>NC_135784.1:280938315-281263871 GCF_051106095.1 Pogona vitticeps
CCAGTAGTTGTCCTTGAAGCCCGTCTTATGATCTTTCCATTAACTCCTTGATGCTCCTCAGTCCAGTCGACCACGTCAGCTCCTTTCTTCTCCAGAAAACAACCAGATTCTCTTATTACCAGTTCACAGAGTCCAGGAAAAGGCAAAGAGAAACATGTCCCAGCCAAACTGCATTCACAAAACTCACATCTCTTAAATCCTGTCCGATGGTATTACCGTCTGGGATTCTTTTCCAGAAACATTAGATTTATTTTTCCGTCTCACTCTCTCGGCTTTGAAACCAGCCTGGTATATTAAGAGTTCACTTGGGGAGGAGAGTTAGTTTCACTTTTGAAGCAGACTGATAAGATAGGCTCGCCGCTGCTTTTCTTCTTTCAGCCAAATATTTTCATTCTTATTTTCAGCTTAATGGGGCTGTTTCATAAATCAAAGGCTTCAGCTTACTTAGTTGTTATATATTTTAAGGTTATATTGGTTGTTCTCCTCTCCCTCGATAATGGGTTACTCACGGCTCCGTGCCAAATATGGCTCCCGCTCCGATCCGTGCTAGGTGATTTCTTCAGAGAGAAGTAGTCTGGGTTTGCCTCCCATTCTTCTCCTTCTGCTGCTCACCATCTGCTTCAGAGAGACTTCTCCTAGACTCTCCCTCAATCCATATTTCAAAAGGGGGATCCCGGACCAGACAGTTCCAGTTTTTCCAGAGAGAGCTCTTCTCTGGAGCTACTGGCAGCACCGCAACAAAGCCCCGTCTCCGATACAAAAGAGTGTTCTTATTTCTCCTCTAATATTTTATTTATGTATGCAGTCTCAAGTATGTGTAACTTGGCTAAGCACAGCAATTGCACTGCTTATTTAATGAAAGTGTAAATAAGACATTTGTATATATAATAATGACTTTTTATTGTTTGTCAGCTGACTTGAATCTTGCAAACCAGGAAAAAAAAATTCATCTTCATATATAAACCAAATGTGTCACAGATGGTGGTGAACAAGACAGCCTTGTGGTGGACAGCTTAGTGAATATATTTTGAGCCATAATTAGACCAGGAATCAAAAATAAACACTCAGTATCATAATGCCATTATATGCATCTATATGCATCTATGCTGTGATCACCACACTAAGTATAGTTCTACACTTTGCCCTTCAACAACTTTGGGATTAGGGTGCAGGACCCCCACGTAGTTCAAAATCCATGTATTTTATTGATTGATTGATTGATTGATTGATTGATTGATTGATTGATTTGATTTGATTTGATTTGTACCCCGCCCATCTGGTCTATGAGACCACTCTAGGTGGCTTCCAATAATGAATAACTTATGTAATAAGAAAATTGATTAACACCACTGATAGAGAAAGAAAGAGAGAGACTATGTCACCCACATCCAGCATGGTCTCAGTAAGTCTAAGACCCACGTTCTCAGACCACTTCCCGGAGATGAATAGCAGCCCAATTTTGTATGTTTTTTGTTGAAACATTTGTGCATAACCAGAACCATGCTGCTCACACCAATGCAATTCAAAGGAGAAGTGTAGTCTCGACATATCAAAAGACATACTACAGAATCAAAGACGCTGCAGAAGTGGGCAACTAAAATTATCAACTCCTTAAGGGGAAAGAATACATTTTGAGCTCTTTAACTTGGCAAAATGGCACATAAAAGGAGGTACAATTGCACATGTGTACAATTATACATGATGTGGGAAAAAGGAAGGGAATCGATTTTACAGGCATAGACAAGGAATTGCCGCATTCTTCTTCCTCCATGCAAAGATGTGATGAGATTTTCTGCTGCTCCCAAATCATCCTTACAAGTGCAAGGATTAAAAAATATTTTGAAAATTACTTTTCACAAGTTATGAACAAAAGTGGTTGACCTAATAAAGTTAAGCATTGGGATAATTTTAATATCATTAAAAATGAATATTATACTATGCAAAGACATACTTGAGTCTAAGTTTATGGAGATCCTATTCCTTACTTGCTTATCAGTTCCTCTATTCATCTAGACATCTAATCCCAATCATGTAAAAGTTCATTAATCAAAAGCCGTACAAGCACCTTCTTACCTTTTGATATTAATGTCCCTTACATGGTGTTAAAAGTATTTTGATAAATAGTCCATCATAGTAATGTGAGCTTTATACAGCTAAGGAACTCATTCAATCAGTCTTAAGGGAAAATTGTGCCATATTAATATGTGAATTAGCTGTAAAACTAGTGCTAGTGTAAAATATATACCAAACTTCAATTAAAGATATGAAAGAATTCCCTTGTTTAGTATATTTCATTTTGTCTTAGGTCCACTCACTTTTGTAGTTGTTGGTTCTGCTAGCCTCTGGCGATGCCGGGATGAGCTGAAATGGCTCTTCTGAGGTGCACTTTCCTAACAGTGAATAGAATGTAGCAAACGGGAAGAAGAAAAACAAAAAAGGGAAAGGTGGAACATGGGAGGGGATGGAATGATAAATGGTTGGAGAAGGGAGAGGGAGAATATTTAACTGAAGTGTGCTTTTACTCTAATAATTTACTGAAACAATCTTTCAATAGTAATATTGAAAAAATATATATCATATGTCACAGCACAGTTAGTAATCCAAGTGACTGCACAGCATCCATAGTAATTACAATGTAATGAAATTAAGGAGAAACATTTAATTTTATCCTCAATAATCACACTGTATCAAATTTCAAACACTGAAGTACTTTTTTAAACCTCAGGCATTGAAAGCATTTTAATTCTCTAGATGGAATATACATTGAGTGTCAAGAGAATACAACTACTGAAAATAATACATTTGCCAACCATATCATGTAGTCTTTCACCAAATCTTTATCTTCTTTTTTAACATTACCATGTACAGTACTAGCAGCCACCACCAGATGAAAGACAGGTTGTTTATCTATAACTGTGTTTCATTGAGTGGCCATCTGTGAATACACAAACCAATTGGATCTTGTGTCTCTGTGCAGGATTTCCATGTAGCCTCTTGGAGATGAGCTGCAGAGTTTTGGCAGGAATTAATACCATCTATATTCGTTGGTCCACAAAGGGCCATACAGTATTTCCTCTGCAGGAAGACGATGGTAGTTGTAAGTTGGTGACTAGACACTCTGGTGATGCTGTGGCTGTAGAGTCTGACTCCTCTGACGAGTATACCTCCAGTGTGTCTGAGGCTTTATCATCATCAGGTTTTGTCTCCTGATGCTGTAGTTAATGTGCCATCTGAGGAGGTATAAAGGAAGTGGCAGGTGCAACAGTGAGTATGGGAGCAGTGGCAGTTGTAGCAGCTGAAGCAAGTGGTTGTAGGGGATGATATCCCCTGCTGGTGTTTTTGTCAGGGTAGATTTCAGAGTTGGAGCAATCTGAATCTTGAGTGGTACCAACAATGAAAGAACAGGTGGAAGTGGAGGTCTGCTAGGTGCTTCTTGAGTAGCAACAGCTATTCTCTGGACAGTACCATGCATGGTATAATATGATGCCAATGATAGCCATGGTGCCATGTACTGACCTTCTGAATCTGAAGGGTGAGAGATGATAGCAGTCATCCTTGATGGCTGGTGCCTCAGTGTGGGGTATCTCCGCATCTCTGGGGATCATTTTTTTCTGGATGAGTGGTATCCAGGTGTTGGGGATGGAGAGTGTTGACAAAATTTGTATTGATCCCAGTCATACCTAGGCCAGGTCTGGTACCAGTTGTCACTCTCCTGTCTCCTGCAATATTTATTGAGAATAGGTGACAGAGTGTGATTTCTTCCCCCATTATAGGTAAAAGCAAAATAGAAATAAAGTTTTTTTTTAAGGCAAAAACGTGGTGGCCCTTTAAGGACTAACTTTTATATTTGTTCAATGTGAGCTTTCATGGACAACTCCACTTCATCAGACATAAGAGAAAGAGATTTAACATGCCATGTAGCTCCCATGAATATGGAGACTGTCAGTGGATATGATGCTGTGACCAGTGCTTCGAATGTCGGTAAGGTGCTGGGGACTCCCATCATGATTGGTAAGGTAGCAAGGAGGTGGGGGAATAATTCCTAGATTCCAATAGAGATGCAGCACAGTCTTTTCTAGGTTAGGGAGACCTTGATCTTGAGCCGTGTCACATAATTGCATAAGCCAAATTGTATCTAGGCACTGGAGAAAACTCCCAGATCTCACCTTCTGATGGTGATGTCAATGAATGAAGCAGGTGCAGCACGAACCTTAGGCTTCGGGTAGTATTCAGGACCACAGGTGGGTACCTAATGATTATCACCACCTCTTGAGAATCCTGCTGAAAGATTTTAGACACAGACTTATCTGCTGGAGGAGACAAGCTTCTGAAGCTGTGTTCTTTTCTCTTCTTTTTCTTTAGTTCTTCCTGAGGTCGAAACGACAAACACTTGACCTTTGGGGGTGGTCACTGGGCCCTTAGAACGTCTTTGTCAGAGACCTCATTAGCCAATGGACCTGGTTCCCATGGCATCATGGGAGGTGGAATTAATACAGTATGGGCAGCCAATACCAATATTTACGGAATTGTAGAGGTTGGCTAATTGGTAGAAGAGGCCATTTCTGAAATTTGAGAGGAACACTTCATGACCAAAATGGGGGTCCTGTTCTGCAGATGTTAGAAAAAGGACTTTCTTCCACAAAAAGGATTTCAGTCTAGTTTCCTGATTCCTGCTCAGGGCGGTAGAGCCCTGGAAATGCCTACAGGTCAGGTCTTGGTGTTGTGACATTCTCTCCACCAAAATAGGCACTTAAAATGGCAATCAGAGAGCAGGATACACAGCTGCAAACAGAGCACTCTCTAAATAGTGGAGCAGGTGCCATAAACAAGGGAATACAGGGAAGAGGAAGCGGAAGTGGAAAATCCACAATACTGATACTATATTGTATTGTATTGTATTTTTGGTCGAAGAAAAAGAGGAGGAAAAACTATTTACAATAGACAATGAAAGATTTTCCGAAGTTGCAGATCGAGTCAAAGGCAGTAGAGAGAGCCTCCAAGTCAATGCTAAAAGCACAGCAAACAAAAGGAACTTAGGAAAAGAAAGGAAACGAATGTTCATGTGCAATGGGGGGGGGGGGCAGAGCCTCCACCAAAACTCAATGGCTCAGTTATGAGAGGTTCCGAGGAAATGCTGCACAGGCACAGATGATTCAAAAAAGACGCTTCATCTGTTCTAAGAGTTCTTGTAATATAAAAACACATTCTTTTTATATATAAACCACTGCTGTAAAATTAATATTTACACCATTCAAGACCCTTCTGTCTAATTTACGATACCATACATTCCAGGAAATAGTATAAATGTTACAAACCACACATCTTCAACCAAACTTTATTCAGCTATTCAAATTAGATTCTCCAACATATTTAATGCATAATAACCTCTCAAAGCTTATGGCAATTTAAGATAAACATGTTACCACTGTTTTGGTTGCAACTGTGGGAAATGAGAGTACTGGAATGTATTTTCTTTGTGTCTCAACAAATTACAACTTCACTAAGCAGACCACTGAATGAAGATAATGCAGAAATTGGTACAAACGTGAAAAAGCAGGGGCACTGCCAGTGATGAAACTGAGTAAAATTAATTACCCTTTATTCAAAAATGGGTAAAACTTAATTATGAGTCAACAAAAAACGTTTTAAAGTAAAATATTACCACACTAATGAGGTATTTCTGTTTTGCCAGGACCTTGTTTCACCAATGTATTCTTCTGTCTGCTGTAAGCTTATATTGCTGCTGTCTTTGTAAAGAATTTGCAGCTTTTTGTTTTTATTATTATAGAACTTTGTACAATAGTCATTTGGGATGCCTCTGACATACTATCACATGAGAAAGAACAGCTCTTCATACTCTGCTTTAATGATATTTGAGACTCCAAGCAAAGTTGGAACTGCACATGGCTTTATATAAACTTTCTGCATGGCAATACTTGAAATATTGTGTACAATCCTAATCATCACATCTGAAAAATGATACTGTAGATGTGATAATATGCAAGAGCTATCAAATTTGAGGAAAGGACTTTAGCACTTTCACTACAAACTATCTGGATTTGCACAGTACATGACAAAGAACTAATAACACTAGGTATCAGAACATTGGACATTTCTTCCCTAGGTATCTCAAATTGATAATAGTAAGCCAGAACAGCAGCTAGTCATGAAAAGGAAAGACATACTGTATATATTGATGAGAAACAAATAACTCTCATCAATAAAGTTTTGGCTATCACACAATATACTTGGCTCTGCACAGAGTGACCAGATATCAGCTGACCTGATGCCAACGGATGTAGAACCCCCAGCCCAATGCTAAAAAACCTATGGAATGACAGGACCTTGCATGCAAGGCGGAGTTATTCCGTATAGTTCGCGACCTATCCATAATTGGTCTGAGTGATGGGCCTCCCCCTAGTTTTTCACCAGACCAATTTGCAGCATTTTTTAAATCTAAAGTGGAGGCCATCCGCCGGGAACTCTCTCCTTTTGTAAACACAGTGAGTCGAGCAGAGATATCCAGCGCTCCATCTTGCCCGGTGATCCTCGATCACTTTCAGCCTGTGACGCCGGATACTGTGGACAAAGTGCTTGATTGCTGTTGCGCCACCACCTCCACCCTTGACCCTTGCCCGGCCTGGCTAATTAAAGCAGCCAGGTCCACAACAACAGAATGGGCCGCAGCGATAATTAATGGGTCTTTCCTTGAGGGCAGGGTTCCTCCTGCCCTCAAGGAAACACTCATTAAGCCCATAAGAAAGATACCAAATTTGGCGGCGGACAAAATTGGCAATTATAGGCCCGTCGCCAATGTTTCTTTCATGAGCAAAGTGGTGGAGAGGGTGGTGGCTGACCAGCTTCAGGCTCTCTTGAATGAAACAGATGCCTTGGATCCGTTTCAGTCGGGCTTCAGGCCGCGCCATGGTACAGAAACGGCATTGGTCACCCTGTATGATGACCTATTGAGGGAGGCTGACAGGGGTAAAATATCCCTGTTGGTCCTTCTCGACATCTCGGCGGCCTTTGATACCGTCGACCACGGTATCCTCCTGGGGAGGCTCTCCGAGTTGGGAATTGGTGGCCTGGCGCTTGCCTGGCTCTGTTTCTTCTTGGAGGACCGCCCCCCAGAGAGTACAGCTTGGAGAGAGTGTCTAGGCCCCGTGGAGTCTCAATTGTGGGGTCCCACAGGGGTCGATTATGGCTGCCCATTCGGTTCCGTATCAACTTTAAAGTCCTGATGCTTACATATAAAGCCCTAAACAGTTTAGGGCCTCGATACTTGGCGGAATGCTTACTCCCACCTAGATCTACCCGTGTCACTCGTGCAAGCCAGGAGGTAAGGCTGAGGAGCCTGACGCCAAGGGAGGCCCGGAAGGAAAAAACAAGAAACCGGGCCTTCTTGCCGGTGGCTCCTCGCCTCTGGAACAATCTGCCTCTGGAGATTCACCCTGCACCCTCACTGAGCACTTTTACAAATCAATTAAAATGTGGATGTATAGGCAGGCAGTCAATTCCTGACCCTCTTCCCTTCTTTTTCTATTTGATTTATTGTTGTATTTTTCCCATCTTGCAGAATAACTTAATTGTTATAATTTTTTCTTTATGTGTGTGTGTGTGTGTGTGTGTGTGTGTGTGTGTGTGTGTGTGTGTGTGTGTGTGTGTGTGTGTGTGTGTGTGTGAGATGTTGTAAGCCGCCTAGAGTGGTCAAAATGACCAAATAGGCGGGGTATAAATAAAATAGATGGATGGATGGATGGATGGATGGACGGACGGACGGACGGACGGACGGACCGACCGACCGACCGACCGACCGACTGACCGACCGACCGACCGACCGACCGACCAGATAGATAAGATAGATAAGATAGATAAGATAGATAAGATAGACCCATGATAATCTTCACCCCAAGATCCTTTAATGGGATCCTGGACATGGAGATATATGCATGCAGTCCTCATTTCCCAAAGATTTTTTTATTACTGACAGATATTTGGCATTTCTGCAATCTAAAAAAAGATATAGCACTATGCAACAAGAATTTAATTCATGTAGTATTTATTTATAGCAGTCAGTTAAGATATGCTTGCAAATCCAATGGCCACATACTGAGTTTCTCACAATCTGAATAAAAACAAAAACCTTGTTAGGAAAATCTGTCACAAGAGGCAGAAATGCAGTTACAGTATGAATTGCTACGCATCCATACAATTAGATAAGGTCTGTACTTTTATTTTATTTTTCAACCAGCTTTGGCTGAAAGTTAGAAATTAGAAAGAAAAACTGTTACTTTTACATTTGCCCAATTTAATTTGAAAATTCAACACATTAAACTCAGGCACTGTATATCAAAAATAAAGAAAACAGTATAGTAGAGATAATAGGTCTTTGTATTATATAGCATCAGTCATATTGTAAGAAAATTGATGGAGATTCACACATACCAAAATACTGAAAATTCCAAGGAATATATTGGTTGATTTGGAAAATACAACTAGAATGCAGAGAACTAGAATCATAGTATTTAGTATAGCTCCAAAAAGGCAGTGGAATCAGCTTCAAACCAAAGTTTTTCTGTAGAGACATGCTACTTGCTGAAAGGTTTGACATAAAGGAACTTTAGGCTTTAATGAAAAGTATACTAATTATAGAAATTTAGTCTGCCCAAATGCCAAATATTCCAGCTGTTGAAAAACATAACACAAAGCAAACGTCCACTGTTTTTGTTGTTGTTGTTGTTTTTTGTTATCTCAGTAAAAGTGACCGGAGGGGGGGTGAATCTTATGCAGAGCACTAATTTGCTGGCTCCACCCAGTGTCACAAAGCCATTTCCTTCTGTCTTTCCAAAGCAGTTTTTCAAGTTGTTGGGCATTTTAAAGTAATAATTGACCATGAATATTATGCTCTAATGTTTCGTTTAAAAAGTGAATTACTTGTATAAAATATGCATGGCAGGAAAGGAAAGAACAATTTATAGGATCAATGCTAAATTCATTGATTACAACAACAGTCAGTGACACTTTGAACACAAGAAGCTAAGTAGTCTCACTGCAAAAGAGAAATAAGTGACTTGATGTGTAGGCAGGGAAGTTATACGTAAAATTTGTGGGAAGTGGTAATTGAAACAATTTACTGTATCATCTGAAAGCTGAAATATTCATTTTGAGGAATTCAGTTGACAGCTATCACTGTACACAATTTAAACACAGAAAATACATAAGATTCCTATTTCTATAACAGAATAAATACCATAATATCTACTTAATCTTGTAAATAAACTCAGGTACTTTATTTTTCTGTGTATGAGATGATAAATTAGTCTAAAATATTTAGATTAAAAATGGGGGGGTCGTTTTATATACAGAAGAAAGGAGGGGGGAGGTATCCAAGCATTTGATTCTTGCTTTCCCCCTCTACTTTCTTGCAAGGAAAGTGCTTTCCCCCTCCATTTTATATGCAAATAGTGGAGGGGGAAAGCAGGAATCAAAGTGCTTTGATGATTCCTGCTTTCCACTTTCTTGCGAGGAAAGTGCAAGAAAGTGGAGGGGGAAAGAAAGTGGAGGGGGAAAGCAGGAATCATCAAAGTGCTTTGATGATTCCTGATTTCCCCCGCAAGAAAGTGGAGGGGCAAAGCAGGAATCAAAGTGCTTTGATCTCTGCCTTCCCCCTCCACTTTCTTGCAAAGAAATTTGGGGTTAGAAAAGTCTTATACATGAGGGTGTCTTATACACGGAAAAATATGGTAGCTACAAAATAATGAAAACTAAACTTCTACCAGACTGAATATTTTCAGTCAGGCAACTCCAAAGTGTTCTACTTTTAAATGACAAACCCGGAAGCACCTGTTCTGAAAGCACTAGGAAGAACTAAATCACTAGGATTAGATGACATACCAATAGAATTATTTAAAGCCACAAAGACTGAATGTGAAGGAGGAGTGTGCGAGAGTGAGCTGTCCGTGGAGATAGAGGCTATAGAAGGAGGAGAGGATAAGGAAAGTGAGGTGGTGACCAACGAAGTGACAGTTACGAAGGAGGCAGGGGAAGATGAATTGAAGGAGAAGGCGGGAAAGGTAGAGGTTTGTCTGGTAGAGGAGGACGCAAGAGGGAGGAAGGCACAGCAAGAGGTCACAATGTGGGAGGAGGATATAAGTGAGGAGGGTTGTGTTGGTTCAGTTCGGTGCTGGAGGAGTACGAGAAAAAGAGAGTAGGCACGGAGGAGAGATGTTGAATATGTGAAGACTCAAGGACTACTGAGGGATTTTCCCAATCTGAAGGTGGGAGGACTGTTACCAAAGCCAAGGCTGAAGGGAGAAAAGCCGGCCCAGCTCCTGACCCAAGAGTGGACCGTGATCATGGCACTGTTAGAGCTGCAAAGAGAGACTGAGATAGCCCACAACCGTTTCTATGACAAACCGGATGAGCGAGGCTGGGTGAGGCATCCATGTTGTGGGATGATTTGCACCCTGAGAAGTACTCCTTGCCGAAAACTGATGTACAGCGAATGGCGTGGGCGAATATCCCATTGAGTCCGTGTGAGTATGGGAAAAGTTTTGGTTCGTCTAGTTATGGCCTGTTGCCAGAGCTGAGAGTCTTTGACCCTATGAGTAATGTGCTGGAGGAGATTGATGATAATAAAAGTGACAGTTTAAAGGTTAGTAAGATGTCTCCAGTTTTATTTCCCGCCGAAAATGAGGAGTTGCCCAAAGAGAACTCTGAACCCAATCACACTGAATCTGTCAAAATTCTAACAAAAATATGCCAGCAAATATGGAAACAGAACAGTTGCCCACAGATTCAGATGAAGGAAGAGGGGAAATTTGTGGAAGAAACTTCAATAATTAAAGATATGCAGATGAAACAATCTTCTTGTACTAGCAGAAAGCAGCAACGTCATGAAGTGACTGTTATGGAAAGTGAAAGAAGGAAGTGCCAAACCAGGATTGCAGCTGAACATGAGGAAAACAAGAATCATGAACATGGAAGAACTACACAACTTTAGCATTGACAATGAAGAAATTTAAATAGTTAAGAGATTTTGTATACCTTGGTTCAATCATCAATCCCAATGGAGACTGTAGCCAATAATTCAGAAGACATAAGAACATAAGAAGAGCCCTGCTGGATCAGGTCTACGGCCCATCTAGGCCAGCTCCCTGTATCTCACAATAGCCCCACCAGATGCCTCTGGGAGCACACGAGACAACTAGAGACCTGTCTCTTGATACCCCTCCCCTCCATCTGCGACTTGGAGGTACCTTCCTTCTAAATTTCTAAGACAACTGAGACCAGGAAGGGCAGCAGAGAAGGAATTAGAAAAGATCATAAAGTGTAAAGCTATGTCATTGAAGGCCAAGGCAAAGGCCATCCACACTCTTGCATTTCCAATCACCATCTATGGGTGAGAAAGATGGACAGTAAATAGAGATGACAGGAAAACATTGCTTCATTTGAAATGTAGCATTGGAGGAGAGCATTGCAGATACCCTGGACTGCCAGAAAGGCAAACAAGTGGGTCCTAGAACAAATCAAGCCTGATTTTTCTCTACAAACAAAAATAATGAAACTGAAGCTGTCCTAACTTTAGGCACATCATGAGAAGGTAATATTCTCTGGAAAAGACAATACTGCTTCAAAAGGTTGAAAGCAGCAGGAAAGGAGGAAAACAAAATAAATAAGATGGACTGACTCCCAAAAGGAAGCCACAGGGTTGAAATTACAAGAGCTGACCAGAACTGATGAGCACAGGGTTTTTTGGAGATCTCTCATTCATGTAGGATTACTGTAAATCGGAGGTGACTTGATGGCACACAACAGCAACAGTATATATCGATGAAATGTGCCCTTCTATTTATTTTGAGTCATTAATAATTTCAGTAGTTTTTTTACACATTGAAAATTCTTAATTCTTAAATAGCTTAATAAGCACTTATTTCCTTTTACCATCAATGAATGTTCACACGCTATTGCTACTGTAAATACCCATTAAATCAACAAATCCTCAATACAGAGTTAAAACAAAAGGAACAATTACATTCATAGACTCCGGAATTTTATCTCACTTCCTCAGATATAAAACATGTTTTTCACTAATGCATACAGCAATGGATTGACCTATGTGCTTATTTCCAGTACTTGAAAAAAAAATCACTGTGCTATAAGCAACAGGACGCAAGGTTTCCTTTCCCAACAGAACATAAAATTACCTTAGGTTTCCAGCCCACCCATACTGAAAACTATGTCAGAATAACAATTTTTCTGTCTGTAAATGCAGTTTATTTAGATTTTTCAGGTTAATTTCTCTGATACCTCACCTTTCTTCCAGAAATTAATCCAAAGCAGTTCAGAACATAATTTAAAAGATACAAGATAACAACAACAAAAAAAGAGGCTTTCAGGCACTTCTGGAGCAAGGGGAAGAGCAAAGAAGCAGTAGAAAGCTTGGAAAATGCAAATTGGCAACAAGAGGCAAAGCGGCACTGTTCAGCACCTATCTTATACTAAAATGATAACAGTGCTCAACCTACTTCAATATGGGGGAGTGAGAGAGAAAATACTATCCAAAATAGGTAAAAATATGGTTATGGGAACACCTACTTATTAATAATTAATTTATAATAATAATAATTTATTGTCATTGTAAGTATATACACATACAACGAAATTCACAGACACCTAGAGACCAGACACATGCACACACATAACATTCCCCAAACACTCCCCACCCACTAAAAGTCCCCCACTAAAAATACAAACATCTTCACCGCAGGCCAAGTAACACAGTCCAACTAATTATTCACTACTGGTGGTCTTTAAGCTCATTATTAATTGCAATTATAGCTCTGGGATAAAAACTATTGAGAAAACGTGTGGTCCGAGTCTTAATTGTTCTATATCTTCTACCAGATGGTAACAGTTCAAAAAAGTTATAAGCAGGATGGGAAGAGTCTCTCAGGATGCTATGTGATTTCCTTAGACAGCAGGACGTGAAGATGTCATCCAGGGTTGGTAGCTGGAGCCCGATGATATTCTGGGCAATTTTAATGGTTCTCTGTAAAGTTTTTTTGTCCGCTACATAGCTACTTACTTACTTTAAATGAATTTAGGGGTGTGATTAGACAGGGGTTTGTCCCATAGTTTAGTCTGATTTGGGAATGGGTTGACTTTTTGGCAACCACATGCTGTACCGGCAATCACAAACCAGCCCATCCCTGATCTATGCCTACCCACATCTTTCGGGGTCCCTGCCAGAAGCTACTGTTGTTGTTTTTAATGTAGCTAAGAATGCTGTTTTGGCTTAATGTCAGCATGTGTGAATGCCAAGATTGAACAAAGCAGATACAAATGATATACTGCACCCCAAAGCAAGCGAGTTTAGCATGATCTAGCATGATCCAGGTCATCTAGTTGGACCCCAAGTTTCCAGAGTCAGATGAATTGCATTCATCATCATAGGCATCCTTCAGTCTCGAGAGACTATGGTAACATGCTCTGAATGGAGGAGTGTCCTCTCCAGAGCATGAAGCCCGGGTAAGGTAATATGGAGGATAGGCTGTTACCCAAGCAGCAGATCCCCCCTCTCCACATTGCTGAAATGGTCCAATGGAAAGGCAAGAGCCAATACAACTGGTTCCAGCAATGTCGCAGGAGTTGGCAGAATGACACATGCTGCCTTCGGGACTCCAGCTCCGGATTTTGCCTCGAGGTTAACTCCTGAAGCCTTTTCCATGAGTGGATATAGCCACAAGGCAGTGGAGGTTTGAAATTGGAGTTTTCCTTCTCCTATTGCATTCAATTTGCAGATATAATCTCAGACTCTATGGTATCTGAAAAAAAAAAACATGGGAAACATTTGTCCACATTCCATGAAAATGCAGCACGGCAAATGTCCCCATCTTCATTTCAACAATGCTTTCAACAAGATTGCCAATGATATTTTGTGGGCAAGGTGGGGAAATGTGGGCTAGCTAGACAATGTGATTAGGTGGATTTCTAAATGCTGATTGATGGTATCCAAAGAATGCTTGCCAATTGCTCCTCCTCAACCTGAAGGGAGGTAACAAGAGTGGTGCTGCAGGATTCTGTCCTGGACCAGGTGTTGCTAACTATCTTTGTAAAAGACCTGATGGAGCAGAGGAGATGTTCATTAAATTTGTCGACTGTGTCAAACAAGAAGAGTAGCTAATACTTCAGATGACTGAATCATAATTGAAGTTGACCTTAACAGGTATAAAACTAGGCCAGAACAAGCAAACAATATGAATTTCAACAGGGTAGCACATAACATTTTACCTATTAAATTCCGGATACAATTATGCCATGTAAGAACAAAAAAAATGAACAAAGCAAGAACGAGATAAAATTAAATATAACAGTAGTCCAAAAACATCATTTTAGTCCAAACAAAAACCTAGTAATTTTTTTTAAAAGTACATTTCAAAGTCAACAAAGAGGGACCAAACGAGTTCTATACTCTATCTACCTCATATTCCTGAACCTCAGAAGTCAAAAGGATGTGGAATAACATTCTGAAAGTTGAACACTAATGTATTTCAGCGAAGTGCAGAATTTCATTTTTAACAGCAATATCCATTGTTGTTGAATTGGTGGGCAGTTTCATGGGAAGAAGGAACCCTTTCAGACAACTCATTCTAAACCACTTAGGGCTCTGTATTTAAGGAACAGCAGTTCAAATACATTATCTGACAGTGAGGCTAACTGCAAGCCTGCTTTAAATTTAGCAAGTTGTACTGTCCTCCAAATTCTTGAGGAAGTGACTAAATACCCGTCATCTGCTCCTGTCATGACTACCTCATTTTATGCTATTGAATGCCTTTCAGGCAACTTTAATAAGAATACATTACAGCTGTCAGGTCTGGAGAACATAAAGGGAAAAATGACAATAGCTAGCTCTACGTCTGAGTTATTTGGGCTTCTCATCAGATAGTATTTTCTACCAGAAACACTTTCATTAAAAAGTGTTTTTATAGAAAAGTGTTTTCTATAAAACGCAGGTGGAGGTATATGGGGGTAGAGGGAGAACAATATGAATCTGCAGGTGTACAGGTTTTCTGGGACTTCCTACCAGTAATGAGAACAGCTACTGCATAAGAATACACATCACAGGTACATAAGGAATTCCTAAAAGACATAATACTAACTGTACAAATTTTCTCAACTAAAACAAACTTGATCCCACTACCAACAGAAATGGGATTTGAACTGGGTCTAGCAAGTTTAAATTCTATTTTTTTAAAGGACATCTACATGACAAACAAGAAAACTCAACTTCCCCCCTCCCCAGGACTCGTTTTTCTGTTTGGAAGGATGTTATTTTAACTCCTCCACCAGGGGCCATTTATTTTAACTCAGTCAAAACTTGTTTTATTAATTGACTTGTCCAATTTGCACTGATCTGTCACAGGAAATTGCTCCCCATTTCTATGTCACCATGCCAGGGGTGTGGGTGGGTGTGCATATGTTCATTTCTCCTCTGCCAGGGAAGGAGAAGAGATGAGCAGGAGGGAGGCTCTTTCTTTGCCAGCCCAAGACTTCAGTGTTACCTCCTGGATGGATGGAGGGAGGGAGGGAGGGAGGGAGGGAGGGAGGGAGGAAGGAAGGAAGGAAGGAAGGAAGGAAGGAAGGAAGGAAGGAAGGAAGGAAGGAAGGAAGGAAGGAAGGAAGGAAGGAAGGAAGGAAGGAAGGAAGGAAGAGGTGAGGCAGAGGCTGGGGTGGCAGCAATGGTGGTCCCCCCGCTGCTTCTTTCCCCTGCCCATCCTGAATTTCTCTGAAATTAGCTGAGAATGACCCAGGAGCAGAGGGGAGGCATTTATTTCTTTATTCTTTGTATTCTTCTGCCTCTCCTTTCTTCCTTGCCTTGCCTTATTTGTCCCAACTTTTCTTGCCCGTGTAGTCTTTTCATGGAAAGAAGTTTAAAATGGGCAGACAATGCAGGAAAAAAAACAGCAGGGCTGCTTGGAAAACCAGGCAGCTGATAGTAACCCCTAAGTTGTCTTTGGGCAAAAAAAATGGATTTGAGGCACAGATCCTCACGAATCCACATGTTTTTCACATAGGATCATCCAAAATCACTCTCAATCATAGGCACCATCTTTGCCTACAGGTTGGACAATGGCTGAGGGATGATCCCATGTTAAAATTATGTGGATCCATGCTTGGATCAGTGTTACTGCCCCACTGCAAAGCCATGCACCCTTCATTTTTGTGTTATACTCTGTAGGTAAAAATGGGACTTATAATTTGACAGTGTTTGGTGGCAAAAACATGTTAAAACATGTTAAAAACATGTGAATTCATGAGGATCCAGGCTTGGATCCCTCTTTCTCTCTCTCTCCTCACCATAGCAGCAGGGAGGAATGGCTAGCATGACGGCAGAATGGCTCAGGACAAAGTATCAAATACAAGTTTTCCCAAGAGGATGCATACACCAACGCAAACACCATGGGATTATGTGATTTCTAAATTGATTCTATTCAGAATGGAGCTAATTGCAAGGTAAATGTACAGTAGGACGCTGTATATACAGGATTAATATACATCGTTTCACTTATCCATGGTGTGAACATAACAGAAGAAAAGTATTAGAAATAGTCTTCTTGTTGAGGAATACATAGCATGGTCTCTGGCTCCCTCTAGTGGTCAGTTCTGCTAATACATGGTGGAAATACTTTTTCTAGATTTTTTTTCTTTACCATCCTATTACGCTTTCACTATTATCTGTGGTATTCTGCATCCACAGGGGGAACAACCCCACATAGATACAGCAGTCCTACTGTAAATGTAAACCCAAAGGTGTAAATTCTTGCTTATTTTCCTATTCTAAGCAAAAACAAAGCAAACAAACAAAAATTCTTAACTGGTGAGTCAGCGAGATATTTTCTATCAGTCTTGACAAGAGTTTTCATATTTGTGGGAGTGATTTTGGGGAGGCAGGTATGCAGAGTATACACACCATGTGACTAAACTACAAGTACTGTGGCCCTGTTTAATAGTACTGTAAAAGCATTGACTGAGTAGTCTGTGTCTTTTTTGCTCCATCAACCGGTCCTTCTGGTTTGCAGTATAAGTGCCCTTTGCTTTGCAGATAGGAAGACACTAGTTTTGCACTCAGACATTTCACGCAAACTGCAAGAAAAATGCTTTTGTTTTGTTCCTGAGTGCAGGCAAGAAATTTCACCAGAGTTCACAGATTCTTGACAGATTGGCTTATCACTTAGTTCCAAGCCACAGCTGCACCTATATTATTTTTATATGCAACTGCCATGCATAATGGTATGAATGAACATACAGCTGGAATGACTGTGATGATTGTGTAGGTTTGTGTATCTTGCTGCTGCTAATTGTGGCTGAGGTGCTCAGATGAATTTCACTTGTGCAGTCGGGCAGGTGACATGGGAACAATACCCTCCCCCAGCACCTTTCAACTAGCCACAATCAGCTCTTGCAAACTACACAACTCTTATGCAAACCCCAACAGAATTCTGACTACTGTGTTTGCAATGTAATAGACATGGGATATTTATATTTGTATCCCTGGGCATATAAATATGAGTACTAGCACCACAGGTTCCTGCAAAGCCCAATCCCCCCCTCCCTTGAACTGGCGGATCCAATTATGAGTGGCCACACAGTACTCATGGCCAGCACCGTTTTTCTTGTGCCAATTGTAGAAGTAGTCCAGCTAGCACTTCCCCATCTCCTCACACAACCAACCACTCCAGTGAGGAAACTGGATTGAGCGGTCAGCTGTGTGGGGAGGCAGGGAAGTGCTAGCCACACTACCTCTGCAATTGGCATGAAGAGAACAATGTCGGCCACACACATCATGCAGTGACTAATAATTGGACCTGCCAATTCAGGGGGGAAGGGACTGGACTTTCCAGGCACCTTTGGTGCCGATATTCATATCTGTATCCCTAGGAATATGAATACGAATATCCCATGTCTAGGAGCCACAACCTCATGCTTAGTATTTTAACTGGAAAGAAGAGGAATTTAAAATGGCATGTGTGCGTTATCATTTCTGTTTTTAGTACTACCAGCAAATGGTGAAAGTTATACCACAGTACTGTAGTAGCAGGAGACACAGAAGGTCATGCTGTTGTTCCAAGTTCTTTTTCCATATTTGTATGGTTGTGAAGAATGCAAGTTTTAAAACTTTAAAAATTGCATACTTCTTCAGAGATTAGGAGATTCAAAGGCGCATGTAAAAAGTCATTCTTAAAAAATTAGCTAACCAACTATCCCCCCAAAAAGGAGAAACCAAGAAGAACCACAATAGTCGGTCTGCACAATCAATATCACTTCACATGCCTAAGGTCAGTGATTGAAATAGAAATTTTGCAAAGTAGTTTTTGTAACTGAGTCCTTTTCCACTGCAGTTTTTACACCAATAGATTGCACAATACACAGAAATCACATTTACCCCCCCCCCCAAAAAAAACATATAAGTGGCCTGTGGAAAAACAGTATTGTGAGGTTAAAAGCTGAGGTGTGGGGTTAAAAGCTGAGCCATGCAAGTGAGCCAGACAATCCAATATTGACACATTCTCACCCTGCAGTTCATGCTTCCTTACATACTGAGAGAAGAGTAAAAGCATCTTTAATGTTCCAGTCTACCAACACTAATTGCATTGTTTCCCCACATAAAAGTAACTGCTACCTCATTATATTTATCAGAGGCCTCTCTGCAGTGACCTTATATCAAGTCAGATATATTCTTCTGAAGGATTATACAGTTTTAGCAACCCTTTGAATATATTACAACTGATAAATCTAAACATGAAGGTGCTCCTTAATATACAGGCACAGCTGAACAAGCATACCTAGTTATGTGCTATCAGTGTTTAAATTCTTAATGGTTAAGGGTTTTTTTCAAGCACACTGGCAGCCGGAAAATAATGCAATAAAGAAACAACAGTACATCAGCACACATATCCTTCTTCATTTAGGTACAAAAAAACCCCTTGATTTTGATACATTCTTAGAAGTTATGAAATACAGTATAAGAAAAAAAGGTTCAGTAAAGTTAGGAAGACAAACAATGTACAAGAATTGTTAAAATGTTTTGTAAAAACATCTCTCAGAAACTGAAAAAGAAAAAGACATTTCATGTACTTCAGAAAAAACACATACAGTACAGTACTTGCTTTGGCTAATCATAATACCTACTAAAAATGTAAACCACATAAATCATATTTCCAAGACATGTACTGATACTTCTAACAACAGTAAAGAGGATTTAGTTTACATTCATGCCAATGTTTTAGGCTAGAAGAGTTCAAAATCCAAATCTTTATTAGGAACTTCTCTTCCTTCCTATAGTTACAAAGACAACAAAGAAAACCTTATTGTGTTTAGAAAGGCTCCACAAAGTCTAAAAGCCATCTGATCAAAAAGCTTCAAGTGGCTCAAATTGTCAAGCATTTATCTTTTTTGAGATGACATTGTTCCTCTTTGTTGAGATGACCATACTCCATAGCACATTATGGTTGGAAAACAAAATTTACTAAGACTTAGATCTTCCAGTTGTGAAGTTTAAAAACTTGTGGCACATTAAAGATGCAAAAAAGCTATTAAATGAATATAATATAATTCATTGTACTACACAGAAATTACTGAATTTATCAGAACACAGGAAAGGAAGTTTAGTCAAAGATGAATGACCTAAAGAGTGTTGTTTCCTTAAAACAGACAGCAAACTTTTAAAGTGAAATTACATTCATCTTCCTTTGTAAAAACTATATATTTTTCTTAAAATGGCTATATCAAAATTCATATAAATACAGAGTTGAATATTTAATTCACTAACTTGAATAAAGATAATAATTGCCAAAACTCGCTATAAGTGACATCCATTAACCGAAACAAAAGACATAACATGTGAACATATTTAACAACTCATGTCTTAGTTGTTAAATACAGCATTTTAGTACATAATATTAATGTTTTCCTTGCAGCATTCAAATAATGGCATCATTTTGCACACAGTCCCAGAAAATGAAATAATAGCTTAGTTTGTCTCCATTTACACAGACAATTATCATTCTCTATGTGGAGTAAACAACACAATATGGTAAGAGTGTGGTCTATTCTTAAAACAAGTATTACTGCTAGCTGCACAAAATTGAAAAGAAAACATTTGAATGTTATTAAATACCAAGTGTTACTACTATCAACAGCTGGACACATTTACTTGAATGTTAAATACTTCTTGGTTTAAGATTCTTTTTAAAAATGCCTGTATAGACATGCTGTCACTATATCTATTTGATAAAATATCACTTTTGTATATTTTCTGTGCTCAGGGAAAAGTTACCAGAGAGCATATTACTTCACCTCTCTCATGCAGAAGAATCAGGCACTTTTCTGACAAATCCTTCTCTGCTGAGCCATCTATCATTCTATACTTATGGCATCACAACCTACACATTAAAACTGTCCCTACATTTTTGCACAGTATAGGACTACATATCAAACTTCTGCAACAATAATTCTTTAGTGAGAAAACATCATAAATTATGAATCTTACCTGAAGCCCTCGCCTCCTCAGAATGCTTGACTCGTCCATTGCTTCCCCCTCATTCCTCCCACAACAATATAGCCATGCTGTACTATCTTAGACTTCAGCGCACTTATTCAGATCCTAGCAGCTGCTAAAGACTTACATCACACTTTATCTGATTGGAGAGAAACAGTCAGCTGTCTTCGGCCAGTTATTCACTCAGCAACTTCTGAGCTCATGCATGCTTGCGGTACTGTGTTACAAAGCAGCAAGTGGGCTCCAGACACCTAGCACATTAATCTAGGCAGGAGTAGCTATTCGAGGGAGGAAATCCTGTGAGAGCACTGTTACATTTAGAAACAATAACCTCGGCATCCTGTGCTAACAGCAAAATAGTTTTAAGCACAGACTTTAGGTCAAGCCTTTGAGAGGAAGCTGTAAGGTCAAAGTGTCTGAGTTAATCAGCAGTGACACCTAAAGTGAAGACAG
Source organism: Pogona vitticeps (assembly GCF_051106095.1). Taxonomy (NCBI): domain Eukaryota; kingdom Metazoa; phylum Chordata; class Lepidosauria; order Squamata; family Agamidae; genus Pogona; species Pogona vitticeps. Next base: position 280,959,329 of record NC_135784.1, read on the forward strand.
AAGCCAATAGTAATTGTGGAAAACCGAAGCATAGCTGGTCACTCAAGCAACACAATGAAGTCTGGCTCTCATGGTTTCAATGACATCAAAGAAAACAAAATGCAGAAAACGAGAGCTGCACAGACAGCTTTCCGCTCACCACTGCTATTTCTTCTAACAATCTGAATGCCAGTTTGTTTAGCTAAGTGTTCCCAGCCTATATATTTTAAAACTTTGAAAATGTTTAACATACCTAGTATTAGTATTGTTAAAATACAGTTATTAATTATACAGTTAACCTCTGCTTAGGAGATGAAGTAGCAGACAGAAAAAGTATTTTCCCCATTATGCATAATTTCACACTCTGTTCCCACTTGTTTACTCTCATCATTTCTATTTTATTCCAGTTCAAGATAGCAATGAGATGAATATTAAGTTTGCCTTGCTGGCATATTGACACAGCAATAGTGTGCCACAACAACAAATTATGAGAAATGTTCTTGTGCTTTCAGATTTCTATATTTTGATAAAGGAGACACCGTGGACTAAATGTTAAAGACAGAAAATTGAAACTAACTTGCTCCACGTCATTTTCTGTTCATGATTTCTGTACAAATGAATTTCAAAAGAAAAGAGAAGGCCACTTGATTTGCCTTATCAGAACAGCTGAGGTTAATCCAATTATTGATTTTTTGAAGCTGTCATCAGGCTATTAGGCTTGATATCAATTGATTAGACTGTGTCATTAAAAATTGCTTAGGGATTTAAGAGTCTATCCACCAAGTAAATCGATTGCATTTTATGCTTCAAAAATAGGCTCTGCATCCCTCTTTAGATTTACAGGACAATTTCAAGTAAACATAAATTTAAATCTGTAGTCAGAGAGGATCCCTTCAAATATATTAATGAGTCATCAAAGATTAATCTGATAACATCTACAGAACCACTTCATAAACTACTTACCATGTACACGCATTCTCATTATGCTGAAAAAGTCAGGCAAATATGGTTAACATCTAAAGTCAAACAAAACCAGAGCACAGTTTGCTGTCCTCTGAGGATGCTGGCCACAGAGACTGGCGAAACGTTAGAAAAAACACCTTCAGAACACGGCCAAGAAGCCCGAAAAACCCACAACAGCCATCAAACAAAACCCTCCTTTCTTCCACTCTCCCCTTCAGCTCCTTGCAGGTGTCTCCTGACCTTCAGAACATATATTTAGGGGTGTACAAGGAGAGAGGAAATGCATTTCATCTCTGGCAGGAGGCAAGTTGACTACAACTTACTATACAGTTTTCAGTCTGGTGCACATATTAAGAAGACTACATGTACTCTATTAGGTCCAATGTGTGTGCACATGTGAGCAATGCCAAGGAAAGTGGCTATGAGTTGCTTTGGGGGCCCCATTTGGACCAAAACTAAACTCTAACTGTAGAAATAAGTATGTAGAAATAAGGAAAAAAAATCTTAAAATACACAGGTGTCCATTGTACAGATTACAATAATAGTATCAAATTCAAGAACACCTGACTGCAGATTACAAAATGCAACATGTGGAAATAGAAGGTGCATGAAGCAAGGTTGAGGCATTATGGACTGCTATAGAATCTCCTCAACTGAAGTACTGGGGAGACCTGATAAATAATTATATTCCCAACCTGGCAAGAAGGATGCTCAAACAACTTTTTAAAAATGCAGAAAGACTGCTTACTATCATCAATACATGGAGACTACATACACTAGTAACCACACAGGGTGTATTTATTGCAGATATTCTAACAAATACTATATGGGTGGAGAATCTTCACAAAAAGAGCAGTCACTTCTGGTAAAAGTGAACAAATAAATGTATAACATCTGGATAAACAGATTAACTACCAACAGACACTTCTTCTAGTTATCTAAAGAGAAATTTATGGGTATATGTTTAATTCAATCTATAATTACAATGTTGGATGAATTTTCAATATTCATCCGGCAGTGTGACAATTGCATTTAACACATACTCCAAAAATTTCCCATTGGAGATCTCTGCATTCTAAGCAAACTGTCAAACAAAACTTTAGTGGTTTGAATCAGTTTGTGAAAGACATACTTTGCCACTGTTAATGCTTTGGTATGCTAACATCCTTATTGAGATATATCTACAGTAAGTGACAACAGTAATAGAACTGTTTAAGTACAGCCATCTTGCAAAGCTGCAAGATAAACAGGATGAAAATATTCCCCACACAGCCTCCAGCAATTGGTACCAGATCCTTCCAGCATATCCAGATGTTTGGGACTTTAACTCACATCAGCTCCTGCAAATATTCCAGAGGGACACAGGTTGGAAAAGGGCTGATGTAGACTAACAGTATCTATCAAAGAATTCAGCTGGGCACTTGAGTTTGCAAGTATATACCTTGTTTTTCTGAAAATAAGACCTAACCTGAAAATAAGTCCCAGCATGATTGTTCAGGATGCTTGTAATATAAGTCCTACCCCAAAATAAGCCCTAGTTAAGTGAAAGCCTGCCCTCCACCCTTGTGCAGCAACCAGAAGAAGATGACATGACTGTATTTGAATAAACGTAGATTGTACATGAAAAAATACAGCATCCCCTGAAAATAAGCCCTAATGCTTTTTTTGAGGAAAAATTAATATAAGACCCTGTCTTATTTTCAGGGAAAGAGGGTAAGTGCCATCTTTCAAATTGGATCAACTTTAATGCTTTCTTTAATGGAAATATAAAATCATGGATGCCATCCATAAATACTGAAACGTAGTTGTGTTCTGATTGTGTCTATTATTTATGTTGTTATATATTTTGAAAATAAGTGGTTATTTAAGGTCATGTTATTCTTGTCTCTACAAATTCTAAAAAGTATACTAATCATCTCTAATATTCCATGAGTTATATAGGCAAATGTTTTCCATGCTCCTTTCTTCAATTATTTACATGCTATCTTTCTCCCCATATGACCCATAACTAATTAAAATAACACAATGAACACAATTAGAAACACACACTGAGTATAACATTAAAAAAGAAAGTAAACAAATAACAATATTAACAACTACCAGATCTTCTGGGATTCCCCCCTTTCAGTTCTACTGCTCTCACAGCCTCATTGAGGAGGGACACAAGAGGAGGAACACACAGTGTGGTGTAGGGGATAAAGTGATGGACTGGGACTCAAGAGACCTCTATCCAAATATCACTTTGGCAACAGGACCTCACTGGGTAGAGTCATAAGCAGCCCTTTGAATTGGACCCAGAAATGGACCAGCAGCTAGAGAAGCTGCTGAACTAGGGAAAGAGAGGTTACTTACCTGTAAATATGGTTCTCCAAGTGATACTCTGTGAATTCACACATTTGGGTCTTGTCCGCGCTTGCGTGGAACGTTCGGAATATTCTAGAGCTCTTTATCTGAAAGATCAAAAAGATACATTGCCCCCTTATGCGCATGAGCAACCTCCCTTTCCCTCCAGTTCCACATATCCGTCATCGCTAGTCTTGAGGCGTGCACCTAGTAGCAGTGACGGACAGTGGGGAGGATGGGAGGGTATGTGTGAATTCACAGAGTATCACTTGGAGAACCATATTTACAGGTAAGTAACCTCTCTTTCTCCCAAGTGAACTCTGTGAATCACACATTTGGGTGACTGACAAGCTAACTTACCGGAAGGTGGGCCGTCACTGGAGAACTGATGTGAGGACAGCCCTTCCGAAGGATGTTTCCTTTTTAGCCCGAAGGTCAAGTCGGTAATGGGTGACAAAAGTGGACACCTTGGACCAGGTAGCCGCCCTGCAGATATCAGGTATGTCGACGCCCCGGAGCAAAGCAGTAGACGTTGCCATTGACCTCGTTGAGTGTCCACGAATACCTTCAGGAACATCCTTCTTGGATAGCTGGTAAGCCAAAACTACAGTGGAAACTAACCACCTAGATAAGGCGGGAGATGAAGCAGCAGACCCCTTGCGTGATCCATAGTAACACAAAAAAAGTTTGTGGGAAGCCCTAAAGTCTTTAGTCCTTGAAACGTAATAGGACAAAGCCCTCTTGACGTCTAATGAATGCAGCATTCTCTCAATGTCCGAGGATGGATCAGAGAACAAGGTTGGCAATGATATGGGCTGATTTAGGTGAAATTCAGAAACCACCTTAGGAAGGAAGGAAACGTCTGGAAAGAGGACTACCTTATCCTTGTAGAATTGTAGATAAGGTGAGTCTGATCTTAAAGCTGCTAACTCAGAGGCTCTCCTGGCGGACGTAATAGCCACCAAAAACAGAGTCTTTAAGGAGAGAAACTTGAGATCACAGGATGACATGGGTTCGAAGGGGTGTTTCATTAACGCATTCAGAACAAGAGTCAGAGACCATTGAGGGATAGGAGCTCTTACAGGTGGGCGAGCGTTCATAAGTCCTTTTAAAAAAGTCTTAAAAGATGGGTGGGTAAACAAGCGTGCAGAATGTGAACCAAAAGGCTGATGAGCAATTATAGCAGCCGCATAAACTTTCAAAGTTGAAACAGACAAACCGAGGTCAAACAAATGCCTTAAATAGATCAACAAGGTTCTCAAAGAAACAGGAGATGTTTGAAGATCTTTAGAAGAAGCAAAACGGACAAAGTTGTCCCATTTGTATTTGTACAAGGATTTAGTGGAAGGTTTCCTGGACTTATCTAATATCTCTTTAATTTCTGGCAGATCCTCCAAGCGGTCAGGTGAAGGGATTCCACGTCCGGGTGAAGAATTGACCCTGAGTCCCTGGAGAGCAGGTCCGGCAACATCGGCAACCTGAAGACGTCTGTGGCCATCTCTTGGAGGACTGGAAACCACGGTTGGCGCGGCCAGAATGGAGCCACCAGGATAGCTGAGGCCTTGTGTTGTATCAACCTCACTATGGTTCTTTGAATCAGAGGAATCGGAGGGAACAGGTAAATGAGATGTCTCTTCCAAGGTACCATGAAGGCGTCTCCTAGGGAGGATGGACCCTTCCCTGCTCTGGAGGCATAAGCCTGACATTTCCTGTTCTTGTGAGAAGCGAACATGTCAATTTGAGGATAGCCCCACCTGTTGCATAACTGTTGAAACATGAGGCTGTTTAGTTCCCATTCGTGGGACTGACCTTTTTGACGGCTTAGAGTATCTGCGAGAGTGTTCTCGGTCGTAGCTATATGAATGGCCACTGGATACACATGATGGACACAACACCATTCCCAGAGCAGTACAGTTAGATAAAGCAAGGAAAGAGACCTTGTCCCTCCTTGTTTGTTGATATAAAACAGGGTCGTGGTGTTGTCTGTAACAACCTGCACACCACGACCCTGTATTAAGGGAAGAAAGGCCTTGAAGGCCTTTATCACTGCTATCAACTCTAGATGGTTTATGTGGAGGCCTCTTTGACGAGCAGACCACAAAGCATTCACAGTGTGGCCGTTGCAATGAGCCCCCCAACCCGTGGGGCTCGCATCTGTTGTAACTTGAACCGATAGGCGCAGCGGTCGAAAAAGTCAGCCCATTAGAAGATGTGGCCGAAAACCCCACCACAGCAGTTGCCTTGCTAATTCTGGGGTGACTCTTAACTGCTTCTTTGGATGATCGTACAACAGGTTGAAGTGATGAAGGAGCCAAGCCTGTAGTGACCTCATCCTCAGTCTGGCGTGAGGTAAGGCAGCAGTTGTTGATGCCATGAGGCCTAGCAGATGTTCGGCCTGATGTGCTGACACTAGAGCATAAGGTAGGAATCCTCGCAAGGCCTTTTGTAACTTTTGTATGCGGTCCGCAGGCAGAAAGAGCCTTGCCTTTTTTGAGTCCAGAGTGGCTCCTATGTACGACATCACTTGAGAAGGAGTTAGCGTTGACTTGTCCCAGTTTATGGTGAGACCTAAACTTTGTAAAGTGTGTATAGTGAAGTTTGTGTCCTGAACTGCCCTTCTTCTGGAAGGTGACACCACTAGCCAGTCGTCGATGTAAGGAAAAATCTTTACACCTTGTAGACGGAGAAAGGCAGCAACCGGAGCCATACATTTTGTAAAAGTGCGTGGCGCCGTTGCTAAACCGAAGGGTAAGGCCATATACTGTAGAGGGGTTTTGTTTGTGATAAACCTCAGGTATTTTCTGTGATTGTGATGAATCGTAACATGAAAATATGCGTCCTTTAGGTCTATGACTGTAAACCAATCTCCTTTCCTCAATAGGTGGACGATGGATTCCAGTGTGACCATCCGGAACCGACGAGGTCGTAGGTAAGTGTTTAATTTTCTTAAATCTAGAATTGGGCGAAGTCCTCCGTCCTTCTTGGGGACGGTGAAATACCTGGAATAGAACCCTCTTGGGATTTCGTGATGTGGGACCACCTGTACAGCTTTCTTTTGGATCAGAGCCTGAACCTCCTCCTCTAGGACAGGGTTGGAAGCTGTGACTTTGAGGTATCCTAGAGGAGGGAGTCTGATGAACTCTAGACGATATCCGAATTGTATGATGCTGAGGACCCAAGAGTCCTGAGTTATAAGTTGCCAATTTTGTAGAAACGGGGAGAGTCGGGTTTGATGGCATGAGCCGGTGACTGTCACGAAGTCAAAGAAACTGTCTGGACTTCTTAGAAGGGGGACGGAAAGACTGACGTTTAGTCTGCTGTTGTTGTCTATATGCAGGTGTGAAGGAAGACTGCTGAGTGGATCTAGCACCAGATGTTCTGAACTGGCGAAAAGATTGCGAGCCCTGCTGCTGATATTGCGACTGAGGATACTGCCGTTGCCATTGATGCTTTTGGAAACGTGGTTGCTGATGTATAGTGTATGATTTGGCAGTTTTCTTACTTTCATGTATGGATTTTAAGGATTCATCAGTCTTTTCGTTAAATAAACCCTTTGTGTCAAATGGCTGGTCTTCTATTTGTTTCCTTATGTCCTCAACAATACCTGAGGCTCTAAGCCAAGCATGTCTCCTCAGAGTAATAGCCGAATTAAGAGATTTAGCTGCCACATCAGTGGCGTGTCTGGCTGAAAGAGTCTGATGCTTTGAAAGAGTCATGGCCTCAGCATGTGCATTAAGACAATCTTGTCTTATATCAGGGGGAGCTGATTGTAGGGCTGGAAGCACCTTGTCCCATAAGTGTTTCTGATATGCACCCATCATGGCCTGATAGTTAAAGATCTTAAGCAAGAGAGACTGAAAGGAATAAAGCTTCCTTCCCAAAACGTCCAATTTCCTCCCTTCCTTATTAGGAGGGGTCACATGTGGCCTCCCCGAGGCTTTGGATGCATTGGCATGAACTATAACCGAGTTGGGGGCTGGATGTTTAGACAGAAAGTTCACCTCTTCCCCATGAACTCTGTACATGTTTTCCGTCCTGCGTGTGACAGCAACCGGGTTAGCAGGTTGGGAACAGGCATCCATAACCAAAGCATAAAGTTTAGCAATATAATTGACACTCAGAGGCTGAGCAGAATCCTTATCAATTTCACCAAAAATGGGATCATCAGTAGGAGCAGGTGGAATATTTGCCTGCATTGAAAGAGCCTTTGTCATTCTCTCAATCATTTGAGAATAAGATGAGAAATCCTCAGTAGGGGATGATGGGTGAGGATTCCCAGTGTCAGAATCAAACGAGTCAGCTTCTATAGGAGACTGTCCCTGCTGAGTCGCAAAATTCACTTCTTCTTCATTTGAGGAAAGTTCACCAACTTCCTCATCCTCTTCAGATGGCAGAGCATGAACAGAGACCTCAGCGAGAGAAAGCTGAGGACCAGTACCCTTTGCCTTCGACGTCGAAGGAGGAGGAACATTCTTAGTAATGTCAGCAACCTGAGTAGCACGGGTAGAATGAGATTTACGACGTCGTACAGGCGAAGGGGAGGACGACGTCGTGGATGAGGATGAGTAATGCCGCTTTCTATGCCTGCAGCAACTCGACGATGAAGAAGGAGAAGTGTCATCAGCGTCGTAATGACGACGTCGATGCTTGGCACGATCCCGTCGGGAGTGGGAGTGCTTAGTCTTCATATGCTTGTGCCTTTTACGACGTGAGTCCTCCTCCACGTCGGAACCACCATCTCGATCGGTGGATACAAGTTTCCTCTTTGAGGTCCGTTTACGAGGGACCTCTCCTTCTTGAGACAGAGGAGGAGACTTCGACGTCTCAATTGCCCGGCCGGCAGGAGCAAGGCCAATAGGGGCAGAATGAGGGCTGGATAATGCAGCCTCTTCAAGCCTGACTGGGCTCGGAGAATGCCCACGTCGACCGTCGTCTTCCACACGTTGGGAAGGAGGCAATGATGGAGCTGCCTCAGATAGGGAATCCCTATCCCTAGACGAGTCCTCCAATATAGGGAAAGGAAGAGAGGCAGAGACAGGCGGCAAAGCCACAGTATCCTTTGTTTTTGCCTTCTTAGAGTGAGCGGGCTTTTTGGGTTTAGAGACCTCCTTCCCTGCGGTCGATGTCGAAGCCTTTTTGGCGGGAAAGGCAGTTGCCTTCTTTGAAGTTTTAACAGATTTAGAAGTGCCCGCCAGAGAAAGTGAGCCTGTCGCCTCAGATCGAGGGGTGCTAGAAGGCTCAGAAACAGATTCCATAGCTGATGAATGAGTTGATGAGAGGGATCTTTCCAAAAGGTGAAGTTTCAGCCTTTGCTGGCGCGCTTTAAGAGCCGCCTTAGTGAATTCTTTACAAAAAGAACAAACGGCCGTATTATGCCCCTCTCCAAGACAAAAAAGGCACGAAGAATGTTTATCATAAAAGGGAATTTTCTTATTACATCCCTGGCATTGTTTAAAGGGACCGGACACTGGCATAAACACAATAATAGAGGGCTAAAAAGCCCAAGTTCCCAGGACTATTAAGGTTAAGTAGATAATGGGCCTCCCGCTGAGGCGATAATAGGCCTCCCCGCTGAGGCGGGAAGCCTCCAATTAAGGTCTTAAAGACCTACACCGTGCGAAAAAACCAAGCCAAAGTCCGAAAAGCAGAAGAATAGTCAACAGTCCGTGGTCGGGGGCAAGAGAAATTCGAGTAGAAATACCGTGTAGCAATAGCCAAGAGGAGCAAGCCGAAAACGTTCCGTGAGCGATGGCGGATGAAAAGGAACTGGAGGCAAAGGGAGGTTGCTCATGCGCATAAGGGGGCAATGTATCTTTTTGATCTTTCAGATAAAGAGCTTTAGAATATTCCGAACGTTCCACGCAAGCGCGGACAAGACCCAAATGTGTGATTCACAGAGTTCACTTGGGAGAATCATATGTTTTCTGTAACCAGAACCAGTCAGCAGTTTGGTTGCAACACTATAAACCAGGTAAAATATCCAAACACTCTTCAAAACCAGTCACACATAAGAGTACATTTGCAATAATCCAAGCAGGATGCAATGAAGGTATATGTCAGTGAAGCCAGACCAAACTAGGGAATAGATGCAGATGGCATACTAATTTTAACTGTCTAAATACACTGCTGGTCACTGCTGAAATCTCCATTCAGGCTCAGGGCTGAATACAGAAGTACACTCAAGCTGCAGACCTGCGTTTTCAATGAAAATGTAACCCCTTCCAGTACAAGTGAACTCCTTTTTTATTAATCAGGAGCACCTCTGTCTTATCTGGATTAAGTTTCAATTTGTTTGCCTTCACTCAGTCAGTTACTAACATGAGACTTTGGTCTAAGGCCCAGACAGAACACGTTCCTTGGAATCAGACAGGTATGAGAGATAGTTGTCATTAATATAGGAATATAACTCCAGAATTCCATACCACCTCTACCAGTAGTTTCATGAAGATGGTAAATAGTACAGAAGGCAGACCTGAACCCTAGAGGACCACAAAGGAAATGTGGCCATGGGGATGAACACATTTCCCCAGCAACAACTTAACCCTCCAAGAAGGATTGGAACAACCATGAAATGATGTGTCCACTAACAGTCCAAGTGGATACCATGGTTGATGGTAAACAAAATCTGCTGAAAGTTCCAGCAGAATCAAAGGAAAACTTCTGCTGTCCCGTTTCTGACATAAGTCAACTACCAAGGCAATGAAAGCTGTATCTCTCCCATAAGCAAGCCTGAAGTCAGACTGAAATGGATGTAGACAATCTGCTTCATCCAGGAGCTGGGAAGCCACATGTTCTAATACCATACTCAAAAATAAGGTATTGGAAACTAGTCAGTAATTACTCAGTACAGTGGGATTCAATGAGGACTTTTAAAACAGCAGTATTTTTTTCTGCTTCCCTCAGGCATACCGACACCCTATCTTGCTGCAAGGAGACATTCACCTTATCTATCCATTTGGTCAATCCTCCCATTTTATTTATAAGTCAGGAAGGGCAAGGGTTCAGCACATATGTGATGGCTCTCACATCTCCAAGAATCCTATCCATATCCTCAGACTGCAAAAACTAGAAATCAAGGTACATCCACATGACCTGGACCAACTACAGAACAGCTCTAAGTGGCTTTTCTGGAAAGTACCATGCAAAATCTTCAGAGAAGGCTTTCAAGTTGTCAGCTTCTTTTTCTCGTAGACATATGTGCAGCAGGCCCTTGACCTCATGAAACAGCTCCAATGGATGGTTCTGTGCAGACACAATGGTGGCAGAAAAGAATGATTTCTTTGCTGCTACTGCAGTAAGCTTTCCAATGGGTTCTAGCCCATGTGTAACTGAATCTGTTTCAAGTTTTCTGCCATTATTTTCCTAGTCTCCAACCCAACAATTTAATCACCCCCGCTCCCCAGAAAACAAAGGAGCTAGACTGGCTGCACTCCATGATTGGAAAAGCTTAAAAGAGATCTTGTCCGTGGTCATCTCCCAGTTCCAGAAACTGATCAGGATTCCAACAGGATCATCTGCCAAGGCAGCAGGAAACTTCCCAAGAGCCTTAACGTAGGCTGTTTCTTTTGGGATGTACAATGGAGAACTAAACACTCAACCTCTGGTTCCACAGCTTAATTCACCTAATTCACTGAGCTATACAGCCAGCTGATGAAATGATAATAACCCAGAAAAACGTCTTTAAAACCCAGAAAATTTTTCCTTAAAATTAACATTATAGCATGGTAGCATTATAACACTATATTATTTGTTTAAACTAAAATTTTAACCTTTTAAATTTTCATAACCAGAAAGACTTTTTTGCAATTAAACAAATAAATGACCAGGTAATACAAAATTGCACTACTTGTCGCGTAAGTGGACATGGACAGCAGGTGAAAAATCGAGAAAATGGTTTCAGTGGAGAGGTCCACCTTCCACAAAAATACAGCAGCCCACATGAAGATACAATGAAATATTGTACTGTACAGTATTCCAAATAGTGCAGAAAAATCAACTGCAATTTTACTTTTGGCTTACAACATACTGCAGTTACTATTAGCAAAAGAAGCCAATTGTCCTGGTACTGGATTATTACAGACTGTGGGACACATTCCTTTCTGATAGCGTCCGTCCACACCCAACACCTCAACAAAACCCTTCAGTGGTTTTTTGGTGAAATGAAAAGAACCCATTGGAATTGCCTGAAACAATGAGGCAACCCCTATCATCAGATAGTCAGGGTAACTGGTTGATCTTGGTAAAAGCATTCCTGTATCTTTAAGGAAGAATTTTCTTCTCCAGTCACCAGTAAACGAAGGAGTAAAATTACTATGTGGAGGAGGAGTTTGGCTAAGATGCTGATCCTCTGAGAATTAGCTGTCTCTACTATTCTACACTATTCCACACTCTTTTTGATGAAGATGGGAAAGACATAAATTATTAATATACCTTCATTTTAAAGAAAAAAGACTACAGATTTCTCATAGGCTCATTGTCCACTTCTAGGAATATGTTATTGTTTCAATAAGCAGGGAGTTTTTCCAGACAAAATGGACCAATATTAGATAACGTGTTTCCATTTCATCTACTCTGACAACACTGAAGAGAAATCTGGACTTCATTCTGACCTGTTTGTTGAAGTGACTTTAGGGTCATGTTGTCAGTGCACAAATGCTCAAGCGGCCTTGATGGCAGCCAAAACTGCAAATATGCTAATGTGCAACCTCAAGTCCACTGAAGTAGGAAGCGCTGATCCTCGACATCCATTCCAGGATCCACCAGAGAATCACTGGCAGCATATCCTTATACATCATCCAACCACTGGCTAAAGCTCTAGTCTCCTTAGCCAGCACATCATCTAAGCAGTTGGCTTCTCTGTGCATGGGCTTTCCACAGTCATGTATACAAAATGTTTCACCCACTGTGTATCTTCCTCAGCATGAGAAGCCTTGTATGAAATGAAGCTGGATCTACCAACCAAAGTGCTGGCTACAGGCCTATATCTCCAGCTAGAGTGTGACTCTGTGCTAGGCTCAAGACACTTCAGTGCTCAACTTATTTCTCTTTGGGCTATATGAGTACGTATTAAATCCCAATCAAAGTGACAACTATACTTTATTCGACAAGTCACCAAACATTAAATCCACTGTCAAAGCAGATACATAATTTCTCATATCCATTTGCACATGTACCAGAATGGGACAACAGGATGTGTCGGTAAAAACTCCAGAGTATTTCATAGGGCACTTCCCGTCTCCTTTTCAACATAAGGAAGGCAAAATGAAGGCAATTGTACCACTCTAGTACTGTACCTTGTCACCTCATATTATAGATTCTGCATGCTATCTGTTGTGCAAACCAAGTTTTTGTCTGTATTAGCCAAGTGAGGGAAAGACTCTGCCAATGTAGGGCTCACTAAGGACAACTCTGTAAGGGCTCCCCTAGTATCAGAAATTATATGTGTATGACTGGAAAAACTGGATCAGCCAAATATTCACCTTCTACAGACTTGCCAAAATATGTCTACAACAAGCCCTGGTGCTTGCGATTCCTTGGTGCTAGTAAATCTTTTTTTTTCAAAAGATCCATAGAGATTTGGGGAAGAACAGGAACATTTTGCAATAGAGGTGAATAGAGGTGACTTCTTACCAAAGGCCAAAGAAAAGATAATAATACAGGTTAGTAGTTCGCCATTAGCAAAGTCTACAATGAGGATTACGACAATCACATCAGCAAATCTAGTATGAAAAAGTATTGATTTCCTGTCAGAAAGCATCACTTAGAGAACACACACTCACACACACATATGCACATATATGCTTGAGGCAACATTTTCTGATACAAAATAAAAGGCTGTGGAAAGCATGCTTCTGAGCAGGTAGAGAGAGAGGAAGCAGTAGAATAAAATTACTGTCTACTTCATATTTTTGACCAGGTGCAGGAAATCAGGATTTTTAAAAAATATATCTAGAGGGAAACACAGGTGCAATAATTTACACAAAATAATTTACACAGCACAGCTACAGACAGGAACGAGACCCTGCTACAAATCTAAATTATAGCTGTGTCTCCACAGAACCATGACAGGGTCCAATAATATAACCACCATATTTACTTTTCATCTGTTAATGTGATCTGTTCTATCCCTTGCTAGCAATGCTCCTCCTGTTTGTCCTGTGTACACAGGACAAACAGGACGTTCTCTACACAATGGGATAAGTGGTCACTGATCTAACATCAGAAAAGGTAATATTCAAAATCCAGTTTTGGAACACTTCAACCTCCCAAGAAACTGCACTGATGATCTGAGAGTAACTGTTCTAGAAAAAGGGACTTCAAAGGGAAATTTAAGAGGGCAATAACAGGACTAGGTAACATTCAAAAAGTCCATTCAGTTGTCTGGCTGCATAGCTCAGTGACTTCGGTATCTAGCGGCAGAGCATGACGTTGGGAGTTCAATTTCCAACTGTGCCTCCTGCAAGTAGAAACAGCCTGTGTGGCTTTGGGCAAGCTGCACAGTCCCAGGGTGCAACAAGAAGGGGGGAATAGTAAACCACTTCTGAGCATACTCTACCCGGCATGTTGTTGTTGTTATCATCATCATCATCATAAAATGCTACAAGATATCTACTATTTTATCTCTGGAATCCTACTGCTGTTTAGGAAAGCCTCCCTTCTCAGACTTAAAAAAATCTGCAATTTCAATTGTTCAAAAAAAAAAATCAATGGAATGACAAATTTACAGATTATTACAACAACGTGTAATATTATTAGTAATTTTTCTATAGAGGCTTTTTTGCCAAAAAGCCACAAAGGCAATATAAAATGATTCTAGAACAGAAAAATCATGCCATTAAAAAGTGGAACAGTAAATAGAAAATGTTATTATAAAAAATAATACTCCCACTTACATTTACTTTGAAACATTTTCCTTTATTTTTCCTCAAAAACTGTTATCCTCAGAAATAGGATATTTCTGTTTGATATGAATACTTCCAAATTTAGTAGCATTTTATTGGACAACATGTTTTAGACTCTTCCTTTCTACTTTTCTATTAAGTTCGTCCTTTACAGTATTTTAGTACCTGCCAGGAATTCAAGTCCCAGTCTTTTATCTTATCTGACACACATGGCTTATCAGGAATCAGAAGTGCCATACAAAAAAACCCATCACTATTACTAAATGCTCCAGGGCTTCAGCCAGTTGTCCACAATGCCCCTGCTGCTTAAGATGGAAGACTCACTGCTAGCTAGGAAGATGGGCAGAATCCCATTGTCATAAGAGTTATCTCATCCTCAGTACACACTACCAGAAACCCAGCCCTCAAAAGATGTCATGGCTACTATGAACTGCTGCTTTCAAAGAAAAATGTTTTTTTGAAAAATTCAGAGACTCAAACATGTCTCACAATTAAAGCTATTATTGCCTTTAAGTGTATATAAATCGGCCATAATAAAATTATTAACTTATTTCCCCTACTACCTTTCTTCTGTAGATTCTAAAGGGTTTTAAATGAGCTTTATATTTAACATCAGTTACTAAACAAGATCAATATATGTACAAGTTGACTTACTCTGTAATTTAAAGTGTATTGTTTGGGTCAATAGAGCTTTAAAATATATACACTTACAGTTCCTATAATTGGAAAGTAGAGTGTACACATTTTTTTGAGAATTCTAATATTTCCTGAGCATTCTAATATTCTCCTATCAACTAAAGGGCTGAATTTCATCTTGGTCTAATTATTTATGACATATAGCCCATCACAATCTAATATAGGGTAAGAGTCTTGAGAATTTACATTTTAAGAAAAGAAACAGATGTTATATGCTTGGATAAGTTAAGAAAGACATTGTCATATATACATACAGTATGATATATATCTGACTGTCTCCATATACATATGATATCATCAATCAGACTAACATATATACTACTTTGGTTGCACACAGAGCACAAATAATTTCAAATTCATCTTACTAGAAAATACAAATTTATTTTCCCCTGTCATAATTGAACTGCTGGATAGCTCAGTTGTTTAGGTATCTGGCTGTGGAGCCAGAGGTTGAGAGTTCGATTCCCCACTGTGCCTCCTTGACAGGAGCTGGACTCAATGATCCATAGAGTCCCTTCCAGCTCTGCAGTTCTATGATGCTGATAATGAGACTTCTTGTAGTAGTATCATACAAAAAAAAAATACAAAAAAAAAAACACTAAACTATTTTACTTCACTAAACAGAATAGAATCTGATCACACATCCGGTATGCCTCTATGTTTATGAACGCATCACAGCATGACAGAAAATTTTAATTTAAGAAAATAGTTAATAAAGTGGTGCCCCGCATAGCGATGTTAATCCATTCCAGGATTAACGTCGCTATCCGGATTCGTCACTATGCGGGGGGGGGGACCTCATAGGAACGCATTAAACTCCGTTTAATGTGTTCCTATGAGGGAAAAACTCACCGGTAAGCGAAGATTCCCCCATCCGGCCAACATTTTCGCTGCCCGGTAAGCGAGGGCAGGGCGCGAAAATGCTGCAGGTGGCCATTTTGCTGATCCGGCAGGCATTTTGGAACCGCCAATAAGCTGTTTTCTAAACATCACAATGCGAAGATCGGTAAGCGAAACACCGATCATCGCAATGCAATGTTTAGCCTATCTAAACATCACAATCCGATCGCATTATCGATCGCAAAAAACGCGTCGCTATGCGGATTCGTCGTTAAACGGTGTGCTCGTTATGCGAGGCACCACTGTAATTGATTTCAGCCTTGTTGATTTATCAATTGATTTCATATGCCACATTTTTCCTGATAGGAACTCAAGGCAGTTCACAATATACTAAAACTGTACACTAAAAGGGTAAAGGTTCCCCTTGACAAATGCCCAGTCGTGTCTGACTCTAGGGGGTTTGCTTTTCTAGGGGAAATGGCTCATCCCCATTTCCAAGTTGTAGAGCCAGCGTTTGTCCGAAGACAGTTTCCGTGGTCACGTGGCCAACGTTAATAAACACAGAATGCTGTTACCTTCCCACCGTGGTGGTACCTATTTATGTACTCGCATTTTTACATGCTTTCAAACTGCTAGGTTGGCAGGAGCTGGGACAAGTGACAGGAGCTCACTCTGTCGCGTGGATTCGATCTTACGACAGCTGGTCTTCTGACTTTGCAGCACAGAGGCTTCTGCAGTTTAACCTGCAGTGCCACCACATCCCTCTACATGTCCCTGTACACTAGTCACCACTAAAAACACCATAAAAAGAACACTAAAACAATTAAATATATAACAATATTGAAACTACTAAGAACAAATTTAAAACATTTTTGGAATTTCTAAATTCTAAATTTTTCTCCATGCTTTTGGCACTGTGCTTGTGGTTATCCTACATTTATTATTGGTCTCTATTGGCTATCTGAATACATTCTCCCCCTAGGTTTCTTAAGTTAACGATTACATTTCCTGGAAAATTAAACTACTACAGTGAGAAAAAGTGTGGTCATGTATAGATCTTTCCCTTACCTCCTTAACATTCAAACTGCATCATGCATATGAGAACCACCCATGAGAGAAATATATTTTAAGAATACCAAGACAAAGACAGCAAGTTAGTCTTGAACTATATTGTACTTTCCAAACAATGAAAAATAGCTGGAGCAGACAGAAATATGAGGCATGTATGAGAGCTTCCACTTTCATTTCCCCAAATACATTGAAATAATGAATCTGAATTCTAACCATCAAGGATTTCTTAAGTTCTACTGTTATTCTGCACCTACAATATAAAGACACACATTAGATTATGTACCTTTCATTACCCTGTCAACTGTGCTGATTTACAAGTGTAAAATCTATTAATACTTCTGTGAAATTCTGGAGTAATAAGTATGACAATCAGCTAAAATGAACTGTACAGTACTTTTTTTCTATAGGGAACCTTATCTGTGCATTTTAGAGAGTTGCTGCATCTGTACAATCATTTGTATCCTGAACACTAAGAAGTTTGATGATAAAATTGGAAAGTAAAAAAAAAAGATAGAGCACCTATCTCTTTTTATCCTATAAAGTGTTCATTTCATACTTGTTTCTTGTGCCACCTAGTGGACATTACTTATACAGAATACTGGATTTATTTCCAATCCAACCTGTACTGCTCCATACAACAATTGCAGAACAACTGCAGTGTTTTTTTATCTGTTTAAAAACTGTAGACAGAAACGGTTGCCACTGTCTGTAGCGGGGGCAGCTTTATTTTTGAAAATCATAACTCAAAAACTCTTTGTCCAAACATCCCCACATTTGGCATATACCAAGCACACACTGTCTGCTACATCTGTGCCAAATTTGGCACTGATCTGAAGTCGGGTTTCTAAGTTTCATTTTTTTGTTTGGGGCACCTTTATTTTTTGAGTTGGCTTATGGACTGTTCAATTAGGTTGTTGCACAATGTCAATTGCTGCACACCTCTGCAGCAATAATATCTTAATGTACTAATATTTGTATATTTAATGTTATGCACAAGCCTTCAGTCCCTATAACATTTAAAATTAACTCTTTGTTTTCTTGTCATAAAGGGATGCTCTGTCATTTGCTAGGGTAACAAGTGGCAGTAGGAGGCTGCACACCTTCCTCCTGGAAAAACACAATGCCTGACCACAGCCATCAGGCAACAGAATAAGTAGCTGCAAGGAATCTGTATCTTATTTGTGGTAGAATGGGCGGGATATAAATAAATAAATAAATAAATAAATAAATAAATAAATAAATAAATAAATAAATAAATAAATAAATAAATGAATGAATGAATGAATGAATGAATGAATGAATGAATGAATAAATAAATAAATAAATAAATAAATAAATAAATAAATAATTTCTGTGCCACAAAGAATTTTGCTTCAACTGAAAATTGCTTATATGCTGCAGAAGTGAAGGGATGAGCTCTCTAGATTTTGATTACAGCCAAAATAAACAAGGGCCATGGGGAAGTTAGGGAAAGTTGCATTGCTGTATGATCCCTTCAGGTATTAAAAGCTGGGGTATAAATTTTGGAAATAAACAAAGAATCTCAAATAAAAGATTTTCCAGCAATTTCAGAAGAGACTTATGCTTTGAAAACTCTGAGGGCAATTCCACAGATTGATGGAAGCTAAGCTCACTTCTCTGCATTTCCTTTCTGTCTCAACCAGGCTCCAAGACTAAATAAATGAACGGTTGTTTTTAGTATGAGGACACTAATAAGACAGTACAGTACCTAAAGAATCTGTAGACTATGTGGCTCACAATTGGAAGAAGCGAGATGTTAAAAAGCTCAGAATGGACCAATTACGATAACTACTTTAACATTTCTGTGTTGAATGCATAGGCACTATCAAATCTAACATTTACTGTGCATTTATTAGGATGTTTTTCAACCTTTTTCATTACCTTCAGCAGAATTTAATGGTTACGATTTGGACTGACCACTGATTTCAACAGTATTGCTAAAATGCATATTCTACAACAGTATTTCTAATATCCCCAAATAATGTGTCTGATAGAACACTTCTTTATATATTACCTGGCCCAACAATTGAGGAGGGAGTGTTTTGGAACCCTAGTCAGTTTTTTGTATTCCAAACATCTGTCAGGGTCTTGATATTAAGGGTGACACATGAAATAGCAAGCTTTCCAATCACATTCAGGAAACCATTTGGGTCCATAAGGCAGCTGGAACAGACCATATTAATCAGGCTGCCACTCCGTAGGGGTTTACACTGGCTACAATTTAAAAGTAAGCACATGGACTTATTCTGACTAGCTGCATACATCTATTCTGAATGCAGACAAAGTAAACAGCATAAACTCAGTGCAGATAGAAAATTTCATCTAACTGATGGCAGTGGATAAGGTAATGCAATCATATTGGTTCTGAATATTTTGACGCCTGATACTACTGACCAGGGTATCCTGTTGGGCTATCTAACTGGAAGCACTGTATTCCATTTATTCCAATATTTTCTTCCAGGGTACAATCAACAGGTTGGAGTGAGGTGCTACAATATACTGAAGACATCCAACTCTACTGTTCCTTGCTATCCAACACCAAAGGAATCAGGACATTTCAACACCAAAAAAGCTTGATCGTGGATCTCTTTCTTTATTTGTATCAGGGCATGCAACATGTAGGAATATGGACATATGTGAAATTCAGGCAAAATTAAAAACAAATTAAGATGTTAAGATAATGAGATTATGTGTATAAAAGAAGCACCAGCAAATTTACAGTTTAATGCTTCTGGAACTGAAGGATTTGCCAGCTACATGCAGTTGCCCAGGGAATCTCAAGGTGCATGCTTTTCCACTCTAAGGGGAGGCTCCTTCTACGTTAATGGATGAGGGTGAATAAGTTGAACTTAAACACTGACAAGACAGCTCCAAATCAAGAATCTATGCAGTTTTGGAGGAGGAGGAGGAGGAGGAGGAGGAGGAGGAGGAGGAGAAGGAGAAGGAGAAGGAGAAGGAGAAGGAGAAGGAGAAGGAGAAGGAGAAGGAGAAGGAGAAGGAGAAGAAGAAGAAGAAGAAGAAGAAGAAGAAGAAGAAGAAGAAGAAGAAGAAGAAGAAGAAGAAGAAGAAGAAGAAGAAGAAGAATATGGCAAGCGGTCCCGTACATGGTGGTGGGGAACACAGTTATTGTATTTGAGTTTATGTTTTATGTATATGTTTCTGTTTTTGTTATAGTTATAGAAAATAAAAAAATTAAAAAAAAACACTGACAAGACATATGTTGTTGGTCAGAAGAAAGGGATTAAATTTGTTCTAATAGGCACTAAACTCCCCCAAAAGATTGGCAGTTGAGAGTATTCTTTGATTTTGCACTGTCTCTGGACTCTAAGGTGGCAGCAATGACGTATTTGCACAGATCCTCTTAGTGTGTCTTTGTACAGATAGCTGAGTGTGCCAGCTACAACTTTTCCTCTGTCCTCTTTGCTATTGATTTTAATAGCTTCAATGGCAGGGTTGGTTTTATTTGACTTTATGGTTAAATGCATTGTACTTCTCTTTACTGTTTTACAGAGATTGTTAAGTCTTCATAACCATTATTTTCTGGTGAAAAGGTAGGATATAAATATAAATATATATTGTCATAATGCTAATATAGTACAGGGGTCCGAAACAAGCAGCCCACGGGTCGTTTGCGGCCCGCTGGAGGATAGTTTGTGGCCCCGGCCTTGCCTGCCCACCCTACTGTCAAGAGTCAAAAAAAGCCTCGCCTCCCTCACCAGCTATCCCCCAAGACAGCACTTCTTGCACCCTCCATCTGGAGCTGCAGCCTGCCAGCCAGCCCGCCTGTCTGTCTGCCGGCTGGCAGGCTGCAGTTCTGGATGGAGGGTGCAAGAGGCGCTGTCTTAGGGGAGAGCCGCCAAGCAAGGCGTGCTGCCAGCCCTTTTCCCAGAGCACCCGAGCTGCCGCCAAGCAATGCCTGAGAGCAGAGCTTGCTCCTGGCCCATCCTCAAAGAGTGCCTCCAAGCTACCAACAGCAGCTGCCGCCATCGCCACCACCACCTCTTCCAGGGAAGCGGCTCTCTGGCTCTCTTTTTCTCTTGGCACCCCCAGCACCACCCCCGCCAGCAGCCACCTCAGCACCCAACAGTGCTTCCTCCTCCTCCTCCTCGTCCTGCTTCAGCCACCTTGGCTCTGGAGGCTGCCTGGGCTCGCTTCGCAAAGTTTGCTCCTCTGTCATGGTGGGGGTAGCTGCTGCTGAGTGCGCCTTTTGGGGGGGCTCAGAGGAAGGTTGCCGGACCTCCTTGTGTATGTGTGTTTGTGTGCGTGCGCACGCACCTGTGGGGGGCCGTTCAGTTTAATTTCACGGGTACCAGTGTGGGCTTTTCTCCCTTGGCAAGGTGACTTCTATGAAGGTTTTTTTTAATTTTATGTTGTGGCCTCCTCCACCCCCACCCCACCCCCCGCCTAGGCAGTCGCCAGCGCTCTCTCCCTTCTCCGCTTCTTCGTCCTGCTGCTGCTGCTGGTGATAGTGAAGAAGGAGCAGAGGGGGTCGTGGCCGGTGACGAGGACTCGCACGCTCCTCCTCCTCCTTGGAGCCCTGGCCAGGCTAAGGAAACTCTGGGGCAGCTTTCTTGGGCTCTTGTGCCACTTGGCGGAAAATCTGATGCGGCCCAGCCTCACCCAGTTTCTGCACCCAGCAGCCCCCAGGTAAATTGAGTTTGAGACCCCTGATATAGAAGTAATGATTAGAGATGGGGGTATTTGTATTCATATACGAATACAAATATCCCCACGCAACTGGAGTTAACAAGGGTCCAGTCACTGGGGCCAGACCATCCACTCACATGTCCAACAGGAGGAGGAGGAGGAGGAGGAGGAGGAGGAGGAGGAGGAGGAGGAGAAAGTGATGGTGGTCAGATATCACTTGGTCAAGTATTTGACAGATCATAATATGACTAGATCTGTATCTGTATCATTACTTCCACCCCAAACATGCAAGAAAGAATGTTGTATATAGCTGGCTCTTAGAATCAAACACATTTGTAACCCTGAAGAAAATTATTTTAAAAATACATGAACTTAAGAAAAATCTGCTGAACAGACAATATCCTAGCAAACAGAAGTAATACATTCCAGGACCTACATGTGTTGTTTTGTTTAATATAGTAGATCCTATCAGTCACAGTACTAGTGGTAGTCTCTCTGAGAAAGACACAGAGCAGTTGGGATCACATATATAGGTCCTGTAATGTAATGCTACCGTTTGCCAGTCACTTTAATGTGTATATTGATATATGCAGATATATAGATACGTATGATGTGATGTACAGAAGTGAGAGCTGGACCATAAAGAAAGCTGACCGCCGAAGAATTGATGTTTTTGAATTGTGGCGCTGGAGGAGACTCTTGAGAGTCCCCTGGACTGCAAGGAGAACAAACTTATCTATTCTGAAGGAAACCAACCCTGAGTGCTCACTGGAAGGACAGATCCTGAAGCTGAGGCTCCAATACTTTGGCCATCTCATGAGAAGAGAAGACTCCCTGGGAAAGACCCTTATGTTGGGAAAGTGTGAAGGCAAGAGGAGAAGGGGACAACAGAGGACTAGATGGTTGGACAGTGTCACTGAAGATACAGTGGGGTCTTGACTTAAGAACGGCTTGACTTAAGAACATTTTGACTTAAGAACCACTCTCATAGGAAAATATTGACTTGACTTAAGTACTTAGATTTGAGTTAAGAACTGAAAAAAACCACGTGGGAGGCAGGGAAAGTGCAAAATTTGAACTTTCGGTTAACTGTTGGCCAGTGAAAAGGGTGCCTGTCTGCTTCCTCACTCCTCCCAGCGTTTAGAGAGTGGATTGGGAGACAGTCTTCAGACTGCCTGGTACTGCCTGGACTGTATTTTCCCTGCCTTCCCTGAACCTTTCTTGACCTAAGAAAAAAAGAAACAAAATATCCCCCTCTAGTGGTCGAAGGCGGAATAGCAGCTTCCCATTAGTTTCTATGGACGGAAAAGAGCAGATACGGATCAAATGGTTTTCAATGCATTCCTATGGGAAATGCAGATTTGACCTGAGAACTTTTTGACTTGAGAACCGCCTTCCAATACGGATTAAGTTCTCAAGTCAAGACCCCACTGTACCAACATGAATTTGACCAAACTTCGGGAGGCAGTGGAAGACAGGAGGGCCTGGTGTGCTCCTTGGAAAAGACCTTGATGTTAGGAAAGTGTGATGGCAAGAGGAGAAGGGGATGAGAGAGAATGAGATACCAACATGAATTTGACCAAACTTCGGGAGGCAGTGGAAGACAGGAGAACCTTGAGTGCTCTGGTCCATGGGGCCACAAAGAGTCGGACACGACTAAACGATTAAACAACAACATGATGTGTCATTGATCATGGCACTCATATACAACAAAAACACTGCCATATGCAATCTTGGATGAGCACAGAAGTTGACAGGGAGGAAGGGAGGTATCAGCAAACTCGGAGGGACCCCAAGGTTTGTCATTTTTTAAAAAAAGTTCTTAGACTTCATCCTCATCAAAGTATACTACTGGCTATAAAGAATTGGACTTCTCTTAAGGTGCAGAGAAGTCTCAACTGTCATTTTTGGTTGCATACTAGTAAGGGAGTAAAAACAAATCTCCCTGTAGTTCATCTTAGATTAAGGCAGATCCTGCCCTGGTGTTATCCCAATCTTGACCTAGTATATGTCTCTCAATCCAGTGCAGTGATGATAAGAATGAACTTGCCCCATAGTTGATCTGCATGGATCAGGTGCGGGGTGCATCTGACGAATGTATGTGAGAAAGTATATTTTGCATGTATAGCAGTAGCATGTGAGAGTTATGGGAGAAACTGCTACTTTGCAAATGAATTGGCAAATAAATAAGAAAGCCAGTACGCCTCCAATATACTACCATATTGTGCTTGTCTATTAACATGCTGAATTCCAAAACAAGAAAATATAAACAAAAAAGACATTCCTTCAGCAAACAAGTTACCTCCAGTAAATCAGAATAACAGAATACTGTACCTACAAAAAAAGGCAAAGCACTTGAAAGTAAAAATTGGCTTTCTCTTTTTCTTGAACTGGCTACTTAAATGAGGGGATGCAAGATTACAATATATACTAGCAATGATTTTATAGGAAACAAGTAAAGCAATTTAAAATTATAGCTCCCCCAGCAAATGTAATTCAGATACAACAAACATCTTCAATAGTACCATTACACACAGTACCTGACAACAGTTATGTGAAAAGTCTTGAAATGCTGTATTTTTTGAAAACAATTTTGTATTATTTGACTCTTGTGAAAATAAATGGCTAGTCACAACATTTTATTAACATTAAGGAACTTTGGGAATAAATAAATATTTGAAAAATAGAACTCACCAAGCTAGCTGTTAAAGAAGGTGCTGACTGTCCAAGAGCTTGACTGCGCATTCGGACAAGATTGGTAGTTTCTCCACTTTGCCATGACTGCTGTGTAACAGTATTTGGCAACAAATATCTGCCTGCCAAAAGTTTGGGGAAAATATTAATGAAGATATGTCCTCCTGTACAGTCTATGCAACATGTGAAACCAAAGATTAATCTTTCAGTTTTACATTGGGTACTTCTGAAATGTCTTAGCAGAATATAATGCACAATCTCTTTTGAACCATTAATCAGGCCTTGGAGTTAATGCACTCCAAGTAATAATTTCTACTTGCAAACTGTATGAATAATGATATAAATCATCCACTTAAAACAGTCTGATGCACAAATATACAGAAAGCAAGGTAAATTTCATATACTTTTGTGAAGGATTGACTCATCCCACCCTAATAATTAAGAAACTGACTATCAAAAGTGTTTGATTTATTTATGATTTAACACTGTTTTCCTAATGTGT
The DNA here is from genome assembly GCF_051106095.1 of Pogona vitticeps. Lineage (NCBI taxonomy): Eukaryota > Metazoa > Chordata > Lepidosauria > Squamata > Agamidae > Pogona > Pogona vitticeps. Next base: position 280,983,986 of record NC_135784.1, read on the forward strand.
TCTTGTACAGGATATATGATTTGGGCAAAAAACATAATTCACAACACATCTGAATGGACTTGCTCTTCATAGTATTCCTTTCTTTGTAATTCTTCCCATTGCAAACTGAAGGTTTCTGAAGTAAGTCTTGTTTGACTCTCTCGTCTCACATGTGATATATACATAAGATAAACATAAAGCAAACATAAGATAGCAGTTTATAAATAAACCTGGTAGACTGCCTTGATATTTTTGCATGCACATGCATAACTTAGGAAAAAAAATAAGAATCCCAAGTCAGAATACCACATAAGACAGAACTGTTCTGCTAACAGAAATGCATTATGGCAAGCTGAACTTTAAGAGGAACTTTTTTTTGTTCAATGGAGAACAAGAAAATTACTTTTTAAAAATCTATTCTTTTGATAACAAAGAATCCAGCCCTATCTAGCCTAAAGACATCTCAGTCATTTCAAAAAACAAAAGGTAAATTAAAAGTTTCACTCACATATTAACTTAAATGTAGTTTAAATTTAATGAAATAATAAAGGAACTGATTGTCTAGGTAGATGACTAACCAAATGTTAACAAAATTAAGAATACTTTAAAGTGAATAAATGTTGCTATATATTTAATAAGGCAAGAAGAAAATTAGAAGAAATCTACATAAGACAATGTATTTCTCCTAAAACTATAAAATAAAATTGAACTTCATGGGTAGGAGCACTAATCTCCTCACAGTCTAACCACCTGGAACAAGAACCCTAAGGAGAAACATTTTATTAGTGTATATCTTCAGATTATTATTCTCCCAGCCAGGGGAAAAATATGAATTATGTAAATTTTAGTTTGTTCTCACATTACAGTGTATAGAATTAATACAATCATCTCAATTAGCATTAATAGGAAAATAAAAAGAGAATTAATTTTAAAGCATTTGCATTATTGTATCCTGCGGTTACATTGAGAAACTTTATTTAAATCCAGTTGTAGAGAAATACCAGCAGGCATTTTTAAAAAGTATGATGCTGTTTAATTCATGCATCATTTGCTGCTTACAACTTAAGGAAATTAGCATCTGTCAAGTGTATTTAGTCAGCTGCATATAGTCAACATTAACGGACAACACTATTTTCTCTGCCAAACTTAAGATGGCACTTTCTCTCCAAGCTGTTATCTGATATTCAGTCAAACCCAGAATTACCGTTGACTTAATTATACTGTCCTTTGCTACTGTAAGAGAAACCTTTGTACATAACCTCATTAATAGAATTCAGTATTTCATGCCCCTTCCTTTCTTCAAACAATAATATAATCCATCTAGCTACATTACTAAGGTGTTAAAATATTCGCTGCAGTTTGGAATAATTGCCCAGTTAACATTTACAATTAGTGCTGTTTCATTCTTCACTCTTTAAAATGTCTAATGCTTTTTCAAAGCACAGGGGACGAAATGAAATTTAGACAACCGTTAAGCCAGAAGTAATGTCCATAAATGTCAATCAATGAAAACATTTTAGAAATAAATTAGAAAGTAAAGAGCTGAAGCACTCTAGTTTGGCAAAGAAAACTGTGTCTTAAACAGACTGTTGCAATTCACATCATGTGATAAAAAGAACAAAGGGATGCAAACAAAAACAAAACACAATCTAAAATATTTTTGCATGTGTCTCTTTTATTGCTTCTTTAGATACCTAGGACAGGCATCAAAATATTCCCAGATGCTTGAATTCCACATTTCAAAATGCAGCTGGTTTTGCAGTCATAAAAAATAGACTTTCCTTTATTTTATTCCCTTTTTCCAACACAATTTCTGAAACTTAACTGAGTGAACCACATAAAGCAGACAAATTATATTTGAACTGAGTTAATTAGCTGAAGCCAACAAACTTCATTTGAACTTTCAATAAGTTTCTTCTTGTTGCTTGTATCTTCCCAGAGACCGGACATAAAATGGCTTTGATTTATCCATTCTAAGTGTACAGTACTAACAGCAATTAGTTTAGTTGTCCCCAAGCCCTGGTATAGTATAAGTGACAATGAATTCTTTATAATTCTCCATACTGTCCACAACTTTATATTCATCTATTATGTTCCTTTAGTAGAAGAGTTCCAAACATGTTAGCCTTTTCTAATTGGGAGATACTTCATCCTCTTCCTAAGTACTGTTGCTTGTTTCTCTCCTTTTTCAGATCTATGGCAAAGTAAACAAAAGATGTCAGTAATTATATATTCTAAGCCCGCCAGACGAAACTTTAAAGTATAGATTTAACACCATTAAGATGTACAATGAGGAATTGTGAGAAGGGTGCCAGGGGGGAACAGTCCTCCTGGTGGGCATGCCATTCTCTCTTTCCTCATATGTGAAAGGGTACAAGACCACCAGCTCCCCTAGAGAGGTCATGATGACGGAAATGGGAATAGAATCTCCACCTAGAGCAGACAGTCTGGAAGCAAGACAAAGTCCAGGAAAATGGCAGGATACACAAGGAATAACCATCAGAGGAGAAGGTCTCTAGAGGAAAGGAGATTAAAAGGGTTGAGGAAAAAGAGAAAGGCGGTAGCAAGAAGAAAGAGATAGAGAAGGGAGAGAAGGGAGAAAGAGAGAGTCCTGGAGAATAAAGGCAGATAGTGTGTCGAAGAAGGAAACTTCTCAAGTTGGCTGAAGGGTGGAAATGAATAGTTAAAGAAGAGTCCTGGTCTGAGGAGTGGGTGATGTTAAAGATACCCAAGGAAGAGGCAAAGTGGCAGAGAAGATATTAAGACCCAAGAAAACCCTCCTATTGGGGAGAGTGGGAAAGGTGAGAAAGGATAAGGTTAGAGTGAGAAAGAGGCATAAAGCTGTCAGGAAGAGAGACCCAGCAGGGATAGCCACCCCAAGGGGGAGCAAAGGATGAGGATCCAGGCAAGCCCAAAGAGAAAGGAGTTGGGAAAATTAGACCTGTGCTGCAGCAGTTAATGTTCAAGGTTGCATCACTCACCAACCCTGATTACTGACTGAGACAAGCATGGGGAATGCAGTCAACCTCGTGGCGCAAAGCCTCGTGGCGCAGTGGTTAAAACGCTGTACTGCAGCTAAAACTGTGCTCACGACCTGGGGTTCAAATCCCAGGTAGCCGGCTCAAGGTTGACTCAGCCTTCCATCCTTCCGAGGTCGGTAAAATGAGTACCCAGCTTGCTGGGGGGGCAATGTGTAGCCTGTATAATTAAAAATTGTAAACTGCCCGGAGAGTGCTTGTAGCGCTATGGGGCGGTATATAAGTCCAATAAATAAATAAATAAATAAATAAATAAATAAATAAATAAATAAATAAACCCTCGACTTATGAACTTAATCCATTCCAGAAGGACATTCGTTAAGTCAAAAAGTTCATAACTCGAATCAGCATTTCCTGTAGGAATGCACTGAAAACCAATTAATCCGTTCTGGCTGTTTTTAGCTCTTAGGTCGAGGGGTGGTTTGTAAGTTGAAGCATTAGTTCCCATAGGAACTAATGCAAAGCTGGTTAATCTGTTCCTACCACTAGGGACAGAATTTTTTTTCTTTCTTTTTTTTAACCTAAGATAGCGTAGGTTAAAAAAAAAAGGCAGGAAACCACAGAGGGAACGAACGAACACTGTTTAAAAAGAACACTTTTTAAATCAAGTACCTTTTACACCAAAACAGGCACCTTTTCAAACAAGCACCTTTTAAATCAAAACAAGCAGCTTTTAAAGCAACCAAGCACGTTTTTACCCAAGCAGGTTTTAACTCAAACCCACCTCCCTTTTACCCAAGCACCATTTAGCTCAAACAAAGCACCTTTTAAACTAAATTTTACATTTAAAAATGACAATGCCAGACATTCCCAGTCTCAGTACCCACTATCTAACCGCTTGGACAAGCGAGGAAGCAGACAAGCAGCCTCTTTGCTAACTGAAAGTTCAAATTTTCCGCTTTCCCTGCCTTCCCCGCACTTTTTTCCATTTGTAACTCGAATCCAAGTTTGCAAGCCGAGTACATATTTTCCTATCAGAGCGGTTCGTAAATCGAAATGTTCATAACTAGGGCCGTTCATAAGTCAAGGGTTGACTGTGTATCCATCCCTAGGAGAGACCTGAGGAAGAGTCCAAAGGGATAGTTGCACAAATGTTACAAATGTTTGAAAAGTGTGGGCAGCTGGAACCCTACGAAGTTGTTGTTGAAAAGTTGCCAGTTATGATAAACTAAAAGGTTGAAGTAAAAACTGAATTGTCTCTGACTGTGGATTTCATGCTCGAAGAAGAATCTCAAAAGAAGTACAGATCGATTCTAGCTGTGGCTTCTGACTTGATTTCAGCCTATATTATATCCCGTGGTGGTGCTGCGGGTTAAACTGCAGAAGCCTCTGTGCTGCAAGGTCAGAAGACCAGCAGTCATAAGATCGAATCCATGCGATGGAGTGATCTCCCATCGCTTGTCCCAGCTAGCCTGTCCCAGCTAGCAGTTCAATGCAAGTAGATAAACAGGTTACCACTTCGGTGGGAAGGTAAACAGCGTTCCATGTCTAGTCACGCTGGCCACGGAAACTGTCTTCGGACAAACGCTGGCTTGGACACGACTGGACTAAATGTCAATGGGAACCTTTACCTTTACCGAATTGCCTGGAATAATTTACACAGCATACCAAATTAATAACAAGAAATTCAAGTTTTATTTGTTTTATTTATAGATTCATTTGAGGCCACTTCATTATGTCAATGTATTTGAGCAACAAAAAAAATGAATACAAACATAATTTAAGTCTTAATACAATGAAATAATATTCTACAATCAGAAACAGAAAGTAAATAAATGCACACTTTTTAGTGCACTTTGAGCCTGGTTAGATACAATGCCCATCATTTCCAACACATTTAGAAAGCCATAATTTTCTATCATAAATCCCACTTGCAGCACAGTCAACTAAGCCTATGGAGCATTTTTGATTCTGACAACTTAAGCCCAAGCCCAAGTGATTGCATAAAGCTCTTTGAAGTTACTTCAGCTCATGAAAACCACTCACTGCAGCAAAGAAGCTTTGCAGTTAACCAGTTTTGTTCCTTTATGACAAGAAAGTGTACCTTCATTTTTTGTGTTTCTTATTTTTTTCAAGGGAGGTTAAAAGTTCAATTTTAACCCTGTTCAACAACTAATAATAAATTAGTTTAACTACATACATTATTATTAATTTATTTAACTTCAATATGTAATTTGTTAGAGAAACATAAGGCAGCATTTCAGAAAGTAACAGCAAAATAGCTGCCTACACTGTCCAATGAGAACAGCCATCAGCATCCTATTACACTTAAATGTAGAATTCATGAATAATTTTACACAGCAATGTGACTGACAAGTTTCTCTCTGGAGATGAGTACTAGCTTCCAGACAGGCAACCAGTTAAATGTATGTGTGAGTGGCAGAATGAACTAGCAGCCTGATTTACACAAGGAAAAATGTGGGAAATACTACAGGTTTGAGGCTGGCTGATTTGCATTTTTTCCCATTGATCACATGACCCAATGGGAAATGTGAATCGGCCTGCAGACACACACACACAATCTGTAGTTCTTCCTCCCCACCTGAGACCCTTCTACTTTCTAAAAAGCTGAATCCTTTCGCTTTGGTTCAAAGCATGTGATTGCTTTGGACCAATGAAGAAAGGAAAGACCAACCAAGCACATACCCAAAGTGATACTTTCCAATAACGGAGGTTGTATATGTGAAGATTTAGTATTCCATGGGAAGACAAAGTTTCATTTTACAACTAGTAACAAAATTGTTTCTATAGAATAAAATCATATTGTGTACACTACTTTACAGTGTAAACATATAGCTCCAAGAAAGAAACCAGAAACATGAATGTGTTTCTAGACTAACCAGTTTTTACTTTTTACTTTCTCCATCACACACCTGACCATTAAAAATATGGGTTTTTGCCCAGTTTGAATCACCCAGTGCAATGATCTCTGGAAGCATATCTGCTTCAAGCAAATATCTACCTTTAGGGCCTTCCTACTACATCTAATTTTACTTTCCCATTGTCTTAACTTCCCAGAGTGCAGTCCATACTCCCATATCCATTTCTACTCAATTCCACTACATTACTATATGTCTTTGTGAGGGTTCAGTTTTTGGGGCTGTCTGTTCTTCAAATAAAGGACGAGTCGGTTGAGGTAAATCAAATGGTTCAGTATTTATTGCAACATCAACTCCAACAGGGTTCACCCCTAAAAAGGGGTTCAAGGATTCTTGCAACATATTGCTCGGCTTTAACGGGGTCCATAAACCATTTATAAAAGGGCTTGTCGTCTCTGGGTTCCAAGGTCCTGTTAATAACGGCACAGTCCCCTGCCCAGGGTCCAGTTCTTTGTCCAGGGATATCAGCGGTAAAGTCTCTTCATCCCTGCTCCACTCACCCCAGGACGACCCGTCTCCTCCTTCGACTCCCCAGGGGCCGGGTAACCCCCCAGCTTCCTCAAATCGGCTATATGCCATTGTTTTTTCCTTTCTAGCTCTTGGGCTACAGCTTCCCTTTCTTCCCGGAGCTTCCTTCTCCACTCCTTGGCCTCGGTCTCGCCCCAATACGAAGGGCGAGGCTTCAGCCCAAGCTGACGGCGTTTCTCAGCCTCTTCATGGGGGACACGGACCTGCTCCCACTTGTGGGTCCAGGGATCCTCCATCCAGATCCACTCCTATCCCCTCGGTATCTCCGCCGGCTTCCCTCTTATATCTCCCACCGCTGCCTCAATCTCCTCCCTCCTTCTTCCCGCCAAAGATCCCCCGGGTCCTGGGGTAAGGGTTAACCCTTTCATAGTCGCCTCCAAATCTCCCGTATCTACCCCCTTATTTAAGGTAAGGGGTTCGGCGACCTCTTGTTCCCAATCTGGGGTCTCCACGGCTTTCTCTTCCCGACGCGTTGGGGACGGAGGTGGGGATGTCTGGGTGTGAAGGGTTCCCTTCCAGAGCGACGGCACTCCCACTAAGGCCTCCATTTTGGGGGCCTCACAGTCTTCCTTCTGTATTTCCATTTGATGAAGTAACTAATCTAATTGTTAATCCATACTATCTCCTACCACTTTTTGTAACTGGAAACACAGAAAATATTAATAACTCCAAACACTCACGCATAGGACTGCATCTCTAGTCCTTGAATTATTGTTTTATTTATTTATTTATTTATTTTATATTCCGCCTATCTAGTCGGTTAAGACCACTCTAGGAGGCTTACAACATAGAAATACACAATGAATATAAAACAGTTTTTACATAATAAAAATGTGTCAACAAAATAGGGGCAAACAATAGGGGGGGGAGGAAAAAGAGGGACAGGCAGCAACTGACAATGCTAGGCCAGATGAATGAATTCTGTATGTGCCTCCTCTGAGCAGAGCCACCTTATGTGGCCTTGGGCAAGCTGCACAGTCCCAAGATACTCCCAGAAGAGCAAACCACTTCTGAGCATTATTGACCTGGAAAATCTTGAACATGTTTATGAGTAATCTGGCGAGATAGGCCAGGTTCCTCATAAACATTTTTGAACTTGCTTATGGGTTCAAATGCGGGTTGCACAGAAAAAGTGAAATGTCATAGAAATCATCATCATCATCATCATCATCATCATCATCATCATCATCATCATCCAAAAACTCCAGGCACAGACAAAATTATTTTAAACAATGACTGGCACAATATAACATACAGTATACAAGTTTTAACCAAAAACTTAAGTATTTGTTAAATATTGATGCAATATGTATGCTGTTCCTAATATTGTCGTTTTTTCAGAGATTTGATGGTGGTGTGATTTCTGAGATCTGCAACTGCTTACAATACTGGATGGAATTTCCTGATATTGTTTCCAATGCCCCAATGACTATGGGGACCACTGAAGTGTGCTTCTTCCGGAGGCAATATGTTTAAATTGCCAGGCCTCTATACTTTGTTAGTTTTCCCAATTCTTTATTTTCAACTCTGGCATCCCCTGGAATTGCAATGTCAATGATCCAGACATCTCTTCATTCTATTACTATTACGTCTGGTGTGTTATGTTCAAGGCATCTGTCCGTTTGGATCCAGAAATCCCACAAAATCCTGACTTCCTCATTTTCTGACACCTTCTCTATCTGATGGGTTTTTGGAGGCTGGAAAGTTATATTTTTTGCGTAATGACCAGTGCAATCTTTGGACATTCGCAGATGAGGTGTGAGAGTTTCATATTTTTCCAGGCAGAATCGACATCTGTTGTTAGCACTAACTCTTTGGATATTAGCTTCCATCACATTGGTTTGGAGTACTTGTTCTTGTGCAGCAAAAACCAAGCCTTCGGTTTCATTCTTAAGGGTCCCCAGTTTTAGCCACGCCAATGTTGAATTATGATAATGCTTTCCCATCAATATTTCTCAGGTGTTGTCAATGTAGGGCTTTATTTTTCCAGCTGTTTGAATTCTTTTCAAATGTTTGTTTCTTATATTGAGCCTTTGTTTCTGTTATTTTCAAAATATTCTTCATTTTCACTGCTATAAGTAATTTTTCTCCACTTGTACTGATATAATTATTTAGGCTCCTTTTTACCTCCTCTACTACCTGCTGTATTTGCAGTAATCCACAGCCTCCAATGTTTTTTGTGGTAAATATAATCCATCCACATCGCTTTTTGGATGTAGTGTGCGATGCATGTTTATTAGTTTCCTTGTTTTTTAATCCAATTCTTCTAGTTTGTTTTGAGTCCAATCTATTATTCCAGCTGGGTATCTAATTACTGGAATGGCCCTTGTGTTTATGGCTTTGATTGCATTTCTCCCATTTAATTTTGATTTTAAGATTTTCTGCAGTCTTTTCTTTAAATTTTGTGCATGATGTCTGCTTCTACCATTCCAAGGTATTTGTAATTTTCATCAATTGAGAGTCATTTTATAATATTGCCATTTTTAACTCTATTCCATCTAGTCTTTGGATCTTGCCACCGTGTACAGAGCTGCACATTTGTCAATTCCAAATTTCATTTGAATATCTTCACTAAAATGTGCACAGTGTTTAGCAGTGATTCTATCTCTGTGGAACTTTTTGCATACAGTTTTAGGTCATCCATGTATAAGAGATGAGAGATTTTTCCAGCTTGTTGTGAAATATGGTAGCCCAATCCAGGTTTATTTAAAATTATTGACATGGGGATTAGTCAGCTGTTAAACAGCAGTGGTGATAAAGAATCCCCCTGAAATATTCCTCTTTTGATGTTAACTTCCCAGTTTCTTCACCATGGGCCATTAAAACGGGTTTCCATTTTTCCATGTTTTTCTTGAGGAACTTCTGAATGTTTTATTAATCACAAACAATTTAGGCAGGTGTTAATCCAGCTGTGTGGCAATGAGTCAAATGCCTTTTTATAGTCTATCCAGGCCATGTTAAGGTTTATTTTTTGTCTTTTTGCATTCTTCAGGATCATTTAATCGATAAGAAACTGATCTTTTGTGCCTCTTGACTTTTTAAAGTTCCCTTTCTGTTCAGTTGTGTATAGAGAATTTTCAGTTAATTATTTAAATATTGATCTTGCAAGTACTCCTGTGAGGAGCTTGAACATTGTTGGAGGGCATGTAATTCGTCCATAATTACTGGGTTCATTGCCTATTGTCATACAGTCTTCAGTTGTAGAATTTTGAAGTAAGTGGTTAAATTGCACTGCTATACATTGATGGAGACTTGTTAGGTGCTTTAACCAAAATCCATGCAGCCTCATCTGGAACACATATACTCTGTATTCCAATTTTTCACAACCTTTACTTGCCTCTTAATCATTTTAGTTGTTATTACAATACCAACCATTTGTTTTCCTTGAATTTCTTTTGTTGTTGTTATTTAGTAATTAAGTCATGTCCGACTCTTTGTTACCCCATGGACCAGAGCACGCCAGGCTCTCCTGTCTTCCACTGCCTCCCAGAGTTTGGTCAAATTTATGTTGGTAGCTTCAATGACACTGTCCAACCATCTCATCCTCTGTTGTCCCCTTCTCCTACTGCCCTCACACTTTCCCAACATCAGGGTCTTTTCCAGGGAGTCTTCTCTTCTCATGAGATGGCCAAAGTATTGGAGCCTCAGCTTCAGGATCTGTCCTTCCAGCAAGCAATCAGTGTTGATTTCTTTAGAATGGATAGGTTTGTTCTCCTTGCAGTCCAGGGGACTCTCAAGAGCCTCCTCCAGCACCATAATTCAAAAACATCAATTCTTCGGAGGTCAGCTTTCTTTATGGTCCAGCTCTCACTTCCATACATCACGACAGGAAAAACCATAGCTTTGACTATGCAGATCTTTGTCAGCAAGGTGACATCTCTGCTCTTTAAGATGCGGTCGAGGTTTGTCATCGCTTTTCTCCCAAGAAGCAAGGGCCTTTTAATTTCGTGGCTGCTGTCTCCATCTGCAGTGATCATGGAGCCCAAGAAAGTAAAATCTGTCACTGCCTCTTCTATTTGTCAGGAGGTGATGGGAAAATGTCGGCCCCGAAGGACCCCGAAGCCACCGCCGACCGCCAACATGGTCGGACCCCCGGGAGTGAGGGAAAATGTCGGCGGTGGGCAACACCCATTTCTTTAAGTCACTCCCATTTCTTTAAGGACTTGACATAGTTTGCTGTGGCCCACACAGTCAAAGGCTTTTGTGTAGTCAACGAAGCAGAAGTAGATGTTTTTCTGGAACTCTCTGGCTTTCTCCATAATCTGGCGCATGTTAGCAGTTTGGTCTCTACTTCCTCTGCCCCTTCGAAATCCAGCTTGTACTTCTGGGAGTTCTCCATCCACATACTGCCGAAGCCTGCCTTGGAGGATTTTGAGCATAAACTTGCTAGGGCGTGAAATGAGTGCAACTGTACAGTAGTTGGAGCATTCTTTGGCACTGCCCTTCTTTGATCTTTTCCAGTCCTCTGGCCACTGTTGAGTTTTCCAAACTTCCTCGCATACTGATTGTAGCACCTTAACGGCATTTTAAATAGTTAAACTGGAATGCCATCACCTCCACTGGCCTTGTTGTTAGCCAGGCTTTCTAAGGCCCACTTGACTTCACTCTCCAGGATGTCTGGCTCAAGGTCAGTAACCACACTATCTTTGTTGTCCAGGATATCCAAATCTTTCTGGTATAATTTCTCTCTGTATCCTTGCCACTTCTTCTTGATGTCTTCTGCTTCTGTTAGGTCCCTCCCATTTTTGTCCTTTATCATGTCCACCTTGGCACAAAATGTTCCTTTAATATCTCCGAAGTCTTTAATCCACAAAGCATTTTTGTTATATCTGGTTGAGTGTTCCCACATTTCTTTCCAAAATTTTAGAGCATCATCTTTACATAGGCCTAATTTCTTTTGCTCTGCATTTTCTCCTTGTGACATATAGAATCATTGGTGTTTTCTCTATATAATTTCAAGCCCCCACCGTATCTTTCAATTTTCTTTGCTGTAACTGTTACCCACTGATTTAATTCCTCCATAGTTTCAACATTTTTTTAGGTCATATATTTTGCATAGTCTATAGTAGTAGTTTCTGTCCATGGAGTTTTCTTGGCAGAGATACTAGAGTGGCTCATCAGTTCCTGCTCCAGGTGGATCGCGTTTAGTCAGAACTCTCCACTATGACCTGTCCATCTTGGGTGTCCCTGCACGGCATAGCCCATAGCTTCTCTAAATTTTTCAAGCCCCTTCACCACAACAAGGCAGCAATCTGTGAAGGGGATCTCCGTGCAGTCCTCTGGACTGCAAAGAGAACAAACAGAAAGGTTACTTACCTGTAACGATGGTTCTTCAAGTGGTCATTCTGTGAATTCACACAAAGGGTTAATACCAGCGCCAGCGTTGGTCCTCTCGGAACATTCTCTAGCTGCAAGAGAAAAGTAACAATGTTTAGGACTACCCCTACTGCGCACGCCCAGCCTAACCGTCCCTCAGTTCCATTTGTCCGCCACAGGTACCCGAAGGTATAGAGATACCAGTGACAGAAGACAGAGGGGAGGCCGGGCGGGATTGTGTGAATTCACAGAATGACCACTTGAAGAACCATCGTTACAGGTAAGTAACCTTTCTTTCTTCATCGTGGTCTTCTGTGAATGCACACAAAGGGTGATTAGCACGCTTACTAACCGGATGGTGGGCTGTCACTGAAGAACTGATGTTAGCACTGCCCTCCCGAATCTCGTCTCATCTCTTGCCCTCACGTCCAACCTATAGTGGGTTATGAAGGTAGAGGCATTGGACCAGGTAGCGGACCGGCAGATGTCAGGCAGGTCGACGCCACGGAGTAAGGCAGTTGATGAAGCTATAGCCCTGGTGGAGTGTGCCCTAAGTCCTTCAGGAGGGTCTCTGTGGTTAAGCTCGTAGGCAAGAACGATGGTAGATACGAGCCACCTAGAGAGCGTCGACGGCGAGGCCGGACAGCCCTTCTTTGGACCAAAGTAACAGAGAAAAAGTCTGTTGGCTTGTCTAAATTCCGTGGTCCTAGAGACATAAAAAGCCAGGGATCGCCGAACATCGAGCATGTGAAGCATGCGCTCAACATCGGTAGTCGGAGACGGGAACAAGGTTGGCAGAATTAGTGGCTGATTCACATGGAAGTCCGAGACCACCTTTGGGAGAAACGACACGTCCAGATAGAGCATAACCTTGTCCCTGAAGAATTGAAGGAATGGCTGATCAGAGCGGAGCGCTGCTAACTCACTAGCCCGACGAGCAGACGTGATAGCCACTAGGAAGAGCGTCTTCAAAGACAGCATCTTAAGGTCACAGCTAGCCATGGGCTCAAAGGGAGGCCGACAAAGAGCATGTAGAACCAAGTGAAGGGACCACTGTGGAAGTGGTGGACGAACAGGAGGACGGAGATTAGAGAGGCCTCTCAAGAACATCCTGACGGTAGGGTGAGAGAAAAGCCGTGAAGAGGGTGAGTCTCTGGGTTGGAAGAAAACAACCGCTGCGAGGTACACTTTGATAGTAGATATAGAAAGGTGAAAGTCAAACAGGTAACGGAGGTACTGTAGAAGCGTGGAAACAGATACAGGGGACGGAACGAGATCCCTTTGCTGGGTAAATTTCAAAAAACGTTTCCACTTGTAGGCATACAAGCGAGACGTGGAGGGCTTGACGGCGTTAGTCAAGACCTCCTTGATTTCGGGACGATCTTCCACGCTGTCAGATGGAGCGTGTCGAGGTCCGGGTGAAGGACGTTGCCCGCCTCTTGGGTTAGCAGGTCCGGCCATAGAGGAAGGGTCTTCGAGTCCACAGCCATCTCGACTAGAGTGGGAAACCACACCTGCCGAGGCCAAAAGGGTGCAATGAAAATGGCCGGAGTCATCGAACGTCGGAGTTTGACTAGGGACCTCTGTATCAACGGAATCGGTGGAAACATGTATAAGAGGCCCTGGGTCCATGGAATCATGAATGCGTCACCGAGAGAATGTAGGCCGAGGCCGGCCCGAGACGCATACGTGGGGCATTTCGCATTGTGAGGGGATGCAAACACGTCCAGCACCGGGGTCCCCCATCAGTAGCAAAGGTCCTGGAAGATCAGGGGGTTCAATTCCCATTCGTGTGTCTGATGTTGAAGCCTGCTCAGGGTGTCTGCGACTGTGTTTTCCTCTGTGGCCACGTGGATGGCTACCGGGTAGACATGATGACGGTAACACCATTCCCAGAGGAGGATGGAGAGGTATAGGAGTGAGTGAGAACGAGTTCCTCCCTGCTTGTTGACATAGTGCATTGTGGTAGTGTTGTCCGTCACCAGGTGAACTCCACGGCCCTGTAGCAGTGGAAGGAAGGACCTGAACGCTTTGATGACTGCAAGTAGCTCCAGGTGATTGATGTGGAGCATGGCTGCCTGTGGGGTCCAGAGGGCATGAATGGTGTGATGGCCGCAGTGCGCCCCCCAGCCGGATGGACTGGCGTCCGTTGTGACTTGAGCGGTGAGACGGAGTGGACGAAAGGGCCGGCCAACCGTGAGGTGGGGTGTGTACGTCCACCACTGGAGCTGTCTGACTAGCTCCGGCGTGACACGAAGACGTTTGCTCTGGCTGTCCATCATAGGGTCGAAAAGAGCCAGGAACCATGACTGGAGCGACCGTAGCTTGAGGCGAGCGTGGGCCAGCGCCGGCGTCGTAGAAGACATCAGGCCGAGAAGGTGCTGGGCATGATGGGCTGTCACCCGACCGCGAGGCTGAAATTTTCTGATGGCTCGTTGAATCTTGTGTATTCTCTCTGGGGGGAGAAATGCACGACCCTTTACGGCGTCCAAGCAGACCCCTATGTATTGTACTGTTTTGGAGGGGACAAGTTGAGACTTCTCTTTGTTGACAGTGAGACCGAGATTGCGAAGGAGATACAGGATGAACTTTGTGTCTTTCAGGGATTGCCTTCGTGACGTGGAGACCACTAGCCAATCGTCCAGATAAGGATAGACGTGGATGCCCCTGAGACGAAGGTAAGCTGCCACTGGGGCCATGACCTTGGTGAAGGTTCGGGGAGCTGTGGACAGGCCAAATGGCAGGGCCTGGAATTCGTAGATTGTGCCCTGGAAGATGAACCGAAGAAACTTGCGGTGGTCGGGGTGGATAGTGACGTGAAAGTATGCGTCCTTTAGATCTATAAGGACGAACCAGTTGTTTTTCTTCAGCAGGTGCATGATGGACTCTAAGGTGAGCATTCAAAACCGTCTGGGTCGCAGGTAAGTATTTAGGAGTCTTAGATCGAGGATGGGCCTTATGCCTCCTCCTCTTTTTGATACAGCAAAATAGCGGGAGTAAAACCCGCGTTGTATGTCGCAAGGTGGTACTGTATAGATGGCATCTTTTTCCAAGAGAGATGAGATTTCTTCCTCTAGCGAAGGATCGAAGGAGGAATGATTTATGAAACCTAGCGGAGGAGATTTTATAAACTCCAGTTGGTAACCGTGCTGAATAATCTTTAGAGCCCAAGTGTCGGTTGTGATGGCAGACCAGTTGTGAAGAAACGGCTGAAGACGGGTGGTAGGTGGTGAATGGGTAAAAATGGGGGGCCGAAAGTCAAAGGTACTGTTTTTGTTTTCTCCCAGGTGGTTTAAAGGATTGGCGGCGGTGAGACGGACGAGGCCGGTATCCCTGGTATCCCTGAACAGAAGAAGAGGACTGTCCAGAGCGTTGCTGAGGTAAGTGCTTATAAGGACGGTATTGTTGAGAAGGTTGTTGGTATTGGCCGTAAGATTTACGCCATTGGGGCCTTCGCTGTCTAGATTGAGTTTGAACAGAGTAGGACTTGGCAGTCCTCTTGGCTTTGTGGAGGTCCTCTAAGTGGGAGTCGGTCTTTTCATTGAATAAGCCGCTGGCGTCGAAAGCGAGACTCTCAACTTTCGATTTGACATCATCCAAAATGTCTGCAGAACGAAGCCAAGCGTGCCTTCGGATGGTGATGGCAGACATAAGAACTCTAGCAGCAATCTCTGCTGCATGCCTAATGGAGAGACGTTCATGTTTGGATACCGTCTGAGCCTCCTCATATGAGTTTAGAAAAACTTGCCGGGTGTCTTCAGGTATCATTTTCAGTCCTGGCAAAACTTTAAGCCATAACTGTTTGTGATAAGCCCCTAATACAGTCTGGTAATTGATGACTCGGAGCAGCAAAGTGACAAGGGAGTAGATTTTCCTGCCGATGATTTCCAGTTTTTTACCCTCCTTGTCAACGGGGGTAACATGAGCCTTGGCAGATGGTCGTGAACAGCTTGTTTCTACGATGAGTGAGTTTGGAATTGGATGTTTGAGCAGAAAGTGGGTGTCAGCGCCATGAATTCTGTAAAAGTTCTCTATGCGACGAGGAACATTAGGGGTATTCGCGGGCTGAGCCCAGAATTCCTTAATGGCCTCCATAACCACAGGCACAAAAGCTATACTAGGAGGAGCGGTGCTGTCCTTTTTAATGTCCCCGAAGAACAAGTCTTCGCCTGGAGGTGAAGGAAGATTCAAGTCTAATTTCAAGGTTTTAGCAAGTCTGGACATCATCTGGGAGTAGCAAGAAAAGTCCTCAGATGGAGAAGATGCGTGAGGATCACCAGTGTCTGAAACCACCACATCCCCCTGAGGCAACTCGTGAGGTGGCAGGGGTGGGGGTTGCTCTTGGTCAGAGTCAGAAGAGTGCTCTGTGGACACCTCATCTGGATCTGAGGAGAAGACATCCCTCTTCTTTTTTAGAGGTGGTCCCTCGATGCCGACTGACGCTGTCGGAGGTCGTGGCGGGACCGGGACCGCAGTGGGCGCCGACGTCGAAGGCACTGGTTGCGGTGCAGGGGCAACCGGTAGCGAAGGTGGCTTATCCCCGACTCGGATAACTCGGCGCCGACGTCGAGGACGGGTGGACTCCGACGAAGAAGACAGGTAGATGTACCGGATCTTCTTATGTACTGCTAGAAAAGTTGCGATCCTGGCTAGCAGTTTTGCTAGAATGCATCATTGTGCAAAACAACTGTACAGCAAAATCAGCACAAGATACAATCTTTGGACTAACTCTGAAAATGCACATATGTTAATGCAATAGGCCTTGCGCTAGTGCAATGACATAGTTAAACATATACCTTTGTTTGCTCAGAGGAACAGAGGCACATAACAAATACAGTTACTGAGAGGCAGGAATGAAGTGTGTCTTAAAGTAAATACCCATCAATGCTTTCACGTGTGATTCTACTTACCAGTCAGAGCTCCTCCAAGGCTCCCTCTTCTAAATGGCCTTCCATCTTCACTGAGCTGCCTTTTAAATTTCAATGACTTCCCAGGGCCAGAAGAAACTTCAGGGTTACTAGATTTCCGAAATGGCATAGATGGAGGGGACAAGATGCTATCAAGCTGTAAAGAAATGGAAATGCTGAAATTAAGGATATACTAAGTAAAAATATATATGTATATTTTTCAAAGGTCCCTGATAGAGATGGGCATGAACTGCCACTTTGGGGGTTTGTCCTTTGGATGAAGAGATGTTTAGCAGTTCCCAGCCTTGCCTCCTCTGACAAGTGCCCACTCACAGGCAATCACTTGGCTTCCGTGCCCCGCGCTGCCTCTAAGTGGGTGCCCACTGGATGAGGTGAGTCTGGGAACTGCTGAACTGCCCAAAAGACAAACCGCCATATACCACCAAACTGGCAGTTTGTAGCCATCTCTATCTGAGTCACTATCATGGACACAACATTCAGAATGTACTATTATTAAGAGCCCTGCTCAGCTCTTACCAGGCACTTAATTCAACAACGAACTCCAAGCCCCACTGTGAGATGGCAAAGTATTTTGATAAGAAAGGAGAATGACAGCAATATTTTGGGGAAATAAAGCAAAACTCTGCCAAGAATTGTTACAAAAGTAACAATTTTAAAACAAGTTCTGAATTACCATAACTGTTGCTTTGATTCATGGCCACTGAGGATTACAACCATCAGAAGGGCTCCTTGTATATATACCGTACATTTAAAAAACAAACAACCTTGTAATATTGCCTAACACTAAGAAATCTCAACGGGTTTGAAATTTCCTTATGGATAATAGCTCATTGGGCCAAGACAGGCTAAATCTATGTGAACAGAGAATTTGGCAAGTATTGCTTACATCCATAGCCAAAACCCTTACCATGTTTCCCCAAAAATAAGACAGGGTCTTATATTAATTTTTGCTCCAAAAATGCATTAGTGCTTATTTTCAGGGGATGTTTTGATTTTTTCATGTACAACAATCTACACATGACTGCATTATGTCCATTACAACAGCCATCCCCAACCTTTTTAGCCTTGCGGACCGGCATGCATGAAGGAACATGCGTGCTCTTGCGCGAGCACTCATTGGCATACACAAAGGAGCAGAGGCACTCATATGGGCATCCACATACTTGTGCGCATGCGCAAAGGATGGTGCAGTGCTTATGCGGGCGCGCTTACACTCTTGCGAAGGCACAGGTGCAAACAGGCTGTGGGGGGGGAGTACGCAGGGGGGAGGTCTGTCTCTCCGCCCCGGTCCTGCTCAGGCCATGGACCGGCACTGGGCCGCAGACTGGGGGTTGGGGACCTCTGCATTGCAACACAATGCCGAAGGACAGTTGGACAAGGAGACACAAAGAAGAAAAAGATGACGATGGAGGAGGAGGCAATTCAGCAGCAAGACGCAACCTGGAAAGGAAAACAGCAGGAAGGCGGTGATGGTCGTGGCACGGTGATGGTTGTGGCATGGGGTGGCGGAAGGAGGCAAGGAAGACAGGCAGAAAGGGCACACACTGTGGGTCGGTCACCAGGCTAGCACCGCACAAGGTGCCAACATAGCTACAGCTGACAGGTGTCATCCGGAAGGGGAAACTGGCAGGCCCCTTCTTCCAAGAGCCTTTATTCTGCAGCAGAGTAACAAGTAAAATTACTATTCACCACATAAACTAAATGATCTTCAGTCAATTAGGTAAAGGTTCCCCTTGACATTTAGTCCAGTCATGTCCGACTCTAGGGTGCGGTGCTCGTCCCCATCTCCAAGCCGTAGAGCCAGCAGAGACATATAAATTGAGATTTGCTCAGGTTTCAGAGCTTAAATCCAGAATGGACAAAATCCAGAAGTTTCACATCTCCAAACCTCCATTTTAACTAGGCTGTAGACAGAAGCTGAGAGTCCACCAGGTGGCACCACACTATAATTAACCAAATAGCAACAATTGTCTTGAAACTTAACAGTATTTTTAAATGAGCATGAAGTATGCTTTAGCTACACACAGAAGAAATTATCTTTCACTTGCAACATCAGGAAGAATTTGCGCTTGCTATTTGAGAAATCTGTAATAAAACAAACATTTACATTTCCTGTCTTTTCTTTGTCTCTGCCTCATCAGTTTGCTTTCTTCAATATACAAGTGGTGCTAAACTCTACTATCTCCCAAAACAGAAGCAAGGCAAACAGTGTTAAGATCTGATCATGTCACTCAGAAGCAGCAGCTAATAAAACCAAGATCATAAGAATGCTTCTGAATCAGATCAAGGGAGCATCCCATCCATCATTCCATTTCCAATGGAAGCAAGTCAGATTTAGGAATGGAAAAACAATGTGTTGCATTCACATTTCAATATAGAAATCTCCATTTCTCATCTTCCATGACTCTCAACAGATGGAGAATATCTTGCAGTGGGCAACTATACTTTTGTGAGGTCCAGAATGCATTTTGGAGGAAGAAATGTACTCAAAATTATGCATATATTTCAAAAACAAAGCCAGAATCCTGCTGTTCTGTAGTGTGCAACAAATCATTGCAGCTAATTGAGGAGATTGTGTCTTGGCTATGTAATTAAGCACATGACTAGGCAGATAACCAAAATGTGCCACAGCAGATTAATTAGCCACAATTAACTACAGCAAGTTACACAAACATAATGGAAATACCAGTAGGGTTCTGACACTCATTAGAAAAACTCAATGTAAAACACATATACAAAGAATACTTTAAAATAAATACATTCCAAAAAAATCACAAAAATGTGACAGACTTTCTCTGCTGGAAGGGAGGGGATGCCTTAAAACCCAATATGGAACCACATCACAAAGAGAATGCCAGTAGAATACATAGATTAATTCCAGTACTATGATAGTGAAGCTTATCTTTCTTCCACTTACTCCACACCATATTCAAAATCTCTTTAATGTTCCCGTAACTATCATATTGCTAAGTTTAAAAATCCCATATGCACTCCTAATATTGTTGTACCACAGTTTTATATGATGGCATTGCAGCACTATTAGTTTTATTTTCAAAATAAGCGTCCAGAAGCTCTGAGTGAGTACACTATAAATGTATGTGCACTCTGGCAATACACACATAACACAGTTTTATTATATGAGCATACACTTTCCCCAGTATAAAGGGAAGTGAGCATATCTCCTTCCGACTGTAATATGGTTCATACATACATCATTTTGATTTTCTTCCACAAGAATGAATGTCAGCAATTCATACAAGAATTTTAAAAAATTCAGACACCATTTTAGAATGGCGGATAAATATCCAAATTTAAACTCCCAAGCTTCGTCCCAACAAACCTACATCCAAAGTCTTTGTCCCACAGAGAACACTCTAGGATACTCACTAATTAAGCCTCTAACTGTCTAGCCTCTATTGCATATTCCTGTTCTCAAGACCAGTACAGCTCTTAAGGAAATAAGTGGAGCCCAATGCACTTGGGACATGCTCTACTCATTCCCCTCCATCATTGCACTGAACATGAAAACATGACTCTGCAAAAAACAGCAGTCCACTGTAACCTGCGTAGCCTCTCCACAAGTCAGATCCATGATGTGGGAAACAGGTTCACTTGTGTGGAGAAGCTACTCAGGTATAGCAGCCTCCTGTTTCTCTTGGTATTGTGTCTATGCTTAGTGTGATGATGGAGGAATCATCTAAACACTTGTGGGCACAGTATGCTTCCTTACTGACTGAATAGTGCCTTTGTGCAATGCTATTACATGATGAAAGCCAACAATGGCCTATTACACTAATTTAACTAAGTACTCTCAGTATTTGGGGACCCATGGACATGGAATTTAAGAGAAGATCATGGGCTCCATCAGAGTCATCCCCATTCACAAACAGTAGCTTCCATGGTGGCGTTGTCAATCATAAAATTCCTTTTTCATTGAAAGCAACCAACAAGTCTGAGAAGCTTGCCCAATAAACTGCTTCAAACCCAGTTTCCTATTCCAACCCAACACTAATTTCACATAAAACTCTTTCTCCCTACTAACTTTTTCACTCTCCCATACTCACGACTCAGCCACACACACTCTTTCTCACTCACAACCACTATCGATATACACAACCTTTTCACTCAGCCTCATCCATCCTAGAACCTTCAAATACCCATACAATGTATTCACCCATCCACTCAACCATATCTATCCAAGCATACACACATCTCCCCTCAATGTCTCCCTCAACCTTTGCGGTCTTTCTTGGCTCCTCAAACTGACTGGGCAGCAATGGAAGGCACCCACAAAGAGTCCAAAAGCTTTTGGGGAAAACTGAGTCCTAACACTTGGGTTTTCAGCATGCCAAACTGTCCCTCCCCCAAATTTAAATCCTGTTGAGGCAAGAGATTTGGCATCCACTATAGGAAATATCTATGTTTACCATGACACTCACAAGTGCCACATCAGGCAAGGAAAAGCTAAACATTGATAAAGATAGACAAGAATGTGAGTGTTCCAGTCCTTTGCACAACCTCATTCCCACTTTCCAACTTCTTCCCTACTTACAGCCTCTCTGTTTCTTTCAGACATAACCCATGCTCCACAAGTAGCGAGGGGTGCCAATTTTTCCCACCTACAAAATAACAATAACATTTATCAGCACTGAGGGATAATTAGGATTGATAGTTTCAGGCATAAGTAGATCCATCACTGGTTTTCCAGATTGGTGTTGTCCACTGCTCAGCAAAACAGATGCTTCCTCTTAAACTTACAATTCTAAGTCCTAGGATCTACACTCTCCTATCCTATTATTTATCTACCCTTATAAGTACAATTCATGTGGGATACTAGAGGAAGGAATCACAAACTGCTCAGTCATCCTTTTGCTGAAATCCTGGAACTAATTTCTGGAGATGATACAGAAAAACAATTTCTTACTAATTTTCAAACATATGACTTATCCCATAGATGTTGTCACCATCTGCTGTGTTTTCATTTCCTCCCCCAGAATAAATGGCAGTCATTTGTTTATTTGTTTGTTTGCTTGTTTGTTGCTCATTCCATTTATGATTACTGTAAATGTGTGCACAAGAGCAACACCCTATTAATTTCAGTGACTAGAATGAGGAGCAAGTCTCCTCTGGCTCCTATGTTTACTATTTATTTTATCCGATACTGTACTTAATTACAAGCTGCTGAAAACTGAGCCAACCCAATCAACAAATCCTTTCCCCATCCGTTGCTCAGTTGAAAGTACAATTCCATCTCTCAAACAGCATAAGCTTCCTAAAGTTGTTCTTCTCTATTTTGTCCCACCTTATGGATAGTATTGACCCTCCCAAGCTTCGTTTGAAGAAAGAAAAACCTACTCTGTTCGGCTACCTTGCTTGAAGAACACAAGCCTTTTTAAGCAGGCTTAATAGCAGGAGAAAGGTGTGGAGACCAATATCCAAAGGGCTATTCCAGTTCCACAGAAGGGGGAATACAGTGCTACTGGATGTCGGACCATGGAGGAAATATTAGCAGAATTGCAAGGAGAAAGGCAAGGTAAAAATATTTTAAATAAATAAATAAATAAATGGTAAGACCTTCACAGAACAAATGAAGTAGAGAGGACAATTCCCCTTAGTGTATTTGCAAAGTTATTTTTCAGCACTAGAAGAACGTTAAAGCAGCCTTTTCAGCTAATCTCAAAACAACTGTGCGTATCTAAAAAGCAACATCTATTGTAAAACTGTTGAATACTTGTCTAATATACACGAAAGACAGACACCAATTACGAATCAGTAATAACATATTTGGAATAATTTGTGTTTATAAGTAATCACTACTATATTTTACATTCTTGTTTTAAAGCACTGGGTGATATGTAAAGTACATAGAAAGAGGAAGAGAGAGAGAATGACAGTACTTTCAGTGCCATAGGCTCAGCCACAGGGTAAAATCCTAGCAAGCTGACTTTCAAAGTCACTTTCAAATGTATCCACACAAAAAAGGAGTTAAATACATATTAAAGAGAGGCATTCATATTCATAGTTTGTTGACACAGCCATCATTTGGCTAGTGAAAAATGCTTTAATCTGCAGAAGAAAATATGTATGGTCAGGAAAGAGATTTTTGTATTTACCAGGAATACTAATGAACTCAACTCTGTTTAGTTCATTTATAAAATCCATTTCTACTCTGTTGCCAATGAATTTCTAAGCTACCTAAAATGGCTTAATTTGCTCAGATACAATGCAGCCTTCAGAAAGCTAATTGTTCATTCAGGTCTAAGCACTTCGACCCATGCTCAATTAGATCTCATTTTCTCATGTTACATTAAAATACAGAAGCACAAATGCAAGGTAACATTTCTAATCCCAGAGTTTAAAATCATGAGATAAAGAAAATAATTGTGGGCTTGATCTCCAAGAACTTCTTCATATGCTCCAGGTGTTGCAGTTTTTTCATCCTTGTGGAGTGAAGGTCTGAAAATGCCTGCAACTTTGTGTATTGTGCTGTTCAGAAAAACATCCACTTTAAGATCCTTAAGGATAAGTGGTCAGCATTAAATGAAATTTGGACCCTCCTGCTATCCATCCAGTGCTTGTGAGGACAACTGAAAAGGAAATAATTGAAGGCCTGGTTTCCTAGAAATTTTTTTTTATCCTCCAGGCATTGCAGTTTTTCTGTCTTGTGGTGTGAAAGCTTGACAATGCCTACAAGCTTACATATTGTGCTGTTCACCAAGGGACAACTGATACTTCTAATGGCTGTAAGTAAAAGCAATCTTCTTACTGTCAGATGGACCTTTTTCCAAGTATGTAAAATATGAGATAAAAACAGCATGTCAGTCTGATGCACAATGCAGACTTAGGTTCATGAAAGTAGGCCTCTATAAGGTCAGTAGGGACAGCCAGGAAAGATGGAGAATTACAAGAAATATAATTGAAAGAAAATAAATGTATGATTGTCAGTGTGCTGTGCTGCACAATGTTAAGAAGCAGTTGACTGCAAGGGAAAAGTCCCAGCATACCATGGAGATTAAGAAAGTAACAAAGGGTATGAACAATGTTTGTATCTATTAAATTATTATCAGTGTATGAACAATTTATGCCACAAGAGATCCCTGGACTATTGTTGCTCTGAGCCTCTAACTGCAATTCGATCATTTATTTTAATAAAGTGTTTCTGGACTACACCACAGCTACGATACAAGGATATCTACAAGTGGGATCTGAAGGCCTTAGGAATGGACCTCAACAGATGGGAAGCCTTGACATCTGAGCTTTCAGCCTGAAGGCAGGCGATGCAGCATGGCCTCTCCCAATTTGAAGAGGCATTTGTTCAGCAGGCCGAGGCAAAGAGGCAGTCTGGAAACCAGCAAAATCAGGGAGCTGGACAGGAGGCAGATTGTATTTGTCTTCAGTGTGCAAGGGATTGTTACTCTCATATTGGCCTTCTCAGCCACAGTAGATGCTGTTCCAATACCTCTATTCAGAGCACATTACCATAGTCTCTCAAGACTGAAGGATCCCTACGAGTCTGCACTAAAACAGACTTCTGTTTGAATAATTATTTTCTGACACTTTGTAAATATGGGTGTTGGTGCCATTAAAGAGAAGATAAGTGGGGAAGAACCATTATATCTAGGATATCTTTACAAGATCACTAAAAAATCATAAACTGTATCAACCACCTTTGTCTTTGGATTGTGTTCAAAGCCCACATGGCTTTATTCTTTTTTTCTTTGGACTATGGAAAACACCTTAAATAGCCCATCATGGCAGCATCTGTAAGCAAGGACATTAAGTACTGCACAAACCGAACTGCAAACCACAATGTTATA
This sequence comes from Pogona vitticeps, assembly GCF_051106095.1. NCBI lineage: Eukaryota > Metazoa > Chordata > Lepidosauria > Squamata > Agamidae > Pogona > Pogona vitticeps. The sequence goes on from NC_135784.1 coordinate 281,008,471, forward strand.
CACCCACTGAGTTTCACACAAACAATGATCTCTGTATCTGATATATTTATTTAGATGCCATGAATAAATATTTGCCTGATTGAATCCCTTTTTCTTATGACTAATGAAGAGGACTTGTCCACAAAAGCTCACAATTTTAAAAATATAAAATTTATAATATAAAAATATAAAATTTAAGGTGTCACTCTTTTGTCTTCTTTTAAAACTTTTTTTTTACTATTTTGCTTTTACCTATAATGCAATAATCAGTGTTATTTGAACATTCCACTATCACAGCCTTGACTACCTCAGCTGCTTATGAGAAAGTAATACTAGAACAGGGGTCTCCAAACTATATCCCGCAGGCCACATCTGGCCCGCTTTGCCATTTTATCTGGCCCACACCCTTCAGCCCATACACATGCAAGGGGCAGACAGGTGTGTGTGCATGTATCTGTGCAGACGTCCGGGGGGCGTCCATGCTGATGGGAGTCCAGGCAAGTGGATGGATGTCCAAGTGGGCAGGGGGGCAGCTGTGCACACACACATTGCTTTGGCCCTCAAAAATGTGGGAAAGATATGATGTGGCCCCGCTCAAAAGTCTGGAGACCCCTGAATAGAATAAAGAGGCAGGAACACAAATGACAGACAGATTCTAGAAAAGAATGGGTCCTGGAGTAAAACAACTTGCGTTTAAACTGTTCTCATATGACTGCATGTAACAAGGAATTTCACTTATTCAAGAAGCCATGTACCTGGATTCAAGGGGAAATTACCCTATTTATTTATTTACAAGGATATAAATGTCTCCTCTTTGAGTAAAATTTGCTTCTTGTACATCCCCCAGGAAGTAATGCTTACCTGTAAGAACTTAATCAAAACATCCTATCAGGTTGTTCCTTTTAAGACAACTTCACTACGCCTTATTTTTACTTTGGAAATGCCTACAAACAACCTAGGCATAATACAAAAGTAGACCACGGACAACTTCTCCTGACCAACAAACCTAATTAATAAATGAGTAGAACACAACAATGGCATGATGTCAGTGGAAAAATTGGTCACAAAAAGAGACATGTTTTTCAGTAGTATGAGGAACATAAATTGTTGGTGTCAAAAAGCTGCATAGCAGAGCACATTCCAGCAAAGTGGAGCAGACAGAGAAAATCTACTAAAGTGAGTTGGTGTAGAAATTTGAACTTTGGGGTGATGGCAGAACTTGTGGATGATGAAGCACAAAGGACATATAGAAAAGAAGAAAACTGACAGTAAATAATAAACATTCCCTTGCAACATTAACAGAAAAACAAAAGAAAAAAAGGCATGCTCAGAGTAAGGCTTAAGAACATGTGGCCCTACACATGAAGACAACATATCCAATGGAAAACAAATTATGGCAGTTCAACAATATATAGAGGAGAGAGGCATGGTCACTCTCCATCACTTAACACCTGTCTATGCTGACACAATTCTGTTCTTGTATAGAATTATCTGTTCTTGAGCCTTGCCCAGTACTCCTTCTAACCCCCTCACCTCCCCTTTTGAAGATTAGGATATTTGCCCACCTCCAGTTTCCTGATACCTCAGTGCTCTCCAAGAATTTTCAAAGATTACAGAAAGAAGATCTGAGATTACATCTGAAAGTTCTTTCAGTACTCTTTGAGGCAGTTCATATGACCCTGCAGACTTTAATTCAACTAAAATAGGTAGACATGTCCATACAACCACTTTAGGTGTCTTCGGCTACAGAACCTTTCCTACAAGCATTGCTTTCCTTTTGGAAAACAATATAGATAAAATAGTGGTTGAGATATTCCGTCTCTTCTGTCATCCATTAGCTTTTCACCACCTCCTCAAGACAACTGACCCATTGGTTTCTTTTTCCTCCTCCTAAACACAACCCCATCCCCAGCCTGGAAAAATCTAATCTATCTGCCAATGCTGAGCTCATTCTGAGCTTTAGCCTTTCTGCCTGAACTATGTTATCCTTACTGCTTTAGATGCCTCCCAAAGAATTAGTCATGCTTGGTTTTTCAGTATCCCCCCCCCCATTAAGAATCTCACATCCATCATTAACTCCTTTATATTCAGTATTTCTGACAATGGGAACTCACCAGTATTTCCTTAAGCTTCCAGAAACCAACCTTATTAAAGTCCAGAATGTGTGTCTATGTTCAGCTGTCCTTTTCTCAATTAAAAGATCACAATAGGATGTAGTCACTTCCACCTAGAGTTCCATTTACTTCCTGTTTATTTACTAGTTCTCTGCTAGTGAAGAGCGAGTCCAAGATCAATTATCACCTTTTTGCTTCTTCCACATTCTAGAAAATGAAATGTCAGCAAAACAAGTACAGTATTTGTTTCACCTTACATTTTAATAGTTTGGCTTCTGAAAGACACCAATATACCGTATTTTTCCATGTATAAGATGATACTTTGGAAAGATTTTACTTTGGAAATTTTTAGACTAAAAATTTAGGGTCATCTTATACATGGAAGTAAGCTGAGGAGAGAACAAAATGGCCCATACCTTGTCTCTGCAAACAGGCTTCCTTCAATCATGAGGCTTAGCTTCCTACATTTAGGATCCTGCAGCACTTTGATCCCTTTCCCACTCCTTTTGCACGAAGAGAGAAAGCAGGGATCAAAGCAATCCTGCATCCACAGGACTGCTTTGATCCCTTTCCCCCTCCTCTTGCTAAGACCCGCAAGGCTTAGCAAGAAGGGGGAAACCAGGGATCAAAGTGATCGTGGAGCCATGGGATTGCTTTGATCCCTTTCCCCCTCCTACAGGAATCAAAGCTATTGGGATATACCTCCTTGGAGGTGAAGCCTGTAAGCAGTTCTCAGATTCAACAGGGACTCGTAATTTCCAAGCGTTCTGAGCCCAGAGGCTGAATGCTCAAGGCTAAGTTAAGAGTTCTTAATTTTGGGTTAAAAAAAGTGGTTGGAGGGTCTCTTATACATGGGGGCATCTTATACATGGAAGAATACGGTAGTTAAAATCCCCTATTACTACTGAATTTCTGCTTTTCGAATGTTTAGTAATCTGAGGAAGGCATCCAAGTCTTTATTCTGGTTTAGAGATCTGTAGCAAGAGGAAAAGGAAGACAAAATATGAGACGGAAGCCACGACTTTAAATTTGCAAGAGCTAAGCATGGTTTTTGAGCATAGGACATTTTGGAGGTCACTCATTCAAGTCAGAGACAGCTTGACAACACATAAAAACAACAGCAAATCTCCATAGCAATGTCAATGTTTTCCTCTCCTACAAATTTTATCCAACTCCTCTCCACCAGCAGTCCATGCTGCAAATCATGAATCTCCTCACATGTGTTCATATCCTTTACAGGTAATGCTACTCCTTTTACTCCAGCTCTATATGCAATACACAAGGGGGTGGGTCTTGTGGCCTTTGTCCCACTCACCTCCACTGGCTTTTGTCCCATCTCCTTGTATGTTGTATATAGAGTTTGTTACCACTGTGGTTTTAGGCATTCGCAGTAGATCATGGAACAGATCCCCCCACCCACAAATATGGGGCTATTGTCCAGTTATTGCACTACAGTCCTGAAATTCATCCCACTAGGTTTCAGTATTAAATCGGAACAGATGTGCTAAATAGCTGGTTCACTTTAGTTCCATCTTGCTTATTTCTAATGTTCTGAGTTCAGTTCCATCTTGGCTATTCTCCATGTTCTGTAGGTTAACATGAAAGACTTCTGAAACTGTCACATATTCCCTCTAGTTGCTTCCTTATTGTTTTTTTCTTGCCTATTGGCAGGTTTCCCTACCATCAACTCATTATGTAGTGATCCTGTATCCTCTAGAACAGAGGTCATCAACCTCCGGTCTGCAGCCCGGTGCCAGTCCATGGCCTGAGCCAGACCCGGGCTGTGGAGACAGACCTCCAGCCCCCCTTCATGCACTCCCCTCCCCACAGCTGCTTTGCGCACATGCGCCAGCACTAGCATGAGCGCTCCCCCACCCCTTCAAACATGCACCTGAGCGTCCTTCATGTCTGCCCTTCCATGTCTCAGTTTTCTTTGGATTTCTTGACTGCAGTCTCCATTTGGATTAATGGCTGAAGCAAAATACAGAAAGCCTTTAACAATTCTGATTTCTTCATTATCATTATTAAAGCTATGCATATTGAATTTATACTATGAATCTAATCCAGCCTTCCGTATGGTATACACTGCATAAAGACTGAAGAGATAGGAAGATAAAACGCACCCTTGTCTGCACCCTTGCCTGTTTCAAATCATTCTAATTCTCCAGAGTCCTAATAGAACCTTTTGAACAAAATATAGGTTATACATCAAAAGAGTTAAATTTTATGGCAGACCCATTTATTTTCTTGTAACAGTTCTTGCTCAACCTGTATGTACATCACTAGAACACTACATTTAAGATTTTGACCCTATTCCTGTTCCTTTTTGTTTCACTTGTCATCTGATATTGATAATTTTAAGAATTTCTTTGCCCATCCATTAAGGCACTTCTTTTCTGATGAATATGAATATATTCTTTTTGCATTATTTCCTGATATCTCTAGTTTCAATTTACAGTTCCATTTTTTGAGTTATTAAAGCAAATTTGTTTTTTCTGTAATCTTTAAATTTTGTCAGAAGGTTACTCGTGTAATATTTTGGCACTATGATTGTTTTAGTGTTCTTTTTCATATTTTCATATCAACAGTTGATGGCCTACACCACAGTACATTTCTGGTTTGTGCAGGGATAATAGAGGTTCCCCCTCCCCCACTCATATTGGCGATCTGATTTCTATCTGGCTACCTGATGGCTTCTATGATTGTAACTATCTGTTTAGTAGCATATATTTGCAACAAAAATCATTGGCTTCACAGAATTCCATGCATCTTTCTTCTGCTCCATTTCTATCTCCTAGGCTAAATTCTCCACTGATGTCTGGTTCTGTTTTATTTCTTTAAACTGCTGAACCAACTCTGGTTACTGCGCTAATGAACAGCAAACTTGTGTGCACCCTGAAATCACAAAAGGAACCCTTTAATCAATGGTGATTTGCTGTTGTTGGTGACATCACTGTGCAAGGGGAACTGCAACAGGATTTCCACTGCTGTGTACTAATGCAATCAACATTAGAATATTGAATTATACTGAATCAAGGCAGATCTAATGTATATTTTTGTGCTAACATTTCGAATACATTTCCTCCATAACATTTTTATACCCCAACTATAAGTCCATTGCAGGTTACAAGCCATGATGGGGATGTATAATCTCCAGGCTTAAAAGGAAGGTACCTCCAAACATCTGATGCAGGGGAGGGGTATCGGGAAACAGGTCTCTAGTTGTCTCGTGTGCTCCCAAAGGCATCTAGTAGGGCCACTGAGAGATACAGGAAGCTGGACTAGATGGGCCCTTGGCCTGATCCAGCAGGGCTCTTCTTATGTTCTTAATATGTTCTTAATTACCCAAGTGATCTATTTTACTATCCAAACATCAATGTGATATTCTCTGCTGTGTGATCAAATTTCAATTCAAAGTTATTTTTCATTGTCAGAAAACTTTTGTTTGACAATTCAACAATAACACAATAGACTCAAAAGTGTCAAATATCAATGTGCTCTTAACTCAAGAGTACCACTGACTTGCAAGCAAATAATTAAAGCTTTAACTTGATAATGTATCAATTAAGTCAATTAAAGCTTTCTGCAACATTTGTAATGGATGCATTAAATACAGTGGTGCCTCGCTTAGCGATTGCTTCGTTTAACGATGAAATCGCTTAGCGATGACTTTTTCGGAGCGATCTTGCACTCTGTTTAATGATGGTTCCTATGGGTGATTTTCGCATAGTGATGTTTGGGACCATGCTTCGCATAGCGATGACAGTTTGGGTCCCCCTGTTTCGCTTAACGATGGTTTTGACAGCCTCATGTTGGCTGTTTTTTAAATGTTTAAAAATGTTTAGAATGCTTGAAATCATAAGTGCACTTAATAAACCCTTTGCTGAACTAATTTGACTTTGTTCCAACTCTTTTTAAATTTGTTGTAATTTTTTTCCCCCATTGAGATGCATTTCAATTGGGGAACCATGTTTCACTTAGCGATGTCTCCTATGGCGATTTTCGCTTAAGGATGACAATCCGTTCCCATTGGAATGGATTATCCGGTTTTCAATGCATTTCTATGAGAAACCGTGTTTCGCTTAGCGATGAAATCCCTTAACAGCAATTTTTTGGGAACCAATTATCATTGTTAAGCGAGGCACCATTGTACTTGTTAAGCAAAACTGAAGATAATGTGCCACAGGATATATTTTCCATTACCTTTTTGCTCAGTTTATCCAGTTTTGTTGTTGTTTCTCAATCTAGTTAATGACAAGATTGTTTATTTGCATGAGACCCTTCTCATGTAAATAAACAGACCATTCAATAATAACTGAATTAGAATGGACTTACTTTTGACCATGATGCCATACATTTTATACAATATAATGGGATGGGTGGGTAGCAAAGCTTCAGGTGGACATTGAAAACCATGAAATAGGTAAATTTCAAAGACCAGGTTTTATCAGCAGGCAAAATGGGTGATTTGCATATATGACTGTGCTATCACAAGTTTATTTTATGGACTAAAAAAATCTTCAGAAATAATTTCCAGTTGAATACATTTTTCCACACTGCTATTTTGTCTTCAAAACACACACCCATATTAACAAATTTACCATAAACTGTCATCTGGCTATAAATTAAACCATGTAAAACTAGCTTAACTGCCAAGATGTACAGAAAGATCTCAGAAAGCATTATTTCCATGCAAAAGAAGGCTTTGGATTCCTAAGTATATTGCTAAGGAAACAAACAAGAAAAGATGATGCAAAATATTAAATCTACATAGCAGTGCCATGGTTGGGAAAAACAACTATTTTGAACTACTTTAACTAGGACTAAAACAGCTGTAATATGGAACATAATCATAAAACATATGCTTAAACGTTAAATGTACTGCCACCGCAACAAAATCTTGATGTCTCCCTCAGTTTTTCCATCAGTCTTTTTAAGCTAGCTGTAAATTAAGTAAGACACAATGAGAAACAGATACTGTAAGTAGCACTGTACTTGGAATCCAACAACATCTGAAGGATAACTTTGTCCATCTCTCCTGGATTTAGAGCCTGCTAATCCAGTTGTGTTAAGTGTTAAATCTGGGATTTGGTATCCTCTCAAAACCCATGTTTTAAAATTTCTAGTAGTTCTATAAAGAGATCAGAGCTCCAGCAAAGATGGTTAGGTGTCAATGTGCACTTTATCTTACTCCCCAGTGTATAACAAATGGCTGTCTAAATCTTGTTCTTACAAAAAAGGCTGGAAGAATAACCAAAAAATAAACGAGTCAGAACTCCAGAGTAAATATATCAGTGACCACTTGCTTGTGGTTAGTGTTATAAAACTCAGTTTTGATACAAAATCCAGACATACAAATGTTATTATCTACTAACAGGTAGGGATAAAATTCTAGAACAGATTATAAAGCAGTCACTATGCAAACAGCTAGAAAGCAAAGCAGTAATAACTACATGCCAACAGATTTGTCAAGAACAAATCCTGCAAAGTAATCTGATATCTTTTTTTGAATGGCTAATCTTCCTAACTGACACAGGAAATGCTGTGGTCATAGTATATTTTGACTTCAGCAAAGCTTTTGACAGAATCGTACTCAGCGGGTGACAATTAATGGTTCCTTCTCCAACTGGGAAGAGGTAACAAGTGGGGTACTCCAGGGCTCGGTCCTGGGCCCAGTGCTATTCAATATTTTTAAGTGTGACCTGGAACAGGGGATACCGGGAATGCTAATTAGATTTGTGGATGACACAGAATTGGGTGGAATAGCTAATACCCTGGAAGAAAGAAATTCAAAATTATCTAAATAGGCTTGAGCACTAGGCTGAAATCAACATAATTAAATTCAACAGAGGTAAGTGCAAAGTACTGGACCTCGGAGAAAGTTACAAGAGAAGAGGTGCTTGGCTCTGTAATACTACAAACGAGAAGGTTCTTGAAGTTGTAGTTCACAAGCTGAATATGAGCGAACACTATGATGTGGCTACAAAAAAAGAAAACACTATTTTAGACTGCACTGAGTACCGTATCCAGTTCTGGACACCGCACTTAAAGAAGGATGCTGACAAATTGGAACAAGTTCAGAGAAGGGCAACAAGGGGGCTGAAAACCAAGCCTTATGAGGAAAGATTGAATGAACTGGGGATGCTTAGCCTTGAGAAAATAAGACTGAGGAGAGAGAGCATAGCACTGTTCAAATATTTGAAAGACTCATACAGAGGAGGGGCAAGATCTGTTATCAATCATCCCAGAGCACAAGACACGCAACAGTGGGCTCAAGTTACAGCAGGGGTCTCAAACTCAATTTACCTGGGGGCCGCTGGAGGCAGAGTCTGGGTGAGGCTGGGCTGCATCAGATGTTCTGCCAAGCAGAGCAAGAGCCCGAGGAAGCCGCCCGGGAATTTCCTTAGCCTGGCTGGGGCTCCAAGGAGGAGGAGAAGGCATGTGAGACCTCATTGCCTGGCCACGACCCCCTCCAGCTCCTTCTTCACCAGCAGCACCAGCAGCAGGACAAAGAAGCGGAGAAGGGAGGGACTGCTGGCAACTGCCTAGCCAGGGGGAGGAGGGCACGACATAAAAATTTTTTAAAACCCTCACAGATTTTGCCTTGCGAAAGGAGAAAAGCCCCCACCGGTACCCGTGAAATTAAACAGAACGGGGCGGGGGCCCCCACAGATGCACGCACACACACACATGGAGGTCCGGCAACCTTCCTCTGAGGACCCCCTCAAAAAAAAGACTCACTCAGCAGCAGCAGCTATTCCCACTACAACAGAGGAACAAACTTTGTGAGGTGAGCCCAGGCAGCCTCCAGAGCCAAGGTGGCTGAAGCAGGATGAAGAGGAGGAGGAGGAAATGCTGGGTGCTGAGGCGGCCGCTGGCTGGGCTGGTGCTGAGGGTGGCGAGAGAGAGCGAGAGCCAGAGAGCCGCTTCCCTGGAAGAAGCAGCGGCTGTGGCAGCTGCTGTTGGCGGCTTGGAGGCACTCTTCCAAGACGGACTGGGAGCAATCTCCGCTCTCAGGCATCACTTGGCGGCAGCTTGGGGGAAAAGGGTCGGCAGTGTGCCTCGCTCACCGGCCCTCCCCCAAGACAGCACCTCTTGCACCCTCCATCCGGAACTGCAGCCTGCCAGCTGGCAGACAGGCGGGCTGGCTGGCAGGCTGCAGTTCCGGATGGAGGGTGCAAGAGGCGCTGTCTTGGGAGAGAGCCGGAGAGCGAGGTGAGGCTTTTTTTGACTCTTGACAGCAGAGAGCGCATGGGCACTTCCGGGGGGCAGGCAAGGTGGGGGCCACAAACTATCATCCGGCGGGCCGCAAATGGCCCCCGGCCGCATGTTTGAGACCCCTGAGTTACAGGAAGCCAGATTTCAACTGAATATCAGGAAAAACTTCCTAACTGTTAAAGCAGTACGACAATAGAATCAGTTACCTCGAGAGGTTGTGAGTACTCCATCACTGGCGGCAGTCAAGAGAAATTTAGACAACTACCTTGCAAATATACTTTGATTAGTATTCCTGCACTGAGCAGGGAGTTGGACTTGATGGCCTTATAGACACCTTCCAATTTCATGATTCTATGATATTAGAGGTGAAGAGACATAATTAAGAATTGAGAAATCAAACTTCAAAGGAATCAGCATACCAAAGTTCTTAAAATCAATCACAAAATAAAACAAACTAATTTGCAAATATAGATAGGAAAGAGAAGTTTCTGGTGTGATTATGACACATAATAAACTCATAAGGATTTTTCTCTTTTTAATTATATATTATCTAAAATACTTGTTTTTTGTTTTGGTTGTCAGTGTTCATAGTGTTGTCCTTAGTGCTGCACATCCTGCCACATGATGAAAATTTTCTGCTTCCAAGCCACAGGTTCTCCACATAGGAAAGGAACAATCACAGCCCCAATATCCATTTTTCATTAATCACCCATCAACTCAGAGTTAAAAACCTCATTTTTTATTTATAATTAAAAAATTTAAATTTGCCATTCTACCACATGAAATCAAATCATATATTGCTAGAGACATTCCTGCAATCCACATCTGAGTTGTCCATCTTTATGGGACATTTTCACAGAACAGAAGGATGATTTCTCCTGAATCAGCATGTCCTTGCACTGCATTGGACAGAGCCATGCTACCAAATCACAATTCTTTCCTACATAATAATTAAATACTGTATTTCTCAGAATGCTAAATACATACTAAAATTCTTAAGCAGTGAAAGATTTACATTTCCTATTATCTGCAAAATTGCCTCATATCCTTTCCCTGTGATAAATCTAATGGTTTCTCATCTAGCTTTAGATTTATTATCTAAAATATTATTTTCCAATAATATTTTCGCCAATGTCACTTTGTTAATTCCCATTCAGTTTTGGTTCCATATTTCCCACAAGGCAAACAGTAATGCTTACTCAGTTCTTCTCACAACTCAGGAGAGTCTTCATTTCCATATCTAAAGCTTCGCAAAATATCTCCAGAACAAATATGATCTGACATGAGTATTCCAAAAACAATTTCTTTCTGTGCCCTACTTCCTTACTAAATCCCACAAGTTATTATTGGGAAAAGGTCACAAGGCCATCTTGCTGATTAATATGCAGAGTTTTTCCACACAATACATTTGCTCAATCTGTTTAAAATTATACAATCTTACTACAGTGGACCCTTGACTTACAGACGGCTTGACTTAAAGACTTTTTGAGTTACAGACTTCTCTGGCCGCAAAATTTAGGTTTGACTTGCAGACTGAGATTTGACTTACAGACCAGAAAAAAAACCAAAATGGAACAAAAACGGCCTGTTACGGGATTAATCGGTTTTCAATGCACTGTAGGTCAATGGAGACTTGATTTACAGACTTTTTGACTTGAGAACCGCCTTCCAATACGGATTAAGTTCTCAAGTCAAGACCCCACTGTAGTTGCCTGGATTACTCTCCTAATTTTTTATCTGCAGAACAGCTAGTTATCCCAACCTTCCCTGTTCTTCCAACATGTTTAAGAAATCAGCCTCCCAGCAATTTCCACAGAAGACATTCATACTGCATCCCCAAGCATTTTCTGGTCAATGGAAACAAACCCAGGTACTCTCACTTTGGACATGGCACATTTTGAATGGACTCAAATCTCTTTTACAAATACAGTACCATGCCCTTTTAATTTAATTAAGCTATAAGTCAAGGACACAAATATAATGATGATGATGATGATATTTATTTATATTGCGTTCTATACCAGAGCACAAGGAACTCGATTTGGTGGACAGAGTGCCTGAAAAACTATGGATGGAGACTCGTAATATTGAACAGGAGGCAGCAACAAAACCATCCCAAAGAAAAGGAAATGCAAGAAAGCGAAGTGGCTGTCCAACGAGGCCTTATAAATAGCAGAGAAGAAAGGGGAAACAAAATGAAAGGGAGATATGGAAAGTTACAAAAATTGAATGCAGACTTCCAAAAAATAGCAAGGAGAGACAAGAGGGCATTCTTAAATGAACAGTGCAAAAAAATAGAGGAAAATAACAGAAAAGGGAAAACCAGAGATCTGTTCAAGAAAATTGGAGATATTAAAGGAACATTTTGTGCAAAGATGGACATGATAAAAGACAAAAAAGGGAGGGACCTAACAGAAGCAGAAGACGTCAAGAAGAGGTGGCAAGAATACACAGAGGAATTATACCAGGATGATTTGGATATCCCGGACAACACAGATATATGGTTGCTGACCTTGAGCCAGACATCCAGGAGAGTGAAGTAAAGTGGGCCTTAGAAAGCCTGGCTAACAATAAGGCCAGTGGAGGTGATGGCATTCCAGATGAACTATTTAAAATATTAAAAGATGATGCTGTTAAGGTGCTACACTCAATATGCCAGCAAGTTTGCAAAACTCAGCAGTGGCCAGAGGGTTGGAAAAGATCAATCTACATCCCAATCCCAAGAAGGGCAGTGCCAAAGAATGCTCCAACTACCGTACAATTGCACTCATTTCACATGCTAGCAAGGTTATGCTCAAAATCCTACAAGGCAGGCTTCGGCAGTATGTGGACCAAGAACTTTCAGAAGTACAAGTTGGATTTCAAAGGGGCAGAGGAACTAGGGACCAAATTGCTAATACGCGCTGGATTATGGAGAAAGCCAGAGAGTTCCAGAAAAACATCTACTTCTGCTTCATTGACTATGCAAAAGCCCTTGACAGCAAACTATGGCAAGACCGGAGGGCCTGGCATGCTCCGTTCCATGGAGTCACAAAGAGTCGGACACGACTAAACGACTAAACAACAACAATACCAGAGCATATTCCAATAGTCAAACATAGTTAAAATACAACCATAACATAATTACAATGATAAAAACATACAATAAACAATTATCATCCCATAAGACAATATCAACGATCAAATAACTATAATAATAATATAATAATTGAAGTACAGTAATTCTATCCCAATAACTGCCTCTTTCCATTGTCAACCCCTATGGTTCGAGGTTAAACCTTGTTAGCCGCCTAGAGTGGTCCTGAGCTGACTAGATAGGCGGGATATTAAATAAATAAATAAATAAATAAATAAATAAATAAATAAATAAATAAATAAATAAATAAATAAATAAATAAATAAATAAATAAATAAATAAATAAAATTTCTAGGTCTTGTTTGAATTTGTCCGATTCTAGTTCTACGCAAAAGTATTGTGGAAGGAAATTCCATAATTTGGGGGCGGATGAGAAAATGCTCTAAGTCTGGAACTAACCACCTTGGTCCTAGGGACTAGTAAGAGACCAGAATCAGCAGATCGAGTCCTCCTATGAGGAATATGCCACCCCACAAGTTTTGCTAAATAGCTAGGGCAAGACAAATGTAATGCTTTAAATATCAGAACAAACACCTTATATGTTCTTGATCTGATAGGTAACCAGTGCAATGTCCTGCGGTGCTGGGAAATGTGAGAGTAATGCAGCAAGTTTAGAACTATTTGTACCACGCAATTCTGCACCAAGATGAGAGGATGAAGTGCAGAAGAAGAGAGACCAGCTAACAGGCTATTACAATAATTCAGACATCAAACCACCAGGACACGAACAAAAAGTTTTGTAGTTTCATGAGTCAGGAAGCGACGAATGCGGTGAATATTAGCCAAATAGAAATTACTGTACAGTACATGTCTTGGCTGTCCCATTCGCAAATGAACAAAGTGACAACTGATCATCCAGAAAAATAGGAACAAAAATTTTACATCAAGGTTTCCAAACACTGCTGCAGAACTACCAACACTTTGCCAGAGGTGACCATAAATTTCCTTCTACTTGACTATCTGCTCTTGGATATCCAATACAAAATTAGAGAGCTCTCTGAATTATTTACAAAATGCAGAAAGATGAGGGGAGAAATCTTTTAAAGATAGCCTTTGCTCTGTCCTCAGGACTTCCACGTGCACCAAAAATTAGGTCATTGTGAGAGTCAAAACTTGTTTTGATATATCTCTCCTACTTTTGTTGCTAGGATTGGGCCTCACTTCTTTAATGAAAGGAAAAAAAACAAGGAAGAGGCATTTTTTCCAGTTGTCATGCTCTTCCATTGATCACCAAAATAGACTCTCTAAAACACAAGTTACTCCTAATGACGAAAAAGGGATACATGAACTTTCGTGTTCGTGATTCCTTCTTTTATGTACAGTACCTTTTCTTTCATCCTTCCTATGTCAAAGTGCCTAATTTTTTTTAATTCCCACATGCTGGGAGCCAGCTAAACCCAATAGGGAGGAAAATAAAGAGATTCTGGCATGATGCCGGCTAGTCAGGTTCTCTCTCTCCTCACGTACTTCATAGGTCAACCAAATTTATTTGTCAAGAAACTTAAGAAGCAGGGAATATGGGATTTGGGATCCATCTTAGATGGATGGGGAAATTGTTCATTCCTGTTATAGTCAAAATTTTGCCCAGCAACAAGGATATGAAAACACCTGCATTTTATTTCATGAGAAGAGGCCTTCAAGGACAGCACAGCTAGCTACATTGGTATGGCATTAATTAGAAGAGTGATCTCACCTGGTGGTTTGGAGGTGAGTCAGAAACTGTGTCAGTGAACAAGATCTGGTTGGCTACCAGAGTCTGGAAAAGTCTGGAACTGGGGCTTTAATCTATATAGCAAGTGCAGAGGTTATATACATTGGCTTAGTTACCCTGATGGCAAGACAATATGCTCAGTTGTCCTGTTCACTGTTACTGGAATTGCACTCTGTGTATCCTCTGAAGCTATGTTAGTAGTATGTACTAGATAGAGAATCTGGTGTGATCTCCAGTATCTCCTCAAGCTTGTCTCAACTTGCCTTTTGACTTTATTAATACTTTTTGAACCAATTGCCTCTTTTTTTCCTTTTTTCTTTTCTTCAAGAAATAGAAAGTCTTCCCCGCATAAAGTCCTGGTTATTGATTTGGGAGTCCATGTTACCAATTCCAATCCTTGTCCTGAGAAAGTTTTGGTTTAAAGTGTGTTTGGCAGCAGTTGATCTTACAGAGTTGGTGTGCAAAGCAAAACACATAGCCTTGTCCATTTTCAATTCCTGTTTGACCACATCCAGCTTACTAAGGTTCATAGAACTTACATTCCAGGTTCCTATGCAGTATATATATATATATATATATATATATATATATATATATATATATATATATATATATATATATATATATATATATATATATATATATATATATATATATATATATATTTTGCAGTATCAGACTTTCCTTTCACTCAACAATACAGCCCACTAATTCTTCATTTGTAAACCTGAAATAGTTTCAACAAGAAAAACTGTTCTAAAATGTTTTAGAAACATTTTCAATGCTGAATATGTGAGAAACAGTGTGTGCACTTATTAAACTAGTTAGTCTTACCAAAAAAACTGTTTTCATTCTGGCAGAAAGTAACCTTTTTCTTGTCCAAAACCTCTCTCTGCTATGTACTATTAGCTTTCTCTAATAAACAAGCATTATTTGGTTTGTAAGTTCAGCTGCTAATGAAAGTCAATGGCAGATTGCTATTAATATTCAGTGGTTTTGTGGAATGTTTCTTAAATACAGCTGACTTTGCTTTTCAAAGGGGAAATTAAAATCAGTACTCTTAAAAAAAGGACATGACATCCCAACATTTTTAACATTTTGATTTTAGTTCTGGAATTTGATCCCTTTTGATTTCATTTTGCTGCAAATGGAAAGGGAAAAAAAATCTGATTTAAACCTTTCCCACTAAGCTTCTATTTGCTCTGTGGGTGGAGAGAAAGAAAAGACCCTTCTCTCACCACTGCAGATCAACAGAAGAATCAAGTAAAAGGACAGGGAAGAACGTATCTTTCCCTGCACGTCTCTACTGGAATGTGCTGCTTTGAAAAATAATAGTAATGAATAAGGATGTACAGTGGGGTCTTGAGTTGCGAACGGCCCGAGGTACGAACTTTTTGAGTTACGTACTTCTCCGTCCACAAAAATCCATTTTGACTTGCGGGCGGAGAATTGAGGTACGAACCCAAAAGTTAAAAAAAAAAAAAAGCGGGAAAGCACCTGGAGCCGGATGGCGGCGACGCGGCGAGAGGCAGCGGCACTGCTCCTGCTCCGGGATTGGGGCGCCTCGGGGCGTTCCGGCCGCCAGAATTCCAGCCCGGCTGGGGCCTCTGCCTGTCCTGGGTGGGCCCCAATGAGCCGAGCTCCGGCGGCAGTGGCAAAAGGCAGCGGCAAGGACGGCGGAGGAGCCTCCGAGCGCCCCGGTGAGCCCGCGCAGGAGGGCGGGAGCGAGTTGCAGGGTGGCACTGTCGCTGGGAGGGCTCCGCGCCGGGGAACTAGGCGGGCGCGGGCAGCGGGTGATGGAAACAGGGGAGGAGAGCGAGGAGGGCAAGTGCGGCGCGGATGGGTGGGCGATGGCTGCATGAATGAAGGGAAGCTGGCTGGGGCTGGAAATGGAGGCCGGGCGGGGAGGGAGGGAGCGCCGCGGGTGGCCGGCTGCCTGTTTCACCTTCCTGGGCTGGGGCTGGAAATGGAGGCCGGGCGGGGAGGGAGGGAGCGCCGCGGGGGCCGCGGGGAGCCTCGATGGCCGGGCACCGTGTGCTGCTGCTGCTCCCATCTCCACCCGGCCCATTCCCCCGGAGCTGGGAGGAAATGGCCGGCTGCCTGTTCCGCCTTCCTGGGATTACCTAAGAAAAAAAAAGAAACAAAATATCCCCCTATAGTGGCAGGAGGCGGAACAGCAGCTTCCCATTACTTTCTATGGACGGTACAGAGCAGATACAGATTACAATGGTTTTCAATGCATTCCTATGGGAATGCAGATTTTGACCTGCGAACTTTTTGACTTGCGAACCACCTTCCAATACGGATTAAGTTCGCAAATCAAGACCCCACTGTATATGGCAAAAAATGTTTTTCCCCCCTTCAGGTTCTTTCTGAAATGCCTCTTTCATTTTTCATGTCTTTGCTGCTGATTAGAAATGGACATAAATTAAAAAAAAAAAAGAATCACCAAATTCATTCAAAAATCACTAATTTGTCAATTTGTATTCGTACAAATGCTGAGAAGATTCCCATGACACTCCTCGACAATCTGTCCAAGTTTGGTGAAGATTGGGTTTCCCCAACCAGAGATCCACTCACGAAAATTGGAGATATTAAAGGAACATTTTGTGCAAAGATGGACATGATAAAGCAGTGGTCCCCAACCTTGGGCCTCCAGATGTTCTTGGACCACAAGTCCCAGAAGCCTTCACCACCACCTCTACTGGCCAGGATTTCTGGGAGTTGAAGTCCAAGAACATCTGGAGGCCCAAGGTTGGGGACCACTGTGATAAAGGACAAAAATGGGAGGGACCTTACAGAAGCAGAAGACATCAAGAAGAGGTGGCAAGAATACACAGAGGAATTATACCAGAAGGATCTGGATGTGTGGTTGCTGACCCTGAGCCAGACATCCTGGAGAGTGAAGTCAAGTGGGCCTTAGAAAGCATGGCTAATAACAAGGCCAGTGGAGGTGATGGCATTCCAGTTGAACTATTTAAAATCTTAAAAGATGATGCTGTTAAGGGGTTACACTCAATATGCCAGCCAGTTTGGAAAACTCAGCAGTGAACAGAGGACTAGAAAAGATCAGTCTACATCCCAATTCCAAAGAAGGACAGTGCGATTAGTCAGACAAGTGTGATTAGTCAGACAAGTGAATAATAACCAGATCAAATAGAAGATTGATATTGATGATTGAGAAACCTGAAGAAGATACTTATGAATGATAATCAAAACATCTGTAATCAATAAAATTGTTTTATTTAAAAGACAGTGATGTTTGGACCTTCATCTTCATCCTTCCGTAAGTAAAGTACAGTGGTGCCTCGCTTAACGAGTGCACCGTTTAACGAAAAATCCGTATAGCGATCCCTTTTTGGGGATTGCTATACGGATCAGCCCCAATCGCCGCACTCGCTTTGCGACGATTGGGGCTCCGGCGGCCATTTTGGAGCCGCCGATCAGCTGATCGGCGGCTCCAAAATGGCCACCGGAGCGAAAACATCGCTGGAGGGAGTAAGTTTACACACTTATTGGAACGCATTAAACTAAGTTCAATGCGTTCCAATAGGTTTTCCTGCCCCGCACAGCGATGTTTTCGTATAGCGAAGGTTAATCCGGAACGGATTAACCTCGCTATACGGGGCACCACTGTATGTTGCTTTAGTTATCAACTGGTGGCAGCGTGGGAAAGGGAGTATTGGTTTGCTTTCGTGTCCTCTGTGTTTGGGGAGTCATTGGGGAGTCAGGCAGGGGCCTGGAGGTTGAAATTGGTGGCAGCAGTGAGATAAGAAGAAATCCAGTCGAGCCTCAGTTTAAAGAGAATTTTTCTAGTGTCAAGAGGGAGATGAGAGTGGAAAGTGAGATAGAGTGTGGTATTTGGGAGATCTGAGGTGTGATTAGTCAGAAGAGTGAATAGTAACTGTAAGATCAAATAGAAAACTATTATTGATGATTGAGAAACCTGAAGATGATACTTATGAACGATAATCAAAACATCTGTAATCAATAAAATTGATTTGCCTTCGTGTACTCTGTGTTTGGAGAGTCAGGCAGGGGCCACGAGGAGCAAACGCCACAATAGTTTTTGAAGTCAATGACTTCAGTACAGAGGGTTTTGATTTGTGTGTCTTCGAGGTCTTAGACGATGCAGATGGAGAATCGGAATGAGCTGGTGTAGCCAATGGACGTTGTTTCAATGATTCAGTAAGGGCTTTTTCCATTGCTTTGGTTTGGGAAGTGGCCCTACAGGGAGGCTGAGCCATTTGAACTGGTTGTAAGGATTGCTCCCAAGATTGTAGTTTTAGCCTCAAGAGGCAAGAGCGAAGAACTCCACGCTTAAAATTTTTTGCAATGGGTACAGGAGGAAGTTTGATGTTGTTCTCCCAAACAGAAAAGGCATTTAGCATGTCCATCAGAAAGTGGGATCTTATTATCATAGACAACGCAGTGCTTAAACGTGCCCAAAGGGGCCATGAATATGAGAAAATAATTGAGGAGAAAAACCTCTGATTGGTGGTGGTGGGGGGTTGCTGTGGCCAGTGGCCGAGCGAGGGCAGAGGCTCTGATGATAAAGAGTTTAATCTAATAGTTTAAAAGAAAAAGATTGATAACAGGAAGGAATCAAGAATAAGCTCTCTTTCTCTTACTCACAGAAGCAGAAATATGAGGCTCTCAATGCGGCGGTTGAAAGAAACTGAAAGAGGATACTTGGCACCAAGGTACTTACATGGGTGAGGAGCGGCATATTTCTAATGTGTTCATTGCTACAGCAGAAGCTCTATAATCTTCTGATGAGGCTCCACACAGGCACGAATCACTCAGGGTATGATTCACAGAGGCCACCAAGAAGAACCAATTAACTCTGTTAATATAGAAATGCATGGACTTTCCAACAACTTTGTTGTTTCAAGCTGTTTGAAAACATTGGGCATGGGTGGCATGGATTTAATTAACCTCACTTGTTATTTACATCTTTGGCTAGCATATTTACAGACATCAGTTATTCTTTCAGGGCTGCTCTGTTTAATAACATTATCTGCAAATAGCAAAGCAGATGTACAATCCTATTTTTGTTCACACACAGCATAACAGAAGATGTATAGAAGTACATCAGTCCAGTCTGCTGCACTGGTCAAGGAATACAAGGAAGAAGTTAGTATTTTAATACCTACAGACAGCTCTACACACAGCAAAGTCAAAGAAAAACAAATACTGTACCTTTGATATATGAATACTGTTTATATCACTGGTTCTTAACCTTGGGTTACTCAGGAGTTTTGAACTGCAACTCCCAGAAGCCTTCACCACCAGCTGTCCTGACTGGGGTTTCTGGGAGTTGCAGTTCAAAAGCATTCGAGTAACAAAGGTTAAGAACCACTGGTTTATATGAAAGTGGTGTTTGTAAGTCTTATAGTGCACCCTACTGGTGATCATAGTAATTTAACAATAAATTAGGACCATGGAGCCTTTTTGGTCTAAGGAAGTTGTTTCCAACCCTGGGTCCCCATATGTTCTTGGACTATAACTCCCAGAGATCCTGGCCAGGACAGCTACTGGTGAAGGCTTCTGGGAGTTTTAGTCTAAGAATATATGGGGACCAAAGGTTGGGCACCACTGCTCTAAGGGCTTAGAGGTACAAGCTCTTGGAGGTCTCAAGACCTGCAAAATCAATAGTCAAAACAAACTGAAAATCAAAATAATGGAAGTTTGCCAAACATAAGTTTGTAGACCTCTAGACCTACAAAATCTGCAGGTACAGAGACACATTTAAAACTTTCATTAGAGGACCAGGAAATTAGACCTCTAAAGTTATGCTCCAGTAGTTTTTTACTCATATAAGCTTCTTAAAGAGTTTGATCTAATAGTTTAAAAGATCTATATTTTCCACAGATGTGACCTAATTGACATTTAAACTTTTATAACTTAGAAAATAAGTCTTTGCAATACTTTTTTATTTTTATTCTTTTTATTACAAAATATTATATAGAATTTTGTACTATAGTTTTATTTTTCTACTTTTAAACACCACATTTTTCTTAGGGTAGTTACTGATATTTTTATTTAGTCAAGTACGTTTTCATGATTTTATCACTGTAATAAGCTTTGAATAAGTTTTTAATATTCATTAGACACACAATCATGTACTCATTTTTATCTGCTTACATAAGGCTGTTCACTAAAAGGAAGAAAAGTAGAGACTTTTTTGGACATTCAATTGTACCTGTCTTTCATGGGGAAAACAAATTAAAAGTATTTACATTCAGAAGAAAGGTAATTATTATACAAGGCACAAAATCATCTTGGTCACACTGGATTTATCTACTGTACTTTTAAAATTTGTGCTAGCTGTGAGAACACAGGATTCTAAATTTTCCCTGGGGGTCTACAATGTTGTATAGTACTCTTTAGGGAGGGTCAGGCATCAATTAACTGATCTGACAACATGAAGAAGCACTTTGCCTGAAGCAGTATCTGCTAAGTTTTTGACAGCTGAAAAACATTTTTATTTTTCATTAACACTGAGGTGCACTTTTCACTTTCTTGTTGTTGGGTGCCATCAAATCACCCCTGAAGTATGGTGACCCCATGAATGAGCGATCTCCAAAATGTCCTGTCTAGTGATGGGCACAAAACACCAGTTTGGCGGTTCATGCTGGTTCATTTAGTAACTAAACAGGTGTTCAGCACTTTAAAGTCCTGCCTTCTCCAGCAGGTGCCCACTCATAGGCAGCGAATGGAGGTGAGGCAGGGAAACTAGGCCATTGCCTCTTTGTGGGCACCTACTGGAGGAGGTGGGGCTTTGAGACACCAAACACCTGTTCAGCTGCTAAACAAACTGACACAAACTGCCAAACTGGTGGTTCATGCCCATCTCTAGTCCTGTCCTCAACTGCTCTGGTCAGCTCCTGTAAACTCAAGTTTGTGGTTCTTTAAGGAGCCAGTCGATTTCATATTCCGTCTTCCTCTTTTCCTGCTGCCTTCAATCTATCCCAGCATTACTATTTGATTCCAGAGAATCCTGCCTTCTCATCATGTGCCCAAAGTAGCACAGCCTCCATTTCAACAATTTTTTTCACTCTAGCAGCAAGCAAAGGTTTTGCACATGTAAATCAAAAAACTAACCTCAAACAAAAGCCTATCACCTCAGTTTTTGTTTTTCTCTCTCTTTTCTTGACAGTCCGCGTCACACATCTGACTGCCACATCTGAAGTCAGAGTGATGACTCCTGATACAGAGTTACTTTATTTATTTATTTATTTATTTATTTATTTATTTATTTATTTATTTATTTATTTATCTGGACCAATGGACCACTCTATACAACTGTCTATTCCCAAGAAAGGCCAATATAAATGCGACAAAGCCACACTAGTAAATCATGGAGAGAAGTAGTGGGCATTCTTCTCTTTATGGTTATCTTTCAAGTCACAAAAGCCCTTCACAAGCTAACTTATTTATCATAGCACACTGACAGA
This sequence comes from Pogona vitticeps, assembly GCF_051106095.1. Classification (NCBI taxonomy): domain Eukaryota; kingdom Metazoa; phylum Chordata; class Lepidosauria; order Squamata; family Agamidae; genus Pogona; species Pogona vitticeps. The sequence continues at coordinate 281,030,089 of NC_135784.1, forward strand.
GCTTAGGTCAGAGATGGGATATCTATTGCTCTCCAGATGTGACTGGGCTACAGTTGTCATCAGGCTCAGCCAATATATGTAGTCAAGAGGAAGACATGAAAGGAAACAAGACCAGCGAGCTTGAGAGAGCTACCACTATTGGCTGTCTCCATTCCTGGTTTAAGTGGCTTTCTTCAAATCTAAGTGATTTAAATGATTTACCAAAATAATGTAAAAACAACGTATATTGTTTAAAATCAAAAGTTCTATTATTTAGTTATTCCCATTCCCCCTCCCAAAAAGGCCCTACCAGTAGATTCTAACCATAAAATCACATTTAAAACTAAACAATCTTCACAGAACCTTAGAAGACATATACATTTCTTAAATAGTCAACCTATATTTTGTTTTAGAAAACAATGAACATTATGTTGCTTATTTTTACTTCACCTTTGAAAATTGCTCATTTTAGATAATATATAATCCACATTAACCTTAAATTGAAAGAGAGATAAACCATGAGATACTAGTTTCTGCCCATTTCTTCACAGTCAGTAGGCAACTTCCCATGGTCTGGGGACCTCATATGCTGTCAAGAAACTGGAAAATGAAGGGATTATGGTTTCAGTTGCCTTTGAAACTCAGGCCTGTTGATATGTGCTGGTGTCGTTAGGCCAGAAGAGAGGGAATTTCTAAGGTCATACAACACTCCTGGTAGAATTCTCTCCCGGTACTAAATGCAAACTGGGTTCAGCTGGGAAGGTGCGGAGGAGAAATTACTTTAGAAAAATTTACTCCCTTTTTGGAAGCTCTGTGAGCATTTTATTCAAACTCCTTGCTTGCTTCAATGAACATCAAGCTTGGCTTAAAAACATCCAAACCAGAGTGTCCCTTTATGTTCAGCCAAAATTTATCATTCTCCACCATCAACCCACTGGATCTAGTCCTATGGGACAACAAAGAAGAGTTCTTTGTTCTCATCTACATAACACCCTCTTATCTGAAAGCTGCTTTCATATCCTACGGTCTTCTTTTCTGCAGACTAAATATATCCAGTTTCTTTCCTCAGAGGACTTGTTTTCCATATATAGACTCATCTTGATAGTCCTAACCTGAGTCCATTCCAATCTGCATATATCCCTCATCAATAACAGGAACCAGAATTCCTTGGTATCCAATTCATTACTACGTTTCACTGCTTTTATTTCAGAGAGTTCAAGGGCCAGGGAAGTTATGCAGACTCAATGCTTAGTTGTTGGGACTAGGAACAGACAATGGGAAAGTCTTACAAACCCAATAGGAATTTAGCTGGTTTATTTATGGAGAACTGTATTTGATCAGTTAAAAAACAACAACTGTTAGTTGCTTCACTAGGCCAAACTGACTCTAAATAGATAAAAGCTAAAAATCATGTGTGTACACAGTTGGTATATTGGCCCAAATCCAACTGCCAGTGCATGCTTGTCTACATGGAATGCTTTAACTCTTAGCACCAATTTGCCCTTAATTAATGAGGCATATTGGTTACATTCCTGAGTGTACCGTATGTATATGCTCCAACATATTCCATTTCACTTACACAAGGACAAATTCAGAATAGGATTCTGGACATCATATCAGGTTCAAATGTACAATATGCCGTGTTTCCCCAAAAATATGACAGGTTCTTATATTAATATTTGCTCCAAAAAACGCATTAGGACTTATTTTCAGGGGATGTTTTCTTTTCCAGTTATGTCATCTTCTGGTTGCTGCACATTGGTGAAGGGCGGGGTTTCACTTAACTAGGGCTTATTTTGGGGGTAGGGCTTATATTACAAGCATCAATGCTAGGGCTTAGTTTCAGGTTAGGTCTTCTTTTCGGGGAAACAGAGTAGTAAATATCTACTTTATAAACACTAAGATAGATTTTATTTATACAGCACTATCAACACACTGCTGTACAGTACAAGAGACAAAACAGGTCCTATCTTAGGAAGCCTGTGAGAAGAAAATATAAGCATTTTTGTTGAAAACTCATGGATACTATCCTTGCACATTTACAAAACAAAAGCTGTGCCCCTACTGAGTCCATAAAAATGTGATCCTCTTATATTAACACATTCTCCCAAACTCTGATAGCAACTGAACAGTCTGTCTAACTTAAGTTCAATTGCTCTTCTTCAAGCAGATAACAAAAACCCCACAGAACAGTACATGAAAAAGCATGTTTCTAAATAAATTCTGAATAACTGGCATGGGAAATATTCAGTGTTTGAGAAGGTAATTGGATATAATAGATTGAATTCTTGCTAGCTCCTGCAGTTAAAGCTCTGAAGGGAAAGCATTTCAGCTGTCATCGAATTAGTGATCTTTCTCACTAATGACACAACTAAAAACAATACAATACTTTGTAGCTTTCAACATGGTTTCAGAAATATACAGATGAGCTTTTATTCCAGTAATAATCAAGCCTTCATCTGTTACACCTGGGTTGACAACAGGAGAAAAAATACTTCACAAATGTATAGTAACACCCAAATTTAAAACAACAAAAAAAGAATGGTGTTTCATAATAAATTGTTGCCCTGATGCTGAAGTTGGTTCCCAGCTAGCAGTTCCAACTGTTTTATTTACACACAGGTTCAAAACAGTTCAATCAAGCCTGTTTTTGACCTATGGTCACCCTATGAATTAGTGACCTCCAAAAGGTCCTGTTATCAACAGCCTTGCACAGTTCTTGCAAAACTCAAGACTGTGGCTTCCTTTATTGAGTCGATGCCTCTTCTGTTTGGTCTTCCTCTTTTCTATTCTTTTTTATTATTTTCTACTGCCTTCAACTTTTCACAGAATTAGTCTTTTTCAATATGACTTGCCTTCAATACGCCTTCTTGCCTAAAAGAATTAGTCTGTTTCGTCTTGCCTTGTTATTGTACTTTTACAATAACCTCAATTGTATTTTTACAATTGAAGTTATTGTAAAAATACAATAATCTCAGTTTAATCCATTTCACTTTAAGGGAGAATTCTAACTTGATCTAGAACCCACTTACTTGTCTTTCTAGCAATACAAGGTAGCCACTGAGCTCTCCCTCAACACCATATTTCCAGTTAATATTTATTTTTCCTGTCAGCTTTTTTCACTATCCAGCTTTCATATCGATACAGAGCACAGCTCAATCAATAAGCCAGGTTTACATGCCTTTGCACTGACAAAATAAACTATGGCCTTTATCGCCATGATCAATGGACTGCTTCCTTCAATGTCTACAATAATTGTCTCCATCTAAAATTGGGGCAATATTCTTTAATGCACAATATGGAAGTATACATTTCTCTTCAATGCAATGATCCAGAATAATAATAACAAATAAATAACTCGGAATGTACATTTCAAACTAAGCTTTGGGAATCACATGTCTTACAACTAAACGCCAAGGAAAGCATCCTCTGCAAGGTGACACAGCATTTCGCCAAATCCAGTGCTTCATTTTTTTAAAGAACCAAGTATGGTGCTCTTATGTCAGCAGCAACCTATGCATGAGGAAATAAAGTGTGAGTATACACTGATCAGCCACAAGATTAAAACCAGGGACAGGTGAAGTGAATAGCATTGATTATATTGTTACAATGACACCTGTTAAGGGGTGGGATCAATCAGGCAGCAAGTGAACAATCAGTTCTTGAAATTCATGTGTTGGAAGCAGGAAATATGGGCAAGCGAAAAGTTCTGAGTGACGAGGGCCAAATAGTAATGGATAGACAACTGGGTCAGTGCATCTTCAAAATGGAAAGTATTGTGGGGTGTTCTCAGTGTGCAGTGGTTAATACTTACCAAAAGTAATGCAAGGAAGGAAAACTGGTGAAGCAGCATCAGGGTTGCAGGCACCCAAGGCTCATCGATACATATGGGAGGGGGAAGCGAAGGCTAGCCCATCTGGTCCAATCACATGGAATTTGTATACATGTATAGCCACAGTTATATTGTATAGATGATTGATAATTTTACAACATGTATGTATAAAAGCATATAAGTAAATTGTTGGTGGGTGTTCGTGTTTAGTAAGAAAACAAGAGTTTTGTTTATATTATTAGGATATCCCCTTTATAGGCAAGGTTACTGAGCATGTGGTAGCAGAGCTGCTCCCGACCTACTTGGAGGAGAATTGTCTTGACCCATTTCAGTCCGGGTTCAGGCTGTGGTGTGGTACCAAGATAGTATTGTTCAGACTCCAAGATTACCTTTAAATAGAGGCTGGCAGTGGAAGGAATGATTCTGTTGGCATTCCTGGATCCCTCAGCAGTACTACTGACTACAGTACCCTCCTGGACAGACTGTTGGGTATGGACAGTCTGTCTTGAACTCAGCTGCCTCCAGTCTTTTCTTGATAGTTGTGTCCAGAGAGTGCAGCTTGGAAAGGAATTGTTGGCCCCCTGGACCCTCAATTGTGCAGTTCCTCAGGGGTCACCAATCTCCCCAATACTGCTTAATATTTATGTAAAGTCACTAGAAAGAGCTCATCTAGAGATCTGGAGTGTACTACTGTCAGTATGGTAACAACATGCAACTCTATTTCTCCTTTACATCCTGTGGAGTGGATTCTGTTTGGGTGCTTGAGCACTGCCTGGCCCCAGTTCTGGAACAGAAAAAGGCATACACACTGAAACTGAACCCAGACAAGTCAGAGATTCTTCTTCTGGGGGACTTTCTGACAGGTTAGAGATTTTGTTTCCCTTAGTTGGACAGAGTAACCCTTCCACTTAGAGATCAACTTCAAAATCTGGGCATGTTCCTGAAACACACATGTGCTTCTCTCATGGGATTCCCAGGTTGTGTCCATGTCAGCTTTCACCTGAGGCTAATCACTCAGCTCTGCCCCTATCTGGACGAGGGGTCTCTAAAGACACTGTGCATGCACTGGTGATCTCCAAGATCCAACTACTGTAAAGCTCTCTACTTGGGCCATTTCTTGAGACTGAGTGAGAAAGTATAGTATATCGAGCCAAGCTGGTGTTGAGTGTGAGCAAATGTGGCCACATTTCCCCAGTCCTGGCTCAGTTCCACTGGCTGTGAGGGAATTATTTTATCGAGTTAACATCAAGCCTGTAACATCTATAAAGCAAGTAGAGGGCTATCATCAAGTCTTACAATATTACAAAATGCACCAGCTGGGCTTCTTGTTTTGCGAATGTTGAATGCTTAGTACCAATGTCTCGAGATAATAGAGGACTCAGATTATCCTGACCTTGAACATTCCCTGCACCTGTAGTTGAGATAATTAAAGTAACTTAGCTGGCATAGTTAGGGGCAATTAAAAAAAGAAGCAAAATGATTGGTTTGATTTGTAGTCCTGTGGCCAGTGGGATGATGGGATTCAAGAGAGTTCAGAAGGAAAAGAACAGCCTCCATCTTGATTTATCATAATAGACTCATGACTTGGCAAGTTCAAGCTTTGTGCTACCTGCTCTGAAGAACTCTGTGCATGTTTATGAGTGAGAATTAGTTTTCAATATTTTCTGTGGCAACAGCTTTATCATGCCTTGAGCTCTGTTAGTTCTGCTTATGTTATCTGATGATGGTTTTTGTAATCACTGAAATTATTGGAACCTTCTGCTATGCTTTGCTACTTTTCACCTTTTAGTAAAAATAATAAAATTTTACCTAAGTTGTTGTTTATTGAACCAGTTGCAAAGGGGTTGAAGGTGCTAACCCAGTGTCTGAGGAGCTCAGAAACCTTGAAGTATTTTGGGTTGCTTTAAGTTCTGTGCAGGGTTGGTTTGCAATCAAAAGCAACAACTTATTTTCCCTGAGCACCCAGGAGTAAGGGACTCAAGAGCGTGCTTGGGGAGGCATGGGCCTCAGGAAGCATTTCCCACCCATTCTGCACTAAACTCCTGGACATAAAACATTCAGGCAGAGAAGGTAGTGTGACTGAATGGGGAGAGGAACCCCTCTGTGTAACCCATGGGTAAAAAAAAGTCCCTCACACCGGCTACCTGTGAAGTTGTAGGCCAGGTTCAAGGTTTTGGTTCTTATCTATAAAACTCTACACAGTTTGGGCCCACCTTTTCGCAATAACATTGACCTGCCCCATCCCCAGATTTTCCCAGGCCATGCTCCTACAGGGTGTGACACCAAGGGAGGCGAAAAATACAGCCACCAAAATTGTGCCTTCATTGCAATGGCACCAGCCGTTTGGAATGGTCTTTCAACTGAGCTGTGTGTGGCTCCCTCTCTCTCAACAGGTTGCTTAAAACAATGCTATTAAAAGAAGCTTTTAATAGCATCATTTTAAAAAATCTGTCAAATCTGTGCTGCCTATCTGACCATTGCTGCTGTTCTTGGTGTATTTGTTTTATATTCTTGGTATGTTTGTTTTATGCTGGTATGTTGGAGTATCTCCACCCTGGATCGAGTCTGAGTAGGATAATGAACAACCTTGCAAAGACCTAGCCTGTTTATCCCATTTATAGTGTGATTCTGAAAGCTCAGTGGGGTTAGTAGCAGCTGATTTGTGATATCGATGTCAATGAGGTGGGGACTGACTCCATTACAGGGGAGACCAAGAGCCATGATGTTAGCCTCAGAAAGAACGATTTGCAATGTACCATATTTTTTCTGTGTATAATATGCCCCCATCTATAAGATGCCCCCACTTTTCTAACCCAAAATTAAAAATCAATATTTTAAACATAAAACAGAACACATTTTATTTAGTAATTAGGTAATATTTGCCTGTGCTGCAGGGTCAGAAGATCCGGCAGTTGTAAGATCGAATCCACACAATGGAATGAGCACCCGTCGCTTGTCCCAGCTCCCGCCAACCTAGCGGTTCGAAAACATGCAAATGCGAGTAGATAAATAGGGACCACCTCGGTGGGAAGGTAAACAGCGTTCCGTGTCTAAATCACACTGGCCATGTGACCACGGAAAGATTGTCTTCGGACAAACGCTGGCTCTATGGCTTGAAGAGCGGGATGAGCGCCGCCCCCTAGAGTCGGACACGACTGGACAAAAATTGTCAAGGGGAACCTTTACCTTTACCTTACCATCATATTATGCATCACATTTTTAACTTTATTCAGCCTCTGGGCTCAGAACACTTCTGGAGAACTGCTTACATGCTCCACCTCCACCAAGATGTGTTCCAATTGGTTTGTTCAGCATCAGCTGATGTCAGTTACATACGGCTCATGCATGAAGGAAGCTAAGCCTCAAGACTGAAGGAAGCCTACTTGTAGAGGCAAGGTATTGGCCATTTTGTTTTCTTCTCAGCTTACATCCATGTATAAGATGACCTTCAATGTTTAGTCTCACAATTTTAGGAAAAAATAGTGTCTTACACACAGAAAAATATGGTAACTAAACTTCTTATGTGCCTATGTGTCTATCTTCATGCCTGCTTCTCTGTTAGTATAAACTGTAAATGGAGACAGGAAGGCTCTGCAGTAACCTTGAAAAGGGGCATCCAGCAGGGTCTGGAGAACACAATGCTGAGAAAACAAGTTCTTATCAAAGATGGCCAGTACTGTCCTCAAAACTGGTCTAAACCTGTTGTTCAGGCCTCTCCAGGCACCACCCAAGCCGGCCCTCTTCTCTTTAGTATATGAAACTGATAAGCTAAAGTACAGTGATGCCTCGCTTAGCAATCGCTCCGTTTAGCGATGAAATTGCTTAGCGCCGGGGTTTTGGCCATCGCCACAGCGCTCGCTTAGCAATGGCCCCTATGGGGAAAAATCGCTTTGCGATCATGGCAAAGCGACCCTTGCATGTCCAGGAGGAGGTGGGAGGATCCACCCGGAGGAGAGCAGAGCAGCGGGCAGCTAAGGGGGAGCCTCTCATCCCGGCCAAGGGATCCCGTAGAAGCCCACCCTCCACCAGGAGACACCACCACCACCACCGGCCGCTCTCTCCTCCGCCAGCTTCCCCCTTTCGCCTTCTAGCCCGGAGTCCGTCCTCCCCTCTCCTCGCGAGGGGCGCCTCTGCGGCCACTTGCGCCATCAGGACACCCACAGGTCCACCTCCTGCCCCTCCGAGTTGGGGGGGTCAAAGCCTGTCCACCCCAAACCCCCCCGGCATACAGCCGCCTCCCTCCCCTGCCCTCCAAATGGCAGCTTTGCTCCACGGCGGGGAAAGACGCGCCGCCCCCGCCACACACACACACACTCCCTCGCTGGCCGGCTTCATCAGCTGCAGGCTTTGCTTGCCTTTTTGGCCTGGTCGGGCTCTTCTTGTCGCCCATGGTCTTGGACTGGTGGAGGTGAGCCCCCCACCCGCCTTGCCTTGCGCCCAAGGAGCAGAGAGGGCTACAGGGCTGACTCCTCCTCAGACCAGCAGGCTCCAGTGGAGGCGGCAGCTGCTCCTGCTGCTGCTGCTCCGCCACTGCCAGGCTCCTGCTCCAGACTAGGCAATCCAGGGAGAGCGACCCCGCTCCTCTCCTCCCCTCCCCTGCCTTCTCTCTTTTTTCCCTTCCCTTCCTTCTCGCTCTTTCTCGCTCTCTTCCAAGCCAGGCTCAAGCGGGCAGAGCTCGGGGCCCTCGGCGGCCAATCCCAGCTGTCTGGCCTTGGGCTCCGTTGGTGTGAGGGGAAGGGGAACGTGCGCACACACACACACACACACACACGCAAACACACACACCACACACTCGGTCGAGGAAAGCAGTGGTGGGCTCAGGCAGGCGGGCGGGAGAGGAAAAAGAGAGAGAGAAGGAGAAATGGCTCCCTTGACAAGGAGAGCAGATGGGAATATTGCTCCTTCCCGCTTTTGCAATGCAAACAGTTCAAGTGAAGTTCCCCGTGACCCTTTTTAAACAGCTGATCGGCGGTTTCAAAATGGCCGCCCGCTGTTTTGCCTCGCTTAAGAGGCACCGAAAATGGCCGCCCCTATGGAGGATCTTCGCTTAAGGTTAGTTTTGAAGCCCATAGGAACGCATTAAATGCATTTTAATGCGTTTCTATGGGCTTTTAAAAATTGCTTAGCGATGAAATCACTTAGCAACGTTTTTTCCAGAACAGATTAACGTCGCTAAGTGAGGCACCACTGTATAAGGGTCTATCATTGTCTTTGATCCAAGGTTTATGGCCCGAGATGGTTGATGTTCAAATGCAAGGGCATCCAGTTTGCAAATGCATGTTCCACCTTGCAGAGCATTGGTGATTGTGAGAGTGAAAGTGACCAGACCATATATTAAGACCTAGCACTAGGCATATAAGTGGTATAGGGAATATGCCATAATGGGTGGGGGACAGCGTAAGCCCCTAAGAGCCTCTGGCCTGTGAACTTAACAGTCTCTGGGCTGTGTACTTAAACACTGGAATGGTTTGGGAAGCCCGCAGGCTGGTCAAACAAAAGAGAAGTTGATCCATCTTTGCAATGATAATTAGAAATTTCAACAAGATATTGGACCACGGGCCTGGCCAGTGAATTGGAGTTTTAATTGGATGAATATTCAGGCTTTGGTGGGTTGGTGTACTAGGACCCAGGGAAAGGTAGTGCAGGATATTGGGTACACATATTTATTTCAGGCACTCAGTTTAAATCCCAACTGCTATCCTTGTAAAGAAAAGGGAGACAAAAATGTCTTAATTATTCAATGCCCTGAAGCCAAGCACCCCTTAGCAAAAAAAAAACCATCTTATAAGACTATTCTTCCATCTGAACCAGAAGAGATTTTACCAGTACAGTGGTGCCTCGCTTAACGAGTGCACCGTATAGCGATGTTTCCGTATAGCGATCCCTTTTTCGGGATCGCTATACGGAAACATACCCGATCTTCGCAATGGGGAAAACCCGCATTGCGAAGATCGGGTATTGCGGTGGCCATTTTGGAACCGCCGATCAGCTGTTCGGCGGCTCCAAAATGGCCACCGCAATACCCGATCTTCGCAATGCCCGGAAATGGCTGCCGGCAGCCGTTTTTGCGCCCTGCCCTCGCTTAGCGAAGGCGCGAAAATGGCTGCCGGCACCTGGAATCCTCGCTGAACGGGTAAGTAATGAAGGTATTGGAACGCATTAAACGAAGTTTAATGCGTTCCAATACCTTTCCCCTACCCGTTTAGCGATGATTCCGTATAGCGAGGGTTAATTCGGAACGGATTAACCTCGCTATACGGGGCACCACTGTATATCCATCCCTACTGACTGGTCCTCCAATACAACACCAAAAGGGTCCCCAGTCAGGAGTGCTGGTGGCACTAGGGATCGCAACCCCCATGGCACTCAGATCCTCATCAGTGGCAATCAAGGCCAAAGTCAATGTTCCATTGGAAGAGACGGAGGCAAGCTTGACTCATGAGTGGAAAAGGGGCCATGGGTGGTAGTTCAAACACCTGAGTATAAACCTTCTGGAAAACTCAAGTTAACAAGCTGTACCCCTCCACAGCTACAAAAGTGGAAGAAGAGTACAGATAGGGAAGGCCTGTACTCTCTACGTGAACAATTGGTGCCAGACCCAGCCAGGGGGCCCACTAGAACTTTTGTATACTCCCCATTCTCTACAGAAGATCTGTTCAACTGGAAGAATCAAAATCCTTCTTATTCATTCAGAGGTCCCAGAACAGCTAGCACAACTGGTGGAGGGTATCTTTTCCCCACATAAATCTACATTGTTGGATGTACAACAGTTAATGGGAGTTCTGTTCACATCAGGAGAGTGTCAAATGATACGGGCTGTGGCTTTAACTGCCACCACAGAAAAATATAAAGAGGGGGATCAGGATGGGGCACCATGGGTACCAGCAGAAAACGTAGTGCCAGTGGCAAAGCCAGCCTGGGACTTGTCCTCAGCTACAGAGGCGAGACAATCGAGAGAACAATTCAGATTATTCAAAAGTCCTTGTGGCTGCCCTTAGAGCTTCAGAAAGAGGAAGGAGTGAATACAGGACTCACAGAAGAGGAGGGACGGGCCAAGGACAAGGAGGAAGAGGCAGGCAGCTCTCGGGAGAGGAAAGGCAACGCCTGGGATGAAACCAATGCCAAATTTGCCTCTGGAAGGGGCACTGGGGAAATGAATGCCCCTCACTGGGGCAAGAGGACCAGAAAAGCCTCTGACAAATGGTAGTAAAAGAACTGAGTGATGAGGTCTCAGGGTCACCCTAACCCTCCCACCAGGGGACCCCATGGTAGACGTGGTGATGGGAGGGAAGACAACATTATTGCTTGTAGATACAGGGGCAACCTACTCAGTACTTACTACCCTTCCCCTTGGCCATATGCCCTCTAGGTTGAGTAAAACAGTAATTAGCGCTACAGGGCAGGAGAAAAGTCATTCTCATCCCACAAGTTCAAATACAAATAGGGAATCAGCAGCCATACAGTGTTCATGTGTGTTTGCTTAGTGGTTTTAATTTTATTTCAAATTACAAAACAGAACACATACATTCTTTAAAAGTTAAATTAAAATGTAGCACAGTTGAGAGGTCCAAATGTCAAGTGTCGTCAGAGGAACTTCTTGTATTTCCATTTGTTTTGTAACCATACTCATATTTTTGATAGACTACAATATATGACTGAGCTGATAACTTTTGTGTACACTGGCAACTTCATTCCTCTCAAACAGCTATATTGCTACTTACAGATGCAACAGCTGTTCAAAGGAACTTACATTTTATTTCACAAGACTCCCAAGTTTTTCAGACTTATGACTCATTTTTACACCCAATCATACAGTAAAGAATTACTTTCTTTACTTTCTAACACACACACACACACACACACACACACACACACAGAGAGAGAGAGAGAGAGAGAGAGAGAGAGAGAGAGAGAGAGAGAGAGTGGTGGCACTACAGTCTTAAGCTGCACAGCAGTCTATCAAACACTGAAGTTTTAAGTCAGTTTTAAGTCTCAGATTTTAAAATTCTATTCATATCCATATGTTTTAGCCACCTTGAGTCTCTTAACTGGGAGAAAGATTGTATAAAATGCAATAAATAAACAAATATATTGTTTCCAATGGGGAGATTCTGAAAGGAAATATGCAATGTAGTAGGTATCAAGACAAATTGCTTCGATATGTATCCCCAAACTCAGCATTACAGAAATGTGATCACTAGCCAGATTTCAGTTTACAGGAGTCACAGGTAATTCACTCTACTTTACCCAATGATCCATGTCCCTAACATACTGCTGGAACTAAGTCTCACACTTGACTTGTTACTGATACTGCATAGGCCCCACAATTTTGTTTTGACTTAAAAAGGTCCCTAAGTTTGAAAATTCCATTTACAGAAACAGTTCTGTTCTCTTGGAATATACATTGATTTGTTTATACTGTATGCTGTATATCAGAATCCATCTACTGATTGCAAAAGAACTGAAAGTTATACAACTGCAACTGCAGACAAGAAACCAACTGCAATGTGATCTGAAAAAAGGCTACATACTATAAAAATCTGTACCCAAAAGAAAAAGATCACTAACATAAGAAACAAAACAGTGAAGTTATGACATCTGCAGCAACTTCCTTCAATGTGCAACTTTGCAAATTCTACTGACCTACCATTATGTCATCTACTGTAGGCCAATAGAGTTTTAATGGCTAAAAGAATCAGCAAATAAATATTTATCTTAAGTGGTTAATACTTATTGGTTGCTTTGAAAATAAGAAGGTATAAGTGAATCTGAAAGGGGGAGACAGAAAAATAGATTAGATTGTTAACACACATGAAAAAACAGAAAACAGAAACTACCTAGGAATGCAATTGAGGTCACACTGCAAATGAAGTGAATTAAATATCAGTTAAATATCAGTTCAAGTCTCTAGCACACAAACCATGTTTATTCTGTATCACACCTAGCAGAGTTTTCACAAAACATAATAGAGAATGCATAATATTGTCATAAGAGTGCTTGTATTTCCCATTAGTCTATATTGCCTCACATAATAATACAGTCAACCCTTGATTTACAAACTTAATCCATTCCGGAAGGAAGTTTGTAAGTCAAAAAGTTAGTAAGTCGAATCAGCAATTCCCATAGGAATGCACTGAAAACCAATTAATCCATTCCAGCTGTTTTTGGTTCTTAGGTCGAGGGGCAGTTTGTAACTCAAATCATTAGTTCCCACAGGAACTATAGTGGTACCTCGCTAGACAGCGACCCTGCTAAATGACGAATCCGCATAACGATGACGTTTTGCAACTGCTATAGCGATTCGCAAAACAGTTATTTCAATGGGCAATTTTTGCTGGACGATAATTTGGTCTGTGTTTCGCAGATCGTTTGATCGCAATACGACGATTTCCATAGCTGATTGTCGGCTTCGCAAAATGGCTGCCCTGTGTTTTCCGGAACCATGCTTGGCAGGACAGCCATTTTTACAGCTGATCGGCGCTCGCGAAATGGCTTCCCTATGGGCAATCTTCACTGGAAGACGAGGTATTTTCCCCATTGGAACACATTAAACAGGTTTCAATGCATTCCAATGGGGAATCGCATTTCGCATGACGATGATTTCGCTAAACAGCGATTTTCACGGAACGAATTATCGTCGCCATGCGGGACACCACTGTAATGCAAAGCCAGTTAATCTGTTCCTACCACTAGGGGTAGAATTTTTCTTTTTTTCTCTCCTTTTAACCTAAGATGACTTAGGTTTTAAAAAAAGGAAAGAAAAGAGGGAGGGAAGAGACACCTTTTCAACAGAACACCTTGAAAAGCACCTTTTCAGCCAAGACAAGCACCTTCTGGGAAAAACCACCTTTCAGACAACAGATCACCTTGAAAAGCACCTTTTCAACCAACACAAGCCAATACAAGCACCTTTTGGGGAAAGGGGGGGCAGCAAAGGAGGGAGGGAACACCTTTTAAAAATCCAAAAATCAAAAATTTTTAAAAAGCCAAAAAATAAAAATACAGTCCTTACAGCACTGTACCAGGCAATACCAGGTAGTACCAGGCAGTCTGAAGACTGTCTCCAAATCCACTCTCAAAATGCTGGGAAGAGCGAGGAAGCAGACAGGCGCCCTCTTCACTGGCCAACGGTTAACTAAAAGTTCAAATTTCGCACTTTCCCCACCTCCCGCGCGTTTTTTCGGTTCATAACTCGAATCTAAGTTCGCAAGTCAATATTTTTCTATCAGAGCGGTTTATAAGTTGAAATGTTTGTAACTAGAGCGGTTTGTAAATCGAGGGTTGACTGTACCTTTGAAGGCTAGATCTCATTAGAATACTGAAGATTCTCATCGCAGTCCCTCTTTTCCTCTCTCCTTTTCAAAGAATGCCAGACAGCACCGAAGTCCTAAACCACTGCCTTAATACACTATAGTTCAACCCAGGCAAAACACAGGTCCTGATTTTCAAGATAATGTGGGATTGAATGCAGCCAGTTCTCGACAAAGTAGCATAAACTCTGAAATATCAAGTACAGTATGTAACACAGACGTGCTCTTGAACTTGGCACCTCTCTGAAAACAAGAGGTGGAAGCAATGACCAAGAGTGCCTTTTTCTGAATCCTTTCATGTGGAAAGATCTGGCCAGAGTGATGTCTGTGCTTTTAATTACCATTACACACGCTGCATGGGGCTGCTTTGAAGAACATCCTGAAGCTTCAGCTAGTGCAAACTGTGGTGGCTAGACAGGGGCTCTTTGGAGATAGCTGTTCTACTAACCTGGTTCTACAGAAGGTCATCCTCAGAGCAATGCACTTAGCCCTGGTCAGTTCTTTAAAAAAATGCCTGGCACCCTGCCCCCCATAGCTGGTCCTCACTGCAAAATGGAGGGAGATGGCAAACCAAACAGGTCAATCTGTCATGCCTCTCCAACAAGGAAGTGGACAGCATCTAAGTAGAAAATGGGCAATTCACTATCTCTCCCATTTCATTGCCTATGCCAGGGATTTGTCCTGACCCACAGGAAGGTCCACTCCACCCACAAGCCTAGGTAGGCTGGTTAAGTACATAAAAGATATTTTGAGGAGTACTGCCCAAATTACAAATCTCAATTTCTGGGAAGGTGAAGTCAGCTCCTTCCTATGAGATGAAAAATTCAATGGATGCTCCTCAATATGTTTTCAATACTTATAATATTTTCCTTTTCCCTATTGTTAATATCATTCTGCAATATTTTCATACTTTTTATTGACTCCTTTTATTGTTTGAGAGGTTTTAATTATTCTTCTCTCTCCACCTATCAAGTATCTGATTCCATAAACAAATAAACTGGACATGCTTTTCAAAAAAATGATATTCATATCAATAAGTATGTGTAGACATGCATCATTCAAATTATCTGCCAATTTTTTAACTATTAAACTATTCTGTTCACCTATTCACAGTTTACAGGGAGTTATACACAAAAACTATGTGATAACAAGTTTACATCAGAGCAACTACTCTATGCAAAACTCAAAGGGAAAAAATGACCCTTCTACAATATACATATAATACTTAATTTCCAGGAAGAAATGTTGGGGTTCAGAACTGAATACAAAAGAGTAGACATCCTGATGCAAAGAAACTATAGAAGGAGAACATATTATACAGCATTTGACAATAGATGCCAGGAATCAGTCTTGTCCTCAACATCAACTTGTTTCCCTACCATATTAAGACATTATCTAGAAAGAAAAAAGGCTTTAAATATGGCTGTGTAACCCTGCAAACTGGCTAAGCAACTCAAGTAGGCAGACTGTTTCTCCAAAGAAGGCAGCAGACAGAGAACAGACTTTCTTTGCCAAAGCAGGATTAAAAGAGATACAATACCATTCTATTTCTATGAGTATTAATTACAGGCCCTACCTGAAAAGTAACACACATTTACACATATTCATATATGTTTGAAACTTTGGAACTCTCCAGATAGGTTCAAGCTGCCTCAGGAACACCAGAAACTATTTAAAATGCCACAGGACACTTTTTTTTTTGTTGAGACTGTGTAAGTTATACAAACATGTAACATGGAAAGTATTCATCCATCTCTCAGAAATTTGTTGTCATGTGTACACCTCTCCACCAAGGAAATGTCCCCGGGAGAGCTGTAACTAGCAATCTCAAGACACTGTTGCTTCACTAGTCAACGAATGAGAGTACATTGGAGAGTTGAAACAGGACAATTTGATTTTGCCACAATTTGATTCGCAGCCTGTATTACATTTGAAATCACAATCATTGTTCACACAGGGCCTATGGATGGAATTGGGAGTTCACTGTTCATTCTTGTTTGCAAAGCTAGTCATATTCCAAACCATAGCCTCTATCCTTCTTTCCTTCCCCTGCTGATCCTTTAATGGTTTGCAGTGAAGCTGCTTTCTCATTTAAATCTTTAGACCACTATATTTTTCAGAAACTTTTCTACAGATATCAGGAAAAGCTTGTGTGGTCACCAAAACAATACAAATGCAAGAACAAGTGACTTTTTATTTGGACCACTAAAAAATTATATAACAAAACAAAAAACAAATAGCAAGCTTTCAATGATAATCCATCTTCCTCAGACTGTGCACCAAGTTCTCATGAGTAGCCCCATGAGTTGTTATTAAAGTCACAAAGTCTCATGGTTGCTGTTGGGGGTCAAGTACAGCTTCTTAGTTGGAACCAGCTGTCGTCTGCGTCTGCTAGAGGCCTATGGGTGGAGGGTGTGGCTTCCATTCTTCAGCTAGTGGTTTGGAATTTATCACTCATATCTATAAACAAAAGGTACCCAAGCACTCTGACTCCCTTCCTTTCCCCCTTCTTTTGAAACATAAAGAGTTTCTATTTGGCTAGGGAAAACAAGATAAGCAGAAATATGGCGAGCCTCCATCAGAGCTGGGATTAAAAATTTAGTTAAACCACCAGGAACAGCTAATTTCAGCTAAATTAAAGCCAGATCAATCGTTTTTCTATAGAAAAATAACATGGAAATGTACTTAACATTCTAACAGTATACAACATCAATGTATAAGCAATAATTTTGCAAAATACATCATCATTCACACAATAATTCCATAATGAAGTTCATCACTACCTTCCTCTGCATTACTCATTTCCCTTGCTTTCAAGTAACACATACAGGAATTGCCTAATCTTTCATATATCAACAGAGAGGGGGTAATTCTTGCATGTCAGGTGAAAATAAGGTAAAGGAGTAACAGATGTGTGATTAGGGTTGCCAGACATCCGGCAAAAGGAGGACATGTCCTACTTTTGAGGATCATGTCCTCCGTCCGGAAGGCAAAACTAAAAAACCTTAAAATGTCCAGCTTTTGTATTTTATAAATTGTTTCAAATCTGTCACATAACTTTTTAAACTTTTCGTTTCACTTTATTATGCTTTTATTAAAATAAAAAATTCAATAAATAAAAAAAAGGGGGATGGGTCTCCATTAAAGGAAGGAATAGATTGTCTCCATTGGTCCTGGGAGCCCAGTAAGTGTATATGTAGATTTGTTTTGTTTTAATTTTTTAAACATTTTTTAAAACAAGAAAACACAGTGGTCAGTGGATTCTGAGTTTTGTAGTCCAAAAATGTAACTTTCCTAGTCTTAACCTTTCAAGACTGAGTAGGCTGAATGGTTATGGTATTGCCCCATGATCAAAGAGCTATTCTTCCCAATACCTAATTCCAAAAGTGACATGCCCCCCACCCCACCCCACCCCATGCACACAGCCCCCCCCAAATACGTCCTCCTTTGTCTTCCTTTTTGGCTTTCTATGTCCTCCTTTTCGGACACATGTATCTGGCAACCCTATGTGTGATGGGAAGTGGTGATCCCACATGGAATCATTCTGAGTTGTGACTCATGATGTACTTTGTAAAATTTCTGATCAATCTTTCAATGTTCTATATTCTGATACTGTGAAGTACCTTTCCATGTTATTTTTCTATTTAAAATGTTTTTAGGAAATGTAGACTGACAGCAAACCATAAGCATGGTGCTTTGCTTTTACATGTCTCTCCCCCTTCACCTGAATATCACACTCACCTGCCTACATCACCAAAACACCACCTAGAAACATGCCCCCTGTTTTTACAGGAACTTTTCACGTAGAAAAAAAAGAAAGCCTTCGCTAATACACCCATCCAAATTCTTTGGGCTTGAAAAAGCAAAAAACAAACTCAGCAGCAGAAAAAAAAGCCACTTTGGGAACAAAAGGGCAGCACCAATTCGAATCAGGTTTTGCATCATGCAGTCAGTAAAAGTACTTCAAAAGCATCCATTTTATAAGCGGAGCAAATCCCACGGTATTTGACCATGCAGTCACACTCTTAAGTCTGGATCACATGAGACAGGCATACCAGAGGGAAAAGCAGGGGAATGCCTGGACCCCAGCCGCAATAGGTTCTATGCTGAGAGATCAACTGTTTTGTGCTTCCTTCTGACCCCAGAGAGCAGCAGATCGAGATGGAATATGCAGTTAGGGCAAGGGGGCTCACAGCCAATAACAAATACAACAGTCGGCTCCATGTCCTTCCAGCAAATGTTTGAGCCTTCTAAATTCCAGCGACCAGTCACTCCATCCTACTAATGTCCCTGTTCCCATAGAAAACAAGACACGAAGTCCCAGCTTCCTGCTACGGAAGTCAACACTAGTGTTTTTCCATTTCAAAGGAGCTTGAGAGCACCTCGATCAGAGAAAAGCGCTAATACACTGAGTGCCCATCCTAAAGCGCCATCACTTACAGTGGGGTCTCTACTTAAGAACTTAATCCGTATTGGAAGGTGGTTCTCAAGTTGAAAAGTTCTTATGTTGAATCTGCATTTCCCATAGGAATGCACTGAAAACCATTTAATCCGTATCTGCTCTTTTCCGTCCATAGAAACTACAGTGGAACCTCTACTTAAGAACTTAATCTGTTTTGGAATGGTGTTCTTAAGTTGAAACGTTTTTAAGTTGAAGCAAAATTTCCCATAGGAATGGACTGAAAACCAATTAATCTGTTCTGGCTGTTTTTTTGTTATGTAGAGGTGCGTTCGTACATTGAAGCATTAGTTCCCATAGGAACTAATGCAAAGCTGGTTAATACGTACTCTACCACTAGGCGGAGAATTTTTTTAACCTAAGATGACCTAAGGTTAAAAAAAGAGCAGGAAAGGTTTTTTTCCTGTTCTTATCTTGGATTTCTGTTCTCAAGTAGAAGCAAAATTTAGCAAATGGAGCTGTTCTTAAGTTGGATTGTTCTTAAGTAGGGACGTTCTTAAGTAGAGACCCCACTGTACTGGAAGGAAAGGACTGAACTCTCCCCCTCTCGGGACGTTTTGTTCCCCAGCTACGCCCCTATAACGTTTCTGAAGCCAGCCAGCCAGCCCTGTCAAAGCACGTTGCCCGGTGTTGTTGTTGCTGCTGCTGCTGCTGCTGCTGTTGCCGCGCTGGCTCTCCCGCGCACCCCACACGCCCATTGGCTGAACATTAAAAGCGAGATACACCGCCGGAGGAAGGAAGGAAAAAGAGTAAGAAAAAGAAACTCTCGTCTGTCATTCGGGTCAAGGCGCTGGAGCGTAGGCTCTCACCCACCTCCAGAATGGGTGGGGACGGGGTTCCAAGCGCCTCATTTGTGGCAGGCCGCAGGGGAAAATTGAGGAGAGACGCCCTGCGCGAACACACAATCGGCCCTCTGAGTCAAGGAAGAGGCACACCCGCCCCGGGCAGCCCGCCCGCCCGCCTGCCCGGCAGCCTCCCGCCCTGGGCAGCTCCCTGGCTACCACAGGGCGACTCTGAGGGAGAAAGGCACCCCTGAGGCGGCGGTCGGTCCGACCCAGTCACCCGCTTCCCGCCACACCACTGCCGTTACATTCGCCTCGCGGGCGAGCCCCGCCTGACACACACACACACCCCGCGCGCCAGCAAGCGTTCCCCCTATAATTAGAAGACAGGCTCCATTCCTCTGGAGGAGGCACCCCGGCCGCAGGAATGAAGAAGGGCCCTTCCCTCCCGGACCCCATACACACCCGACGCCCCCTTCCCTCCCGTCCCCCAAAGCCGGGCTTCCTTCCGCACCTCCTCGTCCTGCTCCTCCAACGAGGCGTCGCTCTCGGGACGAAAGCCGCGCCGGCGGCGAGGGCAACCGCAGACGCCCCCACCGCCCGGGCTGGCCGAGTCGTCGTCGTCGTCGCCGCCGCCGCCGCCGTCCTCTCCTTCGCTCTTCCGACGCCTTCCCTGCTGGGGCTGCCCCGCGTCGCTACTGTCCCTGCGATCCCTCTTCTCCTTGTCCTCCTCATCCTTCCCTTTGAGGGGAGCAGCCGCGGCCGGCGGGGGTTCTGCTGCCACCCCCGGCCCTTCCGGGGTGCTGCGGCTGACGGAGCCGGCCCGGGGCAAACGGGCGCCACCAAGGGCTGAGGCAGCTGAAGAGGCGGCGGCGGCGGCGGCATCGTCTCCCTCCTCAGAGAGAGTTTGCGAGTCGGAGGAAGACGAGTCGCTGCTGGAAGAGGAGGAGGAGGAAACCCTCCGGCCACCGGGATCTGGCCCCTGCTCGTCTTTCTCCTCAGAGGCGGCAGCCGCCGCCGCCGGCGGAACTTTCTCACCCATTGCCGCCTAGCTGAGTGTTGAGGAGCCGCGATAACCGCCGCTGCTTTGGGCGGGTCAGCGGAGGAGAAGTCAGCCTCCCGGCGGCACCGGCGGCATCCTCCGCCGGGCAGGGAGAAGAGACGCCGGCGACGCGCCACCCTCGAGCGGGGCACCGCCTAGCGGCCGCTACGTTCTGCCTGCGCCAGCCGCTCTCGAGAGCCTGGGCAGATCCCGACGGACTCGGAGCGAGGACGCCTCGCCGCTTGCCTGCCCATCCGCCTCTCCCTCCCTCCCTCCGTCCGCCGGCCCCAGGAGACGGCGATTGCCTTTCGCTAACCTGCCTCCGGGCCATGGGCGGGGAAGACGAGCAGCCTCTCGAGCCAATGGCAGAAGGCGGTGGGTGGGCGGGACCTGCCGAGGGGACGATTCCTGAGCCTAGAGCCTAATAGGAGTAAGCAGCAGGTAACAGGAACGGGGGGGGGGGGGCGTCGCTGCGAAAGGAGCAGCCGCCCAGCCGAGGAGGAAGGCTGCGATCCCGGGAAGGCACGTTTAACTCGGGAGGACGCCCCGTTGAACGCGATGGGACTTCGTGTTTCTGACTGTTCGACTGCAGTCTTCGCCACGCACAGCCTCGGAATCGTTGCCTCTCGAGTTCGGAAACATTTTTCCGAAATCCGGTTTTTTTTAATTAGGTGTTGCCCATTTGCTCAGATATTCAAGGTGACTCCCTGGTAAACCTGGAGACACCCGTCAATCAAAACTTTGATTAACTCTGCATTCCGAAGGATTGCTAGTGTAATGCCTGTGCCCTGCCTTCGGATGGCAATTCATCCCAAGGAAATTGGTTCAGGTTGTCTTGGAAATAATAAGCTTGGTTAGGATCGGGCTACGAAAGGGTTTTTTTGTGGGGGGGGGGCGCTTTGCGTTTGTGTGAAACCGTGGACAGTCCCCCGGGAATGGGAAATCCTGCGTTATCCATACGTATTAAGGTCCCTCCTCTCGGCTGTGAACCTCTGCGTGTCACTAGCTCAGCTAGTTGAAGGTGTGAGGCTAAAATGCTTCTACAGTAATTCCTTTGTGAAAAGATGGCATTAGAAGGTGATATAAATGAAATTCAGAGGCTGCAATCTTATTTGAAAAAGCTACATTATCCTGTTTGGTCTGGATCTGTCGCCTAGCTGACCATGATGTTGATTTTAATAGTGAAGATTCCTTTCCAGTAAAGTACTCCTGTGAGACTGTTTAAAGGAGGATGGAGCTGTAAGGTTTACCACATTCTTCTATTAAGGCTCCTCTACCTTTAAACGCTGTGCTACAGACAGAAGGCTAGCTTTTCTTTTTTTTCTCTCTCTCTCTCCCACCCCACCCCAACATTATTACTGATGGAGAAATATCATACATACTTTAAGAAACACTTCTTCCACAAGAAAGATTATCATCTTTGCTCAGACCTGGTGTCTGTTTTCTGTCTTCCTGAAGTATTTTTAGAACGACTGTAAAACAAACACAGGCTTAATTACTGCATGTAATCAATGAACTTTTGGAATATGAAACTGATATGTGAAATTGTCTGACAAAGTGGATATGTCCACAATACGTCCACGAAAGTTTACATTAAAATATAATGGTTAGTCTTTAAGGTGCCACATGTTTTTGTCTCTTTGTGTATTGTTTTGTTTCTTTAGATTTTGCCTTATATGACAAGGGAGATTCATGACAGGGATCGCTCTTCCCAACTGCAACTAGCAGAGGGAAAACACAAGTACAAATCCGTTTGATTGGCACCACATTTAAAGGAACATTTAGATTGGATGGAGAAGCAAGAGGGTTAAATACATGGTACAATCAAATTAAGGACCCCTCCATGCCTTTTTTAAAAGTGTGTGATTTTCAGTTTTTGTTGAGCTGGTCTCAGACATGTAGCATGGTCCAGCATAAAATTCCTATCCCAGAGTTCACATCTGGAAGATCTGAGTCCCATGTCAGAAACTCCCAAGTCTAGAGATGCAAAAGAGCACACCCCTAGGACATCAGTTTGTTTGGCATTTTGCAAGTAGCTGTTTTTGCAGAACCACTGATGGGAAGAAAACAGTTATTAAGTAGGATGAACAAAAATCTTGGCATAGCGATCATTCTTCTTTAGCAACAGAGAGAAATGTAGACTAATTTGCAGTGATTCTAAGTATTTACAAAACATTATTTAACTTTTCAAAAACACTTATTAGAAAATCCTGTAATCCAATGATACTAAGGAAATTTGCTTGCACAAATGTATGTGGCTATTTTTGCCCTTTACATTTAAGAACTATATGAGTGTAAAGAGATTAGAGATGGGGGGTTTGTATTTGTATACAAATACAAGTGTGCTGGCACAGGTGGCCAGCTTGATGAAAACCCACGTCTAGACCCCACCAGACCACTTACCACTCAGTTTGTGTGGCCGGCATCATCTTCTGTGCCCCAATCACAGCAGTAGCCCGCCTCCCTGCTTGTCCGGCCACTCCAGCAAGGATGCAGGAAGACAAGTCTCCATGCTCAACCATGGAGTGGCTGGGTGAGCAAGGAGATGGGGCTGTGGCAGCTGAGCTACTGCCGTGATAGTTTTGTTCTCCTTGCAGTCCAGGGGGCTCTCAAGAGCCTCCTCCAGCACCACAATTCAAAGGCATCAATTCTTCAGCGGTCAGCTTTCTTTATGGTCCAGCTGTCACTTCCATACATCACTACAGTGGTGCCTCGCATGACGACGTTAATTCGTTCCAGCAAAATCACTGTCGAATGAAAACGTCGTAATGCGATATTAAAAAACACATAGAAACACATTGAAACCCAATTAATGCATTCCTATGGGCTTCAAACTCACTGTCCAGTGAAGATCCTCCATAGCGTGGCCATTTTCGCTGCCTGTGCAGCAAGGAATCCGTCTCAGAAAACAGCGGGCAGCCATGTTTTTTACCCCGCGGCCATTTTGAAACCGCCGATCAGCTGTGCAAAAATCATCGCTTTGCAATGATCGGTTTCCGAAGCAGGGAACCGATCATCGGAAAGCGAAATTCCCCCATAGGGAACATCGTTTTGCGATGGCTTTTGCGATAGCAAAATCTTCAACGTCAAGTGATTTCATCGTCAAATGGAGCGCTCGTAAAGCGAGGCATCACTGTACAGGAAAAACCATAGCTTTGACTATTGGGACATTTGTTGGCAAGGTGATGTCTCTGCTTTTTAAGATGCTGTCAAGGTTTGTCATCGCTTTCCTCCCAAGAAGCAGGCGTCTTTTAATTTCATGGCTGCTGCCACCATCTGCAGTGATCATGGAGCCCAAGAAAGTAAAATCTGTCACTGCCTCCATATCTTCCCCTTCTATTTCCCAGGAGGTGATGGGACCAGTGGCCATGATCTTAGTTTTTTTGATGTTGAGTTTCAGACCATTTTTTGCACTCTCCTCTTTCACCCTCATTACAAGTTTCTTTAGTTCCTCCTCATTTTCTGCCATCAGAGTGGTATCATCTGCATATCGGAGGTGGTTGATATTTCTTCCGGCAATCTTAATTCCGGCTTGGGATTCCTCCAGTCCAGCCTTCCGCATGATGTATTCTGCATATAAGTTAAATAAGCCGGGGAACAATATACAGCCTTGTCGTACTCCTTTCCCAATTTTGAACCAATCAGTTGTTCCATATCCAGTTCTAACTGTTGCTTCCTGTCCCACATATATGTTTCTCAGGAGATAGATAAGGTGGTCAGGCACTCCCATTTCTTTAAGGACTTGCCATAGTTTGCTGTGGTCCACACAGTCAAAGGCTTTTGCATAGTCAATGAAACAGAAGTAGATATTTTTCTGGAACTCTGGCTTTCTCCGTAATCCAGCGCATGTTAGCAATTTGGTCTCTAGCTCCTCTGCCCCTTTGGAATCCAGCTTGTACTTCTGGGAGTTCTTGGTCGACATACTGCTGAAGCATACTTTGTAGGATTTGAGCATAACCTTGCTAGCGTGTGAAATGAGTGCAATTGTACGGTAGTTGTAGCATTCTTTGGCACTGCCCTTCTTTGTGATTGGGATGTAGACTGATATCTTCCAGTCCTCTGGCCACTGTTGAGTTTTCCAAACTTGCTGGCATATTGAATGTAGCACTTTAACAGCATCATCTTTCAAGATTTTAAATAGTTCAACTGGAATGCCATCACCTCCACTGGCCTTGTTGTTAGCTAGGCCTTCTAAGGCCCACTTGACTTCACTCTCCAGGATGTCTGGCTCAAGGTCAGCAACTACATTGTCTGGGCTGTCCGGGATATCCAAATCTTTCTGATATAATTCCTCTGTGTATAGAGCTTCTCCATCTTTGGATGCAGAGAATATAATCAATCTGATTTCGATATTGCCCATCTGGTGATTTCCATGTGTAGAGTCGCCTCTTGTGTTGCTGGAAGAGAGTGTTTGTGATGACCAGCTTTTTCTCTTGGCAAAATTCTATTAGCCTTTGCCCTGCTTCATTTTGAACTCCAAGGCCAAACTTCTCTGTTGTTCCTTTTATCTCTTGACTCCCTACTTTAGCATTCCAGTCTTTCTTTGGTGTCAGTTCTAGAAGGTGTTGTAAATCTTCAGAAAATTGGTCAGTTTCAGTCTCCTCAGCATTGGTGGTTGGTGCATAAACTTGGATTACTGTGATGTTGAAAGGTCTGCCTTGGATTCGTATTGACATCATTTTATCATTTTTGAGATTCTACGGGCTTCTTGCCCACAGTAGTAGATATGATAATCATCAGAGTTGAATTCACCCATTCCTGTCCATTTTAGTTCACTGATGCCCAGGATGTCGATGTTTATTCTTGCCATCTCCTGTTTGACCACATCCAGCTTACCAAGGTTCATAGATCTTACATTCCAGGTTCCTATGCAGTATTTTTCTTTGCAGCATTGGACTTTCCTTTCACTTCCAGGCATGTCCACAGCTGAGCATCCTTTTGGCTTTGGCCCAACCACTTCATTAGCTCTGGAGCTACTTGTACTTGTCCTCCGCTCTTCCTCAGTATCATGTTGGACGCTTTTCGACCTGAGGGGCCCATCTTCCAGCGTCATATCTTTTAGCCTTTTGTTTCTGATCATGGAGCGTTCTTGGCAAAGATACTGGAGTGGCATTACCATTTCCTACTCCAGGTGGATTGCGTTTTGACGGAACTCTCCACTATGACCTGTCCGTCTTGGGTGGCCCTGCACGGCATAGCTCATAGCTTCTCTGAGTTACTCAAGCCCCTTCGCCACGACAAGGCAGCAATCCATGAAGGGGGTTCTAGCTTCAGTTCTAGTTGAAGAGTCTCCGGTTGTAGGACAGACAGGTCTTTGCACGGCATCCCAGAGAGCCACAAGCAACCACAGTAAGGTAGTTTCCTATGTCCCAAAACTGCATTAAAATTAGAATAGTCTCGTCATAAAAAATACTGTTCTCATTAATCAATGCAACAACAGTTGACCCTCATTTGTAATATCTACATCAGTAGTCACCATATGCTTTATTGTTGGTCTTTTATTATTTTTGTTGTTTGTATTTCAGTTTAATGTTATCATTTGCTGATTTGGATGGTGGTTGGGTTGTTTCAACTGTTACAAACCGCCCAGGGCAGTGGCTTTTCACTGAATGGGTAGCATAAAAATTAAATAAATAAAAAACCCCTACATTTTGTACAAGAGCTTGGAAAATATATTTTTCAAGATCACAACTCTCAGAAACCAGTAACCATGACCAGCAACCATGCTCACAGAAAGGATGGTCTGGGAGCTCTAGTCCAAAAAAAAGTAACTTTTGAAAGCCCGCTTTAATTTAATAGTACGTCCTCAGAAGCTGGGATGTCTTTACTATAGATGCAAGTCATTGTAGCTCCAAACACATAAACGATCTCTACCCAAAACCAGAAAAAAATCTTTTTTACCTATTATTATCCTTGCCCTTTTAAAAGTTAGAGCATTCATGACTGTACACCCTCAGGCACTGAAGCGCATCCCTCATCTGATTTGCATGGTTTAAAAGGAATGAGCAAACTTTAAACTCTTCTTCTAAACTAAAACTGTCCCTCATGGGTATGGATCAGTCACCACTGGAAAGAGGGTTTGGATTTCAGCTAGTAGTATAATCTTAGGCGTGTCTACTCAAATGTAAGTCTCGCTGAGTTCAGTATGACATTACTTCCTGATCCATTTGTTCCTTCTGCTTTTGTGCCTGTTGGTGCTGTACGTGCTGTATGTGCTTTGATCTTTCTAGGGCTTCTGCCCACACTTATTCTTAAAAGCTCAATTTTTGTTTTCTTTAAGAAATCAGCATCTTTTAAAGCAGTGATTCTGAAATGTTTTTTTTAATTGAAGAAGTGCTTTTAAAATAGTCTTTTGTACAGAATGTTTGTTTTCATTTATTTTCAAATAGATTTGGCTTTAAACATAGATTACCACTATCACTGAAAACCTCAGATTTGAACTCTTTTCAGAGGAAGTTCACCCCATTGCTAATCTGTTTTGGAAATCAGTTGTCTCTCACAGCAGCTCTTTGGAAAGCAGAGGAAAAAATCTCTGTGATTAATTTTTGGGGTTTTTTTTATTTGTTAGTGGATTGACCCTAATGTTGAGCATTTCCTAACTGTGAAGCTTTTGCTGCCTGATCATTGCCCAGGAAAAACAAATAAAACAAAAGCAAAATAACAACAACAAACAAGTAAACAAACAAATCACCTATAGGAGGTTGAGGATGAAGAAAGCTAAGATTGCTTGGGATAAGGAAAGCTAAGATTTTTTCCTTCTTTGTCACTTTTGGTACCCATTTAAGCTTTGCATTGTCTGGATGGTGGGGAAAATGTACCAGTAGCATCACTGCAAAATCAGGTACATGCAGAGGAGTTGGTGTGTGCATCCATCTATGCCATCCAGACCTGTCAAAAAAAGAAAGGTAAGTCACAGGCAGCAGGGTGGGGATGGAAGGGGAGGATGGGTGGGTGAGATTGGCAGGGGCATACACACATGTGTCTCAGAATAAACGGACCTCTGCCAGAGAAGCAGAAAAATGCACTCCCATGGTACAGTAGTCAGTCTGCACATGCCTTGTGTGTATGCTAAAACCTACGTTGGGTTGTTTTCAGCCCAACCCAATTCAGAGAGGGATTATTTTGTCAGTGGACTCGAGCCCTCAGCTAACTTCTTGGTTCGGTTGTACAGAAATAGAAGAATGCATGAAGGAAAACAGCTATGAATAAAAGTGAGTTCCAGGAGGAACGAAAAGAAATGAAAATAGTATATTGGAAAATTATAGGCAGTATTTCCACAGAATAGTGGGTTGCTCACCACTTTCTTTACAATTTGAATTAAAAATAGTTTCGGGATCTTTCCACACACATCTTTCCACACCAATATGCATCAGTTAATAGTAAATGATGGTATTTTGTTAACCTCTCAGTTGCTAAAGCAGAAGCCTTCTGAAGAAATTGAAGAAACTGCATATTTTTAGCCTGGAGACATGTTAAAGGAATATAGTTTTTTGAATATTTAAAATCTGCTACAAAGAAAACTTGAACTGAATTTTGTCCCACTGCTGAGGAGAAGGCCAAAACAATGAGTAATATTCTTTTCATATAATTCTCAAATATTGTCGTAGTAAATCTTCATAAATCACATGAAGGGAAAGAGAGAAATCTTTATGCAGAACAAAGCCTGTGCATGTTTACTCTGAAGTATGTCCCACCGTATTGAATAGACTTATTCCCAGTTTCGGTATACATAAGTTTGCTGTTGTAATTATCTTCCCTTTTACTTGGTTCTAGAATCTCAAAAACACATAATGTGACAGATGCATTCTTTATGGCTTGAAAGTTAGAAACTTCCACTTGGGATATACTTTGGTAGAAACCAATTATACTGTTGATTGCTACCTAAGAATTTTGTTCTGTTGTCTGAACTGGCCTGTTTTTCTAGAATATCTTTCTTGATCTCTAATTCCGACATATGGAATTGTAGCTTTGGGATAAAGCTGAGTATTAGCAAAAGCTTCCTATGTTATCTGGTGAATGGAATGTCTTTTGCAAACACCATTTCTCTGCAAGGAGTGTTAGATGTTGAACACAGTGTTTTATTTCAAGACATGCACTAGAACAGATCATTGTAGATGAGGCTACTGTTACCCATACCATTCAGTTTCATTGTTTGCTTAAATGCCCTGTTTGCTATTCTTGGAAATTAACCCTAGAGATTCACTTAGCCATAAAACAATCTTTAAGAAGTAATTATATTATATGTAGGATAAACAAATAGCATAACATTTTTGCATAAAAGCACAACTGTATCCCATGTTTTTATCAATGAACTTTTCTTTTGCATTGTTCCAATAGGACAGGAACCTAAATAATGACAGGGATATGATGACCCCAAAAGGCAGTACTTATAAAAACAATCAAAAAAGTCTTATTTCTATTTCTATTTCTGTTTCTATTTATTTGGCTTTTATATCACCCATGTAGACAAATCTACTCTGGGCGGTTTACAGTCCAAAAAAGTCAATAAAATTAAAATCATCAATACAAAGACTAAACCAAGCAAAAAAAAAACAGAGGGAAATTAACCAGTGGTAGGAAGGAAGGCCTGCCTAAAGAGCCAGGACTGAAATTTACTCTTAAAAACTCCCAGCGAGGGAGCCAGGCGGATCTCGGAAAGAAGGATGTTCCAAAGGCGAAGGGCCATCGCCAAGAAGGCCCAGTTTCTAGTTTTTTTCCTTCCAGGCATTTCTCGGAGTTAAGCCCCTCAGCTGCCTGGTCTGACTAAAATGAGTGACATGGGTAGAACTTGGTGGAAGAAGGCACTCTGACAGGTATCGAGGTCCTAAACCATTTAGGGCTTTGTATGTAATCATTAGAACCTTGAAATCAATGCAGAATGGGTTATATCCAATCAGCTGAGGACTAATTTGCCAAAGGGCAGGAGAAGTTGGCTCCACTTGTCCTCTTTCACTGTTTGCACCTCTGCAGACACAGAGAAGATGGGGCCCCAGTGCTCAACTGCCTGTTCTTATGTCTCTCCTTCATCTGACAGGGTTGACAATGACGACTTTGAGCCTTGAGATTCCCACTCTCTTATTCCTGCTGCCATGCCGTTATCCAGCTGTCCCACATCAAGTGGTGGCCCTTCCTCCACCTGTAGTGAAGCATCATCCCTGCTGGCTAGGGGCTTGGGAGACTCGCTCTCTCCAGGGCACCCCTGGGCTTTGAAGGGATGGGCCCAGAAAACATGTTGGATCAAGATGACCCCCTCACTGATGCTTGAATAATTTTATGGATGATACAGTAGTACTGTATTAAATATACAGTATATATAATTTCATTTCTGCTTGAATACCAGGTTCATGGAGCACATGTTTGGCATCCAGAAGCTACTGAATTTAGTTTCTGTTCTGACACATCCAGGTGATGGGATATCTACATTAAGAAAGTCCTTTGACAGAACTTGGAGTGGCACTATCAGGTATAATAGACCATACCAGGACAAATACAAGACAGACTGATAGAAGGCAGCTTTATGTATATATACACTCAAATGTTGTTTATCTCAATCATGATGTAATGTAAAGGAGTTGGTGGTCAACACAAAACCAAGCCACTTTATTTATTTTTCCTTAATCAAAAATTAAATCTTGAATTGTACTTGGTATTGATTAGGAACCTATATAGCTGTTGGACTGGTGCATATGCTGGTATATGAACTGCTGGATCGCTCAGTGATGTACGAGAGGCTGGGAGTTCAGTTCCTCACTGTGCCTCTTTGACAGAGGTTGGACTTAATATTCATAGGGTCCCTTCCAGCTCTGCAGTTCTAAGATATTATTATTATTATTATTATTATTATTATTATTATTATTATTATTATTATTATTATTATTATTATTATTATTATTATTATTATTATTATTATTATTATTATTATTATTATTATTATTATAAAACACCAGGCACAGTCAAAATTATAAAAACATTGACTGGTATTATGTAATAGATACAAGTTTTAGCCAAAAACCTAAGTATCTGTTAAATATCAGTGCAGTATGTATGCTGTTCCTAATATTCCCTTTTTTGGAGCTCTGATGGTGTGCTTTCTGAGATCTGCAACTGCTTATAGTACTGGGTGAAATTTCTTGATATTGTTCCCAAAGCCCCAGTGACTATGAGGACATGAAGTATGTTTCATTCACAAGCAAGATGTTTCATTTGCCAGATCTCTGTATTTTGTCCCCTAGAATTGCAATGTCAATGATCCGGACATTTTTTCATTCTATTACTACTATGTCTGGTGTGTTATGTTCAAGGTGTCTGTCTGTTTGGATCCTGAAATCCCACAAGATCTTGACTTCCTCATTTTCTGACACCTTCTCTACCTGATGTTCCCATGGGTTTTTGGATGCTGGCAAGTTATATTGTTTGCATTGTTGTGGCAGTATCATAGTTTAAGCAATATAAAATATTCTAAGGTTGTTACAGTCTGACCAAATGGAAAGTCACCAAAACACCTCAGATAGAATATAATACAGCAGTTCATTGTGAAAACTGGTCTCACTTAGCGATTGTCAGAATCTGCGCTTGCAAAGGAAGCAGTAGATCAAGAGTTTCCAAATTTATTTATTTAAAATATTTTTACCCCACTTTTCTTCTTAAAAGTACCCAGGTGGCTTAGAACAATTAAAAGACAATATTTAAAAGCTAAAAGCAGTGAGTATAAAAATATTTTAAAAGAATTAAACAAGTATTATATTAAAAAGGTGAAAAAAATCAATCCTAAAAACATTTAAAAACGATAGAGCACAACAATCCATTTAAAATCTGAGGAATCACAGATATGGACATCTCCGCAGGCTGCAAGAAATAATCTTCCTATATTATTTCAATCTTGTCTGAGTGAGGATATGATGAAACAACAGGGAAAATATACTTAGATCTGCTGTGATCCACAGTGTTTCAAAAGGGGCCCCTGCTGGTTTCCATGCATGCAGTTACTGTAGTCATCCAGTTGACTACAACACATTTCTAACGGAAGTTAGAAAACAGTGATGAAAAACAGTTTTCAGTCTGATTGCAGAATAATCACTGACATTTCTGAGATTCTATCTATCTATCTATCTATCTATCTATCTATCTATCTATCTATCTATCTATCTATCTATCTATCTATCTATCTATCTATCTATCTATCTATCTATCTATCTATCTATCTATCTATCTGTCTGTCTGTCTGTCTGTCTATCTATCTATCTATCTATCTGAATAAATTATTTTTTCTGGCTTAGCGATAATTTGTTTCAATGCTAGCTATGGACAGCCTTTTTAAAAACCTGTTTGGAGACAACAGGCGCCCAGTTGAGGGGAACTGACACTCCTACAAACGGCCCTTTGTGAAGTGAAGGAAGAGGCACACTGGAACTATGAGTGGGACAAGCTGGATGTTTACCCCTTGGGAGGATCCATCTGTTAAACTATGGGTGTTAGGTAGCCCCATGCTTACCTGGGAGCAAGCACCATGGACCATAAAGGGATTTAAGTCCAAAGAGGAGCATGCTGGCAGTTGAGCCTTGCATTGAGAGAGAAGAATGGAACTCCCCTTGCCCACACAACATTGCAACTCCTAATCACTATTCCTCCTGAGCTGATCAGCAATACAAAAAAAATCATAAAACACCTCTTTCCTATTAGCACAATGTTCTTTGTTTCTCACCTGAATCAATTCTGAAATCAGTTCAAGCAATCACACCATCTGAACCATGCAAATAGATATGAGGTTTTAATAAAAACTATAGAAACTCCAACAACAGGGGCCAAAAGTACAGATATGGGAGACTCCGGGTCAGTTCAGATTTCCCTTTAGGTAATGGGGTCAATGGGAAAAAATATGCATCAGCCCATCCATTAGCAGCCTTATATTAAAGGAGGGAGGATGGAATGAAACTGCAGGATTGTGCAAAAAAAGGTCCCTGAGTAACAGTTTGCAAATAACACATATTCTTTAAAATTTAGAGAGGGAGGGGTCATTGAGACATTTGAGCAGGCTGATATCAGTAGTTATTCATACTGGCCTGGGGAGAGTTAACAGGACACTTTCCTTATAGCTGTGTGACCTGGAGTAAGGACTTCTAAGGTTTGAGCAAGTTTCCATGCTTTCTCAGTCTTTGGCCTCCCTGTTGAGTCTGTCAACAATATTGCCAATTAGTGCCAATCCTGAAGTAAATAATAATATGAATAGTATGAGTTCTTAAATTTTAATTCTGCAACATTTGCACTCATTCTATATAAATGTTTCATTAGGGAGCTCACTAAGAGAGAGTTCATCCAAACCGCTTTGATTTCCAGTGTAGCTCTGCAAGATAAGAAGAAAGTGCCAGCAGGAAGCAATGCATTAAGAATGTGAAATGTTACATGTCTTTCACAAACATTGCTATAAGTTTAATATCCATTATTTCTGGTTTCACATTCTGCTTTCACTCTTCATTTCAGTGCCCTTCTTCTGTCTTTTTCTCTCTTAGTAAATCTGTAGACCACAACGGTACAGGAATAAGCAGAGACACAAAGCGGTCTTTTTTTTTTTTTTTTTTGTATTTGTTGTTATCATACCACTTAATTTATACAAACAAAATGGCATGATGTAGATGTGGGTTGAATGGACCTGTGCAGTGACATGATGAAGTCACTGTGGAGCTGTTTAATCATATGTGCAGCTAACAAATCAGTCCTGTATCACTTCCAACTGAAAGCTGCTGAGAGCACAAATTTTTATTCAAGAGCATGTTCCGGAAAGAATAATGAAGGAGAAAAATTCATATAAGGGACATTAAATATAAAGCTGTGATATGTCTAAAGGTGGAAATAAACATTAGGGGAAATGTTTATTTCCTGGTTTTCCAGCATTTTCCCTGCAGCAAATGTAGGGATCACATATCTTAGCAGTCAGACCTGCAAGTGTAGGTGCTGTTTACATACCAGTGACTAATCATGCTTCTGCATTTAACATGCCTTTACAACCAGAAGTTTTCTACTGCTTAAGGGATAATTATTTCTTGATATTGGATCATGTCTTGTCAAAAGAGCTTCCTTACCTGAGTTTGCCCAAAAAGGATTAGGAAAACAGTATTTTTGAAAATAATTTTTTAAGAAACAGCTGAAAACATGGATGTTCAGGCAGGCCTTCCCCCTTCCCACCTAATACCTAATTATTCTTTTTTTTCTGTTATAATATATCCTGTTTCTCGCCATCTTTGGGAAAAATTTTATTCTATCTTTTAATTTATGTAAACTATTTTTTGTGATGTGGTATGTTATATGTTTAAATTTTTTTAAGTGTATGTTGTAAGCCGCCTAGAGTGGTCACAATTGACTAGATAGGCGGGATATAAATAAATAAATAAATAAATAAATAAATAAATAAATAAATAAATAAATAAATAAATAAATAAATAAATAAATAAATAAATAAATAAATAAATAAATATTCCTAGTGGAGGTACACTTCATATAAGCAATAAGTTTACCACTGAGCAAACATTACGCTGGATTTGACAGACATTTGATTTGATCTAGCATGTTCTCATCATTTTAATTAAATACTCATTAGTTCACTATGATCTTAGATTCTGCAAGTCTAGAAACAGTGGTACATAAATTGTACCTAGGAATACACACAGAAACATTTTAGGGAGGTATCTGTCCTGATTTATGTGTGCGTGTTTGCGTGAACTTTTAGATTTGTCTTGAAATGTGTGTCCCTCCTGGTGTCCTTAACCAAGCAATAAGCATAGTTCAGCCTTCTTCCAGATGTTGTGAGGCTACAACTTCCTAGCCAATGTGGACAGTGGTTAAAGAATATTGGCAGCTGTAGTGCAGCAACATCTTACAAGTCAGACTGCTTATCTCTGAGCTGATCAATGGCAAATGGGAACTACCAGTCATGGCTGGAGCTGGAGGATAAACATGTCTTCCTGCAGTTTTATACTTCCTGTATTCACTTCCTTTCAAAGCACCACCTTGCTTATTTTTCCACTGTATGAATATATAATTACATTGTTTTCTCCTAAACACTAAGGCAAAAAGAGAAGCCTCTTTCTGTCAAATTACCAAGTTCAGTTTGAGGTGACTTCTCAAGGGCTACATTCCAGTAGTAGGGAAGTTAAGGGCAAAGGGGTGCAAATTAAAATATTTAAGCTTCTAGCTTAAAGTTCTTACTACTGGTAACTAAACATTAAGATATTCAGTTCAACATTTTGTAATGTGAGAAATCTTATTCAAAAGCTGGGAAACCACCAAATAATGGTGTCATGGAGAAGTGGACGTGACTATTCAGGAATGAGCCAAATCCAGCTCAGGACCTGAGAAGCCCAAAAGTAAGGGCTTGTGGCAATAAAAGTACAAGGGGACAGAGAAGGCAGCATCGAAACAGGAATCCCCAACATAGCGTAAGAGGAGCTCTGCCTGGATCTTCTCTCCAGAATGGCCTGTGCCAAGAAGCTGTCTAGGTCAGGTTTATTATGTAGAATAATAAGCAGTGATGGTCACAAAAGCATATTTACAAATATTTCTTGTGATGCTTTCTCAAAAAAAGCACTATCTTATATCTTTCAGAGTGTTATGTATTCATTGAGATTACAAATATAGTTAGTTTGTTAGGCAAATATATTACTGCACATTGTCATGCAGAGAAAATACATGTATTGCATTTTTGTATGGAAGGCTTTTAAATGGCAAGCTGTCTTATTCAATCTTCTTAAATAAAGTTTGTTGGGATTTTTCCCTCTCCAAAAAGCAATTAAGGCCAGATTGTGTTTATTGATAACAGCTATATTACTTTGATTCTTTCAATAGCTTTACCTTTCAAAATCAATGTCTTCAAGTTTTCAGAGGCAATCCACAGACAATCTTGTCAGTTATATCCCTCATTCTGGAGCATTTAATTTGTTACTAGAATTGCTAGTGAATATAGGGAAAGGTTAGAAATGTGTTAAATCATCTTAATACTACGCTGATAGATTTAAAAGAGACATCTAAAAAGATTTTTCAATTAAATTAAGCAATTTAAATTGTTTCTCCACAGGATATGTTTCAATCTGTAAGATCTCGGGTTTTCTACAGGCACGTCCAAAGCTTGTAAAAGTTACATTTTTGAAATTCCTATAACCCTCCAGCCAGCATGGCTACAGATTATGTTTACTGAGAATGTAATGTTTCCATATGCATGTATGACTGGTATATTCACATGAATCTATGAAAGCATATTTAAGCAGACAGATTATATGAGAGAGAGTGCAACTATACAGAGAAGGTAGTGACCCAGTGAAAGATTATAGGGCTTGCCTCTGAACTAAATTCGACAGAAATTTGATAGCTCATACAGGATATCCATCAAATTCAGGATCGTGCTTCCCACATAATGCTGCTGTCATAGTTATCTCACTGTCCAACAACTAGAATTCAGTATTGTGTGGCCCTGAATAGTACTTGGTGGAAGCATTTAATGAAAGTCTGCCAGATACCCAGGTGTAAATTGCCTGAGAATGACTATCTAACTAGGACCTACATTAAAATAAATTTCCTGCCACTCATGTCAATGGCTATTACTGTTGTGTAAAAGTATATTTTATATTGGGGTTCATCACTGAGTAGGAAGACATTTTGAAAGCCGTCTAACTCATACTCAGGAAACCCAGAGTTGTAGCATCTGACTTCAATAGACAGCTGTCATCTTCTGTCTAAAGACATCCAGTGATAGAGAACACATTCATCCCATCTCAGTCCAATTGCTTGTTTGCATTGTCAAACTATTCTTACTATTGAACCATAATCTACCTTTCTCTTATTTAATCTCATTATTTATTCATTCATTCATTCATTCATTCATTCATTCATTCATTCATTCATTCATTCATTCATTCATTCATTCATTCATTCATTTATTTATTTATTTATTTATTTGATTTTTACCCTGCCCCCCCTAGAAAGCGTCTACTTGGGGCGGCTTACAAGGAAGTATCGGTAGAACTAGGCAGTAAAACTAGTTCTGCCTTTTGCGGCAACAAATAATCTTTGTTTTCTGTCTGGTACACCTTCAGGTCATGCTATGTCCATCTTTGTCTTCTCCACACTAAAGATACCAACATCCTCCAGATATTGGATTCAGAGGGGTGCGACCTTCCCTACAGAACTTGTTTTCTATATCATTGAATATCTTGCTTGCCTCTGAATCTGTTTCAGTTTGTCTACATCTTTCTTAAAGTTCAGTGCCCATAACTAAACACAGTACCCCAGATGAAGTCTGAATTATGCAGAATAAAATAGAAACAGTTTATCTCAAAACCGTCATGGCCCAGGAATGATGTCTCTGCTCATTCAGACCAAAATCACAGCATTTTTTGTATGACTCCAAATGGCTACTAATGCATATGTTCATAATTAATCACAGTTGTATACAACACTAAGCTTTAATGCCCTTTCATTGTATTATTTGTGTATGTGTGTTTTAAACAACAATATTATACACTGTTTTTTAGGGGTGGAAAATGCCTCCCAAACACTATACAATGAAATAGAACAAAAGCAGCATGCCAAGGAGCAAAGATTTTAAACAAGACAGAAATCTTGTGGCACCTTTAAGGCTAACAAGTTTTGTTTGGCATGAGCTCTCATGGATGTAGCCTACTACTTCAGATGCATGAGTGCAGAATTCAGATGCATGAGTGCCATTGATCAGAAACTTTCAAAGAGCTGGTTAGCATAAGTATATTAGCAAAAGTAAGATCATTTACACAAGTCAGTTGCCCTCTGAAGTGTTAAAGCAATGGTTTTAGCTTACCAAACTTTGGTTGAAATCATGTTGTGTAGTTCTGCATGTGTGACAGTAAAGATGTTATCTCTGGCGAATAGCCCAGCTGCACCCCTATCTAGATGTTGAGTCGCTCACCACTCTGGTCTATGTGCTCGTAATCTTGAGATTAGACCACTGTAATGCTCTCTACGTGGGGCTGCCTTTGAGATATATGTGGAAACTCCAGATGCTGCAGAATGCGGCGGCCAGACTTCTTACTGGGGTAAGGAAATATCAACATAGTACTCCCACTCTGGCCGACTTGCACTGGCTGCCCGTTTGGTTTCGGGTATATGTCAAAAGTTTTAACACTTACATATAAAGCCCTAAACGGTTTAGAGCCTCGTTACCTGACGGAACGCCTTCTCCCACCTAGGTCTACCCATATCGCCTGATCTAGCTAGGAGGTGAGACTGAGGAGCCTAATGCCGAGGGAGGCCCGGAAGGAAAAAACAAGAAACCGGACCTTCTCAGCGGTGGCGCCTCGTCTTTGGAATAGTCTCCCTCCTGAGATCCGTATGGCCCTTCCCTGGGCATCTTCAAATGCCAACTGAAAACCTGGCTGTTCAAGCAAGCCTTTCCTCCACCTACTGCCTGATTTTGTTCTCTGTGCCTCTCCTATCTGGATCTTTGCATTTTTTTAGTACAGTGGGGTCTTGACTTAAGAACGGCTCGAGTTAAGAACATTTTGACTTAAGAACCACTCTCATAGGAAAATATTGACTTGACTTACATACTTAAATTTGAGTTAAGAACTGAAAAAAAAAACACGTGGGAGGCAGGGAAAGTGCAAAATTTGAACTTTCAGTTAACTGTTGGCCAGTGAAAAGGGTGCCTGTCTGCTTCCTCACTCCTCCCAGCGTTTAGAGAGTGGATTGGGAGACAGTCTTCGGACTGCCTGGTACTTGTACTGCCTGGACTGTATTTTCCCTGCCTTCCCTGAACCTTTCTTGACCTAAGAAAAAAAGAAACAAAATATCCCCCTCTAGTGGTCGAAGGCAGAATAGCAGCTTCCCATTAGTTTCTATGGACGGAAAAGAGCAGATACGGATCAAATGGTTTTCAATGCATTCCTATGGAAAATGCAGATTTGACCTGAGAACTTTTTGACTTGAGAACCGCCTTCCAATACAGATTAAGTTCTCAAGTCAAGACCCCACTGTAATATGTTCCTATATTTTAAAATTGTACTTAAATTCGATATGTTGTCACCCGCCCAGAGTAGTCGGTATGACTAGATGGGCAGGCTATAAATGTAATAAATGTAATAAATGTAATAAATAAATAAATAAATAAATAAATAAATAAATAAATAAATAAATAAATAAATAAATAAATAAATAAATAAATCATCAATGGCAAATTATAGCTGATTAAAGGCTTCCTATAGGAATTTTGAGAGTATGCAGCTTCGTTGCTTTGTGTATGAGTTGTATGCATCAAGAAATCAGTTTTAATCAGCAGTGATTCACCTTTAATCAGTAATATTGTACTGCTACTGATGACATGATCACCATTCCACAAGTAAACTGCACATTAGGATTTTAGCAAGTGTCTGTTTTAACTGAAGGCAGAAGTGACTTGGGGACCGGTCATATTGCTGATTTGTATCAAATTCAGCTGACCGCCGATGAATTGATGCTTTTGAATTGTGGTGCTGGAGGAGACTCTTGAGAGTCCCCTGGACTGCAAGGAAATCAAACCTATCCATTCTGAAGGAAATCAACCCTGAGTGCTCACTGGAAAGACAGATCCTGAAGCTTCAATACTTTAGCCATCTCATGAGAAGAGAAATCTCCCTGGAAAAGCCCCAGATGTTGGGAAAGTGTGAAGGCAAGAGGAGAAGGGGATGACAAAGGACGAGACGGTTGGACAGTGTCATTGAAGCTAACAACATGAATTTGACCCAACTCCAGGAGGCAGTGGAAGACAGGAGGGCCTGGCGTGCTCTGGTCCATGGGGTCAAGAAGAGTCGGACATGACTTAACGACTAAACAACAACAATCGAATTCAGCTCCAATGTATTTT
Organism: Pogona vitticeps; assembly: GCF_051106095.1. Taxonomy (NCBI): domain Eukaryota; kingdom Metazoa; phylum Chordata; class Lepidosauria; order Squamata; family Agamidae; genus Pogona; species Pogona vitticeps. The sequence continues at coordinate 281,069,352 of NC_135784.1, forward strand.
AAATCAATTTACAATCACATGATTTTTGTACTGCTGTGCCCATTCACTTTGAATATTATTATTCCAATACGAAGTAGGGGCTTAAAATCCTTCAGGAAACTACTTGTGAGACTCTACATCATTTTGTTAACCTGCATGTTTGAAGACATATGTAATCCTATTGGAATTATTGCATTTAAGGTTTTGTCCTGCACCTGTCCACTCTCACGCTGACTGCCTCTCAGCCATTTGCTGCTTCTGTTGTGGGCTTGTTTTTTTTCTAAGTGGGATAGCGATAGTCTGACATGACAGTGGAAATTTACCAGCCAGCAGAGAGAGAAAAGGGGAAAGTCCTCCCTCCTTCTTTGCAGAAAAATAAACTCAGAATCTCCTGAATTTATCTGGTCAATTTCACTTTGCAAAGAAAGTTCAGGACCTTCAGGAGGGAATCTGAAATAAATATATTTCTGCAAAATTGTCGTGGTTGATAATGTAATGAGCATTAAGGGGCATAAGTTACAAAACAGGATTTCAGTCAGACTTCCCAGGGAGACTGCAATGTTCTCCCAGGGATAATCTCGCTGTACCTAACATCAATTTCATGTCCCTTTTTGTCTGTATAAAGAATGTGTCATTACTCTTATGTAAAATAATAATACTAGGAACAGAAGAAAAACATATGACTTTTTGGATCAACACATTTATCTCAAACTGAAAGCTCAACTAGACAAGATTTCCAAACCATAGAAAATAATATTTATTGCAGTAAAGTTAACTACAGATAAAGACATGGACTGCCTTTTGGTGGCAGGGCAGAGCATTTCAGTCCCCATGTATTTTGGACTTTTTTTCCACTTTCCATTTCTTAATGTTTTTCATGTGGCCTTGTCTAGCCCTTTTCTCCTGGGCTACCCTGAACAAATTCATTCAACAAAGATACTGCCTCACAAATCTGCTTCCTCATATCTCATGAAAATAGTACAGATTGTTTAGATACATCGTTGCATCTATTAGCTCTTGGGTTACAAAGGCAACCTGCCAAAGCCGAAGAATAATTTCTGAGTTACTGGCCTTCCTGTCATCAATTCAGCTGAGATGTTTACAACAGCATATGGGAAAATCTTATCAGCACTTAACAGCTCAGGCAGCCCTAGGGGCCAGAAGATGCCAAAAGCTAGAAGGGAATTTCACCCAACAAAAATAACAGCCATTGCATAACGTTAAATCAGTTTCAGCCAAAGAGTCCTCAAGACATTAAAACACAAGGCTGTCAGGGCAGTTTAGTAGTGCTTAAGCTGTTGTCTTGCACAAGTACTGTATTTGTATCATAAAACATATATGCACTTTCAGCTGTCATGTGACATTAGTATCTCAATTTTAAGCTATGCAATTAATCTGAACTTATACATCCACACATAGACTTTTAAAGACTATTGCTGTCTTAACAGGGCCAGCTTCGCTGTTAGACATGCCTCAAGTCAGAAGATGCTAAGTGAGTAGCAGTGGCAGCTTTCCAGCCATCCCTCCTGAGTCCTCTGGCTATTTCCTGTTCTTGGAGGACAAGAGCTGTGTATGTGTGTGTTCCCACATCCTAAACTACTGTTTTCAGGTCAGGGGTGGGTGGGGATACTATGTAGTTCCCAGTATTAAAGTAAGATTCAATTGCTAACCTCAGTCATTTTTATACATATGGTGGGGGTGAGGAAACATGCTGTCCCTTGCGTCAGGTAGCAAAATATTTTGAACTAGCCTTTCATTTTAGAATGTGAATCCATACTGCTCATAGCTTATAACCAAAATGTAGCCTATTCAATCATTTTAAAAGGGAACAAACCTCCCTTTTACTTAAAACAAGAAAATAAAAATTGCCTCCAGCAACATTGACATTGCTTGGTACTCTGTCTCTGCAAAATCACTTCAGATCTGTGTTGTGCTTATAATAAACAGAAATTATCTTAAAATTATCTTAAGGTCATGTTTGTCTGCAAAATCACTTCTTCAAATTGTATTCACACTTTTACACTACCATGTCTTCATGCTATGAAAAGTAATTAAAATGGTTAGTTTCAAACTTTGGGCAATAAAGTTCAAAACCCATAATGTACTTATCTCTTTAAAGAACATAATATGAATGACCTCAAATAAAAGAAAGTTTGTAAAAAAAAATCAAAGGCAGAAGCAACTAGTTTCCCCTTGTGGTTGTTGTTACACATTGTCAACTTGCTTCCGACTGATGGTGACCCTATGATTTAGTGGGCTTGAAAAGATTCTGTCTTTAACAGCCCTTGTCAGATCTTGAACTCAAAGCTGTGGTTTCTATAGCAAATCAAGCCATCTTATATTCTTTTTTTCCCTGTTGCCTTCAGCTTTTCCCAGTATCACTGTCTATATTTTATCATTTCCTTTGGTTTCTTAAAAATTTTAGATCTACAAAATATACAGAATTTTTTTACTTTACTATCCAAATTCAGGATGAAGGTGCAGAGACCTCCTTCATAACAATACCCTTATTAGAAGGCAATCATAGTACGAATGTATTCTTTTAAAAATGGAGAGTAGATGTTCAGGATCTTGGTGATTTACACAGGAAAACACCTGTTCTGTCAAAATATGAGTCGTCATTTAGTTGTTTAGTCATGTCCGACTCTTCGTGACCCTTCCAGTATCTTTGCCAAGAAAACCCTATGATCAGAAACAAAATATGAGTACCATCATCTAAAGGTGTTTATGCAGCATCTTGATTTACCATGGAGCATGGGTGGGTGCAGGCTTGTTAATGTCAAGAATGTCTGTAAGGGTCAAATAGTTAAACTTCAAAACTACTTCTATGGTTGCACAATTCCACTTCATCATATGAGAGTTGAAAACTCTAAAGAACCAATAGTATTATGAATTATAAGTGACATCCAACCAACATCAATTAAAGTTCCACTGTGTAGGGATGCATGGCTTGAAAAGCTGTTAGAAAGACAGCACTCCATCTTGGGTGCTGGGTGAAAATAATGTCAGTAAGCAACAATGGAATCTATGATTTAAGATGAGGGATGAACTCAGGCTGAAACAGGGATTTGTATGAGCAATCTAAAACCAAGTTATTTGCACTAGACACTATCAGCAAATAATTAGAAAGCAAAGTGTAAGCGATATACAGAATATAAAGCCTGTCATGAATCTAAAGAAAAAAAATCATGCCATACATGGATGAACTACTAGATTAACAGATTATATGTGCAAGCATAACCAAATTGCAAATATAATTTTTTCAGCAGTTGTCCATAGAACTCCAGTTTTAGAAAACAAAACTCTAACATTGGGAGAAGCAAATTATCACAGATAAAACAATTCATTTTCAAAAGTCTGATAAGTTCATTATCCTATGATTCTATTATTCCATGCTTCCAGATAAGCAATATACAGTATACAGTGGGGTCTTGACTTGAGAACTTAATCCGTATTAGAAGGCAGTTCTCGAGTCAAAAAGTCTGTAAGTCAAGTCTCCATTGACCTACAGTGCATTGAAAACCGATTAATCCCGTAACAGGCCGTTTTTGTTTCATTTTGGTTTTTTTCTGGTCTGTAAGTCAATTCTCAGGCTGCAAGTCAAACCTAAATTTTGTGGCCAGAGAAGTCTGTAACTCAAAAAGTCTGTAAGTCAAGCCATCTGTAAGTCAAGGGTCCACTGTATATCTTATAGAAGTTGGAGTTCCCACAACCAGCGAACTCAGAAGTACAACAGATACAAAAAATTGCGAAGTACCAAACACTGAGGTGAGAAATTAAAAGAATATGGAAGCAAGATTAGGTTATTCTTCTCTCCATAATAATTTCAACTGGGATTATTCAAAAACCTTTGGCTATGAATTTAAAACAATTGCTAATAGTTACTAATTTGCTTCCTGAAATTCCAAAATTTTGCAAAAACTTTATTTCACCCACGCATTTTAGGACTTGACTTCTAATGTTTAGGCTTGACCTTTAGTCTGCCCTTATGCACCTACAATGTGAAGAAAGAAGACATGCAATTAAATCACAATTACAGTAACAATAGCAACAACAAACAAGCAAACAAAAAACAATGTTTTTAATGTACGGTTCTGAAACACACTTCACAAAGTAGATTTTTTATTGTAATTGAACTCTGTAAAATAACCAGAGTAAGTGTTGTAGCAAACACATTATTTTGAAGATAAAGGTAGACAGGCATCTTATTTTTAGTTCAGCTAATGCAGTCTGTTGAAATAAAGACAATGACAGTTAGGCTATGTGTCCTGCATTTGATAAGAAATATCTAAGATTAGAAAAGTGTCTGCTGTAGGTTCCCAAGATACCACTTAAAAAAATTACTCCACATCTACGGGTTTAAATTCTGGCTGGCTGTTCCTTTCCATATGATCTTTAATTCCGTGTTTGTCTTGAAGACCAAAAAGGAAAAGAAATAGTTCAAGTTACAGGCAAATAATTCTGACATTACTTCAATGTTCAAATAATACACATTGCAAGAATCAGACTGCATAAAGGGGAGGAAAAGGTATAAAGCCATGTCACTAGGCTGCCAAATACTTCTCGGTAGGTCCTTGTTTTTGTTGTGTGCCTCATGATGTCTCTGACTTATGGCAACCTTATGAATAAGCAATCTCCAAAATGACCTGTCCTCAGCAGCCCTACCCAGCTATTGTAAGCTCAAATCTGTGGTTTTCTTTAAGGAGTCTATCCATCTTGTATTTGGTCTTCCTCTTTTCCTGCTGTCTTCAGTGTTTTCCAGCATTTGTGTTTTTTCCCCAGTGTTTTGCCTTCTCATTATGTACCCAAAATAGGACAAACTCAGTTTCATTATTTTTGCCTCTAGAGATTGTTCAGGCTTGATATGCTCTTAGACACACTTGTTCATCTTTCTGGCAAACTAGGGTAACCACACAGCTCTTCTCCGGCACCATATTTGAAACAAATCAGGGTGGGTTTTTTTGTTTCGGCTTTCTTTACTGTCCGGCTTTCACACCCATGAATGGTGATTGAAATAGAATAGGATGGATGATTTTGATCTGGTTTTGGTCTACAGTAACACATCCTTACACTTGAAGATCTTTGATAACTCTTTCATTGTTACCTTATTAATGAGGTCCTCATTAACAAAATGCAAAGGTAACTTGAACAAATGCATGTCTAGCTATAATGTGGTGGCTTTTCAAATTATTAGTGTTTTTAGTATATATTCATCATCCATTTACCTGCCAAGTTCTCAGATATGAGGGAATTCCCTTTAGGAAATGTAAGCTGTTGCCAGGTGTATGCAGGTGTTTTGCTAAATCCGCTGAGGTCAGTTTTGTGGCTCTCCTAGCTTATGCAACAGGAACATCTGCCTGTTGTGATCACCCCATTTTGAAACTGATTCATAGAATCACGGAAGTAGGGCAGGCAGGTGTTGTGGTGTTGGCAGAACTCTCAGGGAACTGCTGCTTCATCAGGTCTCCACACAAGTGAACAGCTGTCAGACTGAATACTGGAAAAGTTTTTGTGTGTATGTGAGGCAATTTTAACACCACATTACAAAGCTGGCGGGATGGTGCTTATCGCTGCTGCTGACAGGCACATAGAGGACAGTTGTTGGCCTGCTAATAATGGAGACACCACCACCCCTTTGGCTCTGGCTTGGCCTATTAACTGGTTAGACATGATTTAACCAAATTGGGGGCAATTTGTCAGGTTCCATTGTACTTGTTTCCAGAACTAGCTGCCCCAGCTTCCTTCCAGCCCTTGCTTGCCCAGCCTCTGTGACTACACAAAGGCCTACCAGCTGGACTGCAAATTTGTCCTGAAATCTCAGAGAATGGACTGCTGCTGATCCATCCACCTTACATAGGACTGTTTTTTTAAAAAATATATATATTCTATTTTTAGCATACATAGATATTGCTAGTTGGGGAATTATTTTTAGAATACCTCATATCTTGCTGTAGTCCAAAATTAACTCTTCCAAGGTCTGTTTTTAAAAGCCATTTTATAGGCAGCATTCCCAGAGGATATCTCTGCAGCATCGATGTGCAATGTAGGAGAATAAGCTTCATTGGGTGAACTTTTGTTTCACAGTTTTTATACTACAGAGGCCCTGTTCTAGTTTTAAAAGGGCACAGATACATCTAACTAATTTGACACATGCTTGACTCAAATGCTAAACTGGTTTTATAGAGAAATTAAGCTTTTGCTCTTTCTTTTTAGTCTGTTTTCTTAGCAGAGTCACACCATGACAGCTTGAGTGTAATTTCTCAGTCATGCATTATCCGTTCATTTGTTTCGACTTGCCAGAGTTACCTGGTAAGACCAGCTAACTAGGAATCTACTTCAACTGAAGTTCTTGATCTTTGCCAGGGACTCTGAGGAAGCGAAGGTTCAGAGTTTTGTTCATGCTTTGTTAGTATCTTGAGGAAATCCCGTAAGATTGGAGTATCACTTGACTTAGACTGGTAGATCCGGGGTGGGGGGTGTGGCAGCGAGGGGGGGGGCCAAATCCTATCTTGAAGGACTGCTATTAGCCCAGGTAAGTTCAGCCATTCCTAGATACTGGTGAGATTCAGGATGTGAGTCCTGTCTGCACCTGTGACAGGCAACAAGGCCACCATTTCTCCTCACCTAATCCAGGCTTCATGGTTGCCAAAGGCTGTTGGCTATTGACTCTATTGTGCTGAACAGCTCTTGACAATGATAAAGAGTCCATCTCCAACAGCTCATTTAATGGTCTGTCTGCAGTATTAATACAATTAAATTGTCTGAAGCTACACAAACATTAGAAAAGCCAAAACTGCATAAAAAGGGAATTTCTCAAATCTGAAATTGCAACAGGAAATGAACTGGAGACTAGAAGCTTACTGCTTAAGGACTTGAAAGGAGTGGCTGGGTAGCTGAACATTATACAGTACTGCCTAATTTAATCCTCACAGTTGCACAAAAGGCCCTGCCCATGAATTCACCTCACTAGATGAGTTGAAAAATGTTTCTGAAACCTATTAATTTGTCAGGTAAGTGCTTCCCTGTTTGGATTCTGGCATGATCTTTCTTTCTTATCACGTATAACCAAAACTATGGAGACTAATCAAATGAGAGAGAATTATTTAATCTAATATGACAGATACACAGGGTGACAGTACTGTTAGTATACATAATAATGTAGATATGTGAAATCAGTAAACATGTCACACAGTTGGTTGTTGTGGGTTTTTCGGGCCCTTTGGCCACGTTCTGAAGGTTGTTCTTCCTGATGTTTCGCCAGTCTCTGTGGCCAGCATCTTCAGAGCATGGACTGAATTCCTATTCCAGTCCTCTGAAGATGCCAGCCACAGAGACTGGTGAAACGTCAGGAAGAACAACCTTCAGAACGCGGCCAAACAGCCTGAAAAACTCACAACAACCATCAGATCCCGGCCATGAAAGCCTTCGAGAATACATGTCACACAGTAATTCAAATATGTGAAACTGAGTATTCATATTCACTTGCTAATAATGGTAATATATCCAGTTAGAAAGAGGAGAGGTGGAGGGAAGTTCAAACATCTGCTCACCAATTTTCCCACCTAAATTAGCCCTCTCCCCCATGCAACTGAAAAAGAGAGTTCATATTTCTCTCCCATAAGTGGAAGGAAGATGTGGTGGGGGAGGGAGTAGAAACCACCCCTTCCAATGTGCAGCCAATCCAACTCTATGCTTACTTAAAAACAAAGAAAAGAGGGCCTTTATGTACCATGTATAATGTACCATCCAGTCTAACCACTAATCATGATCATTTTCAATGTCCCCCTTCTCATAGAATTTACTAGGACTCTTTAACTCTTTGCGGCTTCTCATCTATTTGTGTTATCTATATCTTGCAATGTTGCACAACAACTCCAAGTTGTTTCTGGTAATGTCAATGCACATTACGATTATTAAGTAATGATAATTTTCTCCCAAGCAAGCTTGAGCATCAAGAGACCCTTCAGTACTCTCTGGTAAAATAGGCAATATTTTTTATTTCTCAGTCTTAAAAGTTGGTACTAGAATACACATTTACATTATGCATGTAAGCCTCTAATCAGTCATGCCATGATGGCATTGTGCCTCCAGTATAATTTGAAATATGTGTTTATGTGTAATAGCCTTATTTGACATGCCACCAGAAATGCTGCCCGCAAGATATTATTGTAAATGAAGATGACGTGAACAGTACAACACTAAATCTTGCCAGATACTGTGTGCTGCCGCTGCTTTCCTGTGGAAAGTATGATTATTAATCTTTCCCTGTTTTATGCTATCTACGGTGGCATACAGCAGCCATCATTCAAATGATGAGTCATGTCCTACACTGCCCATTGAACTACTACATTGGAAATTTTGTGGACAAATGAAATAAATGAAATGATAGCTTGGGGGCAGGTAAGGAGGATTTCAAGTTCACAGCCCACATTTGATCTGTCAGGTGGGCCAACACAGGGCTTCGGAAGGACAACATACTCCCTGCCCAAGGTTCTGCCCCTCAGAGGATTTGTGAAAGATGGTGTTGAACTGCAACTGATCTGGGGCTTCCAGGCTGCAGGCCCCTAATTTTACTTTTCCTCAACTTCCCTGTGCAGGAAAAGGCCAGGAAGGAGAAAAATTGGCTGCATGCTCAGCAAATACTTTCATGCACTGGTAGAGAAGCACCCTGGGAATCTTCAGGGGAAGGCATCCTCTGGCACCTTTAATTTATTTATTATTTTAATGTACAAAAACAGACATGCTGTAGCATAGTGGCACACACTCTGCATGCAAATTGTGCTGCCAGACTAATATTTCCCAGCTTTGCCCCCTCCTGGAAAAAATTCCACTCCAGAGAAGCAGTGGCTGAAGGCACTTGGCTCTTCCTCTGCCTTGTCCGTGTGGAGAAGGCTAAGGAGGAACAAAGCTACTCTGGGCAACACTGACTGAGGGCCAGCACCTCAGGTGGGAACACTGTTTCATCCAAATGGACATAGAGTGAGAACTGTTGCCTAACCATTAGTCCAGGGACTCTGTGTCATAAGGCAGTGGTCCTCAACCTTGGGCCTCCAGATGTTCCTGGACTTCAACTCCCAGAAATCCTGGCCAGCAGAGGTGGTGGTGAAGGCTTCTGGGAGTTGTAGTCTAAGAACATCTGGAGGCCCAAGATTGGGGGCCACTGATAAGGGGTCTGGTCTTACCCCATTGTGTTAAACAGCATATGCTTTGGGGAGCATTTAGCTCTCTGCCTTTGAAACATTCACAGAAGACATTTTGCTGCCCGAGCCAAAGACCAAGACTGCATCTCTCCCAAGTCTGTGTACAGTATCTGCCCAGACAGGTAGCTGACACTTGCTTCAACAATGGAAATGATACACTCTCTTCATCATTCTCCTGCTCCTGAGATGAGGTTAGTCCTAAGGACAGCAAACTGAGGCTCATCAGAATGGAAGGTAAACCAAGATGCAAGATACCCAGAGATAAAGAAGGTTCCTACTCAAGCCAGTTCAAGAGTCAGGCAACCAAACAGAAAGAGTCCCAATCTAGTTTAATAGTAGGGTGATCCTGACTCACACTAGCCCCCATCCAGTAATAGCTAATATATGTAATATTCCTACACAATAGGTGAATGATATACATTTGTGAAAATTGGATATCATTGATGGCCACTATTTTGTCTCTTTGTTGAAACATGAAAACCATGAAGTTCTGTGTTATAAAGAATAAGATGTTTTAAGAATTGGTTGAAAAGAAAAGCGTGGCTATACATAACTGTGAGAGGAAGTGAATGTGCAACATATTCAATGCTGCCCCTCAAATCCAAGGGATATCTGGACTATTTGACCAGAGAGAGGTCCTTGAAGGCAAACTTGCCAGTGTTTGAGTGTCTCTTTATCTAATCTAGTGTCATTAAATGCCAACAAATATGAGAAGGTTCTCATTCATTCATTTATTCATTCATTCATTCAATTTGTATCCCACTCGCATTAGTGCTGAGGCACTACTCTGGGCAGTCACAACAAATATAAAATGAGATAAATAAAAATAAAAGCATCAGAAGCTATTTTTATCTTCATATCATTTCCTTTCTGAATAACTTGGCTGGAAAACTATGGAGGTAATGTTCCAAGTTACTGTTCAGTAAGTGTTTAAGCAAACCCTTCCCTTTGACAAGCAGACCCTAGCAGTGTATTCCTCAGGGAACTCACTATCAAATGCTGGCAGATTACAGTCTTTATATTCAGTATTTGCCCAGGCTCAATTTCTTCATGACTAGGATCTTTTCATGACCATGGGAGGAGTTCATACTCTGTGGGGTTTGTTCCAGCAGTGCTAGGATACCACTGGCTTTGTTTATCTTTCTTGTCTTTGTCTCTTTGTCCTACTCTGTGCATGTTTCTTCAATGTGACATATGCTCTCTGGAAGGAAGTATCCCAAACTAATCTCTGGTGTTGGTCCAACAACAACAACAACAACAACAACAACAACAACAACAACAACAATAATAAAGCATTAACATGTTGACTCAAACATTATTTCCAGCCTTTGGATTCGAAAGGCAATCTCCAGTAAGCAGCATACTTCTATACTGCTACTGTTATTTAAATGCTGAAAGTATACTGAGGAAATTTGACAGAACAACCAGTGAAAAGAATAAAATAGTTAGCCACAATACTTGCTTGAAACATATTGAAAAGTCACAAAATGGAAGAGCACTGGGTGTACTGGTCACTAAGGACATGGTCTGGCACTCTAAAAAAATGTAAAATGGAGTATGAATGTCAAGTGAGTTAAATTCTTATTGTTTGTGCTGCTTACGTAATGTTGCTGATTTCCACGTGCTAAATTTGCCTACCAGTGACTTCTGAGTGCATTAACATTAAAGGCATAGGAGCTCTTAACAATCTTAACCATCAATTAAAAAAGAGGTGATGATCTTTCTTAGATGTCATTGGACTCCAACTCCCATCAATCATCATGAGCGGTGTTGTGGGATTATGGGACCCCATTCCAACAACATTTGAAAAGCCCTAGATTCGCCACTCTGGACTAAATATTGTGCTCTTTCCAAGTGACGTGGAAGAGGTAGGCATTGTATTTCCTGAGTATCTTGGCTCATAACTTTGGAATGGAAAGGTTGAATTTTCTAAAATCAGCCTCTCCTGTTTCCATATGGGCTTCAGTGCAACACGCAAGAAAGCAAGTACCAGCCCTTCCTGCATGTTGCACTGCTGTTGATCCAAATTCCTCTGCCAATCAGCTGCAGCATAAATTTCATCTCATCCTGCTAATCTTTCTACTTCCTATAGGGTTCTTAATAGCAGGCACATCAACTTCCTATTCCGACTCTGGGAAGGAAGGACAGGCCAGATGCGTTGCATGTTATGTCTCTGCAGGCTGAAGTGGGGAGGGGGGAAGAATGCTATGGTTAGCATTCAGAACATTATCACTAACGCTGGAACAACTTCCTTTATGAAAGCTTGAATTCTATAAAAACCTGCAGCTTAAAAGAAATCCCCAACCCTCACACACCAGGAAAAGCTCCTACTCACCACTAATGAGTTGATTCTCTTCCAATCATGTCTTTGAGGCTCACAGCAGATGTCACTTCATGAATACATTGACAGCATCAGAAGTTAAGTGTGTCTGTGTGTTTGGGGGGGGGAGTACAGCTCTGAAACTACAGTAGCACAAGTACTGTACTATGTATGAATTTACCTGCAGTCTAATAGTAAATGATGAGGTGGCACATGAATAAACATCTTTTCCCCTATGGAATTGTCTAAATGAATTGCATTTATTAATAGATATTATAAGAATACAGTATACATTTTCTAGGGAAAATATGCATTTTGTAATTCCCTACAAAAAAGTGTTTTTATACAGTTTCTCTCTCTCATTCTCTCAGCTGTTTAAGCAAATAAATGAACAGGAATAAACCTCTTTGAATTAAGTCAAGCTTTTTCATAAACAAACTTCAAATGGAATTTTAACAGCTATTCCTTTTTATTATTATTATTTATTCTTCAACTCAGCATTCTGCTTTCTTACCCATTTATAGTCATGGCACACAACTTCAGCCCCAGGGCCACAACTGACACTTGACTGCTCCCTCTGTCACACCCCTGAAGTGTGAGGTATGCAATTTCCCCACAACTCTATTCATCACTTAGATTGTGAAGCCACACTATTCCCTGGCTTCTGGGATTACTGTTGTTTTCCTTAAAACAAAACAGAAGGAGGAGACAATGGTGTTATCAGGATGTTTACACTAACCAACCCTTTGAAAGTTTATGATCAGCATTAATGATACAATTAACATTTCTATCATTACATTCTGCTCCATCCCCATAATCAGAACCAGGGTGCATATAACTATTTTGGCTTTACCATTTTGCTCCATGTACCTGATGAAGTGGGATATGCCCACAAAAGGTCATTCCAAATCAAATTTGATAGTCCTAAATGTGCCAGAATACTTCCCATTTGTAGCTTCTGTAGGGAACCAGAAACCTCAGAAAGATCAGCATATCACTAACCCAATGATTTCTACATGTCAGCAGGCAGGGAGGATATGTTTTAATATCCTCATCCTGATACACTGGTATACATATGTGTGTGGCAAGGAGGGTGGGAAGGCAGATGGTTATACCTGTATGCACAAACACGCATGTATAGCCACCAGTCAAAGCCAAATAGGGATTTAGGCATGAACCATTTTGTGCTCACATGATTTGCAGATGTGCATTGTAGTGATCTCTTAGTCTTTCAAAATATTTGTAGATTCTAACATATACTGTAGATATCTAGATCCTTGTTCCAGACAGCTCCACTTATTGTTAGAGATCCTTTCTACAAACTGGTGAGAATTTCATTTTGTTCATTTCTTTACAGGATTTTCCAAACGTTGCAAATTTCTACTTAAACTAAACAATCTTTCTATGTGCCCCCCATCAACAGAATGGGTGGCATGAATAATATAACAATGCTGTCCTGCTTCTAATCTTGTCAGCTGGAGAGCTTTGTGCTGAGGGCCATACCGTAATTAAGAGTGGAAGTTAGGCTTTGCTTCAGGGTATCAAAATTTAGAGGGTATTAAAATCTAGAGGTGGATCTACTGATGAGCAGAAAACAAACAGCAGATCCTCCTCATCTTATTTATACTTCTCCTCCCCGCTTTATTTTTGAAAGTATAAACATTCTGTTTCTAGAGTTGTATCAATAATGGATTGATCACAGCAAAAATGTGATAAACTTAAAATGATTGAGTACCTGGACTGAAGTACAAAGTTTATGCGCCTCATTCTTCTACTTTTTTTTTCTGGGTAAGCTCATATCCATAAAAAGTAGATGGAAGATGATTTCACTTGTCATGGATGCTAGTTATGGCTCTTTTGATAATTCTGACCAAGTCCTCTGGCGTGGTAGATTTTGGAAATAAGCTGGCACCAAATACGCCACTCCTGTGTGTCATGGAACAGAATTTAGTCTGAATTCTAAACTCCCTCAGATCCATTTACTGTGCTCTTTAAAGTGATACCAGCAAATGAAATTAAGTTGAATATCCACAGGGAGCTCAGTGGAAATGTGCCCATCAACAAGCACTCAGCCAGACACCCCATCATTTTTATCAAATTGTTGCTGTGGTCAACCCAGTATTTATACAATTCTTATTCAATGTTCAAACCAGTAAATATCTTAAGTAGATTTAATGAACATAAAAACATAAGAAGAGCCCTGCTGGATCAGGCCAAGGGCCCATCTTGTCCAGCTTCCTGTATCTCACAGTGGCCCCACCAGATGCTCCTGGGAGCACATGAGACAATTAGAGACCTCTCTCCCCATACCCTTCCCTGTGTCTGGTATTTGGAGGAACCTTTCTTTTAAAGCCTAGAGATTATACATCTCCATCATGGCTTGTAACCTGTGATGGACTTTTCCTCCAGAAATCTGTCCAATCCCCTTTTAAAGGCATCTAGGCCAAATACCATCCTCACATCCTGAGTTCCACAGACTAACAACATGCTGGGTAAAGAAAGAATTTGTCTGTTCTCACTCTCCTGACACTCAATTTGAGTAGATGTCCCCTGGTTCTAGTATTGCGTGAGAGGGAAAACAGCTTCCCTCTATCCACTGTATCCATCCCCTGCAGCATTTTATACGTCTCAATCATGTCCCCCTTCAGGCACCTTTTCTCTAAAGAGCTCCATATGCTGTAGTATTTCCAACCATTAACCCACACATAGTCATTTTGAAATGTTGGCATGAAACATTTCTCAGAATCATAATTAATACATGGAATCTGTATTATATAGATATTTTATAGATTGGGGTGGGGAACATGCAACCATTTAGGTGTTGCTTGCTGGACTACTATTTCCATCTATAATTCTGCCTGATTTTACAAAACTACAATAATATGTATGTATTTTATATTGATTTGGTTTTACCGGTCTTTGACCGTAATAAAGTAATCATCCATCCATTCATCATCAATCAGCACTGGTTATACTGTCTTGGACCAACAAGAGTTAGGAGCCCACTCTGCATGGACACATGTTCACCATACTTAATACAGATTGTTCATAGCAATCTCAGCAGTAATGAACTTTTAATAAAGGAGAACAGTCATTACAAATGTGTCATTTTTATATGTGGCTAATAAATTAATCCCATTGATTTACATCTCTAGCCCTATTTGTGTGAAGAAATGTTTCTTGATAGTAAAAGTGATGAAATATTATAGTAGGTTACTGTGGTGCCTATTATTTATTCTCCTGCTTTCTCAAATATGCCTTTAACAGGAGAATAATAAACTTTGCATAATGGTTTGTGGCAAAATATTCTGCCACTACTCTTCTTAGAATTAATCCTGATGTGCTCCCTTCTTCTGTTAGAACTGCTAAAATATATATGTGTGGAAGTGTTTTTGCAGGCAGGGAGAGGAGCTTAACTACTGTATTATAAAAATATAAATGTGCAGTACACACAAGTCTTCCAGCTATCTCTCTCTGAAATATTTGAAGCTAGATAATTAAAACACAAACACAAGAGAACTCTACAAAGACATTTCTGTGATGTTAAAAGCTGGTTCATTATAGCTGAGTGAAAAAAAATATCAGATATAAGAAAGAGAGACAGGTTCCATTTAAGTAACCAAGTGGGCATAGTGTCTCTTACATGCATGATCCAGCCTGCATCGTAATAGGCAACAATTCTAGCATGTTTTTGGCCTCATCACACTCTCCTGCTAACTGCAGCTAGTCTTTGAAGTACAGGCAGAATTGATTTGGAGTTTCTATTGGGTCTGTTTTAACATTCTTCTCACATGGCTGAGTTTAATTATTTGTTGCTCTGTACATTTTCTCTTTGAACCTATAACTCTGCTTATCTTGAATTTCACATACCTCTCCTTAGGCTTCTTTGTCTGATTATGAGGTAGACCCTCCCTCTTCCTTGCCCCTTCTTCCCTCCTTCAAAAACCATTTATGAGGATTATTGTTTTTCTTACTGTTTGCAACTCAGGCAATTTTAAAAAGATAATTTCATGAGAAGACATTAGCAACTTTCCAGCCTTGGCTTTCCACTCACTTGGCTGTGTAACCAGTTTGACTAAATCCCGAACCAAGTGGGCCTGGTTTAGACCAACTGAGATCAAGCCTGAAATAGACTAGGTTAGTCTGAATTGGATCAGAATCTGATCCAGATTGGTCAAAAGTACTTCAGACTGATTTTGCAATTCAGATAGTAAGATGAGTCTAAACAGTCATCAGAATCCTTTGGGAGATTTATTCTAGCTTGACTGTAACAGTGTAAATTGCTGTGGAGCTTTACAGCTAATTACTGAGTTACCATTCTCATTCCTGGTTACATGCCTATTGCATGACATGACACATGGCCAGGAATCAGACGAGTCATTCATTAGTTGGTAGCAGTTTATAGTTGTGGCTTATACTGTTACCCTTAAGCTGCCTTAAATCTCCAATAAGATACTGGTCTAAATGTTGCCCCAAAAATTAAGCAAAATGGCAAGGTGGTATGATTGGGATGAGGGAAGGGAGTTGGACTTTGCTTGTTGATAGTTCTGTCTGCAATCTGGGAAAAGAATTTCATCAGCACTTTCTAATTATAGTGCTTACAAAGAGGGATTCTGTGATGTCATGGAAGTTTTGTATTCATTTCTCTCACACAGCATTTCATCTTTTACCTTCTTTAGCAAATGTTGTTGTTTAGTCATTAAGTCATGTCCGACTCTTCATGAACCCATGGACCAGAGCACGCCAGACCGTCCTTTCTTCCACTTCCTCCCGGAATTTCATCAAATTCATGTTGGTTGCTTCAGTGACACTGTCCATCCATCTCATCCTCTGTCATCCCCTTCTCCTCTTGCCTTCACACCTTCCCAACATCAGGTTCTATAGTAGCAGTTCATTGAAGAAGCTGCAATTGAGTGTTTGTTTCCATTTCTATCACTTTACTTCCAAAACTTTTGTCTTGTTAATTTGAATAGCCCCAATAATTTTTCTATCTTTATTTTTAATTTGTTCACATGAGTAGTAATTTATACGCTGTGTGTGAATCTCGATATGTTAGGCAGTGGCACTTACTCTTTCTTGACGCCTTTGCTGGCCCTTATCAGCATTCTGATAACAGTTTTGGAAAATAGTTTCTTGGAGTTTGGTGGAAGTTCCACATTTACTGTAACAGCAGTTTCTTCTTGCTTCTTCTTACTATCCAATCTTCAATCTTCCTTTCCTAACTCTTTCTCAACCCAGTTCTATCTTTCCTTACTCTTCTGAATCCATGTATTAGTCTCCAGACTCTGGTTCTGATCTCTCCAGTTAAAAGCCACAATGATTTTGGGACAACATATATAAAAAAAATAGTTTCCTGAAATTTTCTCCAGCAATGCTGTATGGCATCTGGCAACAAATGGAAGCAAAGGTGATGATGTATCATCAGAACCTTGCAATAATTAATTGCTTGGCCTGGAGCCAGAATGGATATAGCTGTTGTTATGGCTGCTTGAAACAGTTGGGGTTATAGGCATACATCAACATTGAACTGTTAGCTTTCCAACACAACATGGATCAACTGAGAAAGAATTAGAAATTAAAACAGGTTATAAAATAGTGAATAAAGTATGATACCTGGGTATAACAATAACTAAAAGACAAAGGACTTATTTGAACAAAATTATGAGAGGAAAGGGAAAGAAATTAAGAAAAATTTAGAGAGATGGAAAGACATAAAAATCTTATTGATGGGGAGAATATCAATTATCAAAATGATGGTATTACCTATATTCGTATTTCTATTTCAGAATATCCTGATAATAATAAATAACAAACCATTTCATTTGCGGAGAAAACAACTCTCAAATTTTATTTGGCAGGGGAGAAAACCAAGAATAAAATTGAAATACCTATTTGCAAGATGACAAGAAGAGAGGAGGATGGGGTCTCTGAAACCTCCAATTATATTATGAGGCGGCAACACTACAATGGTTAAGAGAGTGGTTATGACCGAAGGATGAAAAAATATTAATACTAGAAAGCAAAGATTTAAAATATGGACTTCATGCATACTTATGGTATGGGGGAAAAAGTGAAGGAAGCTTTTGATAATAATATAATAAGAAAAGCACTAATAAGAGTATGGGAGAAATATAAAGGGAAATTTTATCATGGGATTCCAATGTCAGTGTCGCCCATGAAGCTCTCTCAAAGGAATTTGATATAAAGAATGATAAATGGTTAACATATAAAGATCTACTCATAGAGGAAGATGACGGACAACAAAGATTAGGAACAAGAGAAGAAATGAATCAAGTAGGTATAATATGTCAGTGTTTGCCATGTAGACAGCTATCAGAAAGAATGAAAATAGATAATAAATTAATAGGATTGGTTAAAGAACCTACAGAACTAGACATGATAATATGGAGGAAATAAAATCACCAAATCGCGAAGTTGTACAGTGGTGCCTCGCTTAACGAGCGCACAGTTTAACGACGAATCCACATAGCGACACATTTTTTGCGATTGCTAATGCGATCTCATTGTGATGTTTAGATAGGATAAATATCGCATTGCGATGACCGGTAAGCGTTTCACTTACCGATCTTCGCATTGCGATGTTTAGAAAACAGCTGATTGGCGATTCCAAAATGGCCACCAGGTGTAGAAAATGGCCGCCCGCAGCATTTTCGCGCCCTGCCCTCGCTTACCGGGCAGCGAAAATGGCGGCCGGATGGGGGAATCTTCGCTTACCAGTGAGTTTTTCCCCAATAGGAACGCATTAAACGGAGTTTAATGTGTTCCTATGGGTTCCCCCTCCGCATAGCGATGAATCTGGATAGCGACGTTAATCCTGGAACAGATTAACATCGCTATGCGGGGCACCACTGTAAAAACTATTATTGGAAAGAAACATGGAACAGAAAGTAATTAAAGAAAATATGATAAAATGGATGCAAGAATTAGGTAGAACAATTCAAACAGGATTGGTTTAGCACATGGAATGATATCAAAAAACTACTAATAATTACGGATTTGAAAGAAAATTATATGAACATATTACAGTGGTGCCTCGCATTACGACGTTAATTCGTTCCAGCGAAATCGCTATAGAACGAATATGTCATAAAATGAAAATTAAAAAGCCATTGAAACGCATTAAAACCTGGTTAATGTGTTCCAATCGGCTAAGAACTCGCCATCCAGCGAAGATCCTCCATAGGGGTGGCCATTTTTGGGTGCTTGTGCAGGGAAAAATGGCTCCTAAACACAGCGGGGAGCCATTTTGTGCACCCGGCGGCCATTTTGAAAACCCGACGATCAGCTGTTTTGATAGTTGGGAAGCAAAAAATCGGTTCCCGAAACAGGGAACTGATCATCGCACAGCGAAATTCCCCCATTCAAAATGTCATTTTGCTATCGCTTTTGCGATCACAAAAACCTCGTCGTAATGCAGATTTGTCGTTAAATGGAGTGCCCGTCTTGTGAGGCACCACTGTATATAGATGGTAAATGACACCAGAGAAATTGGCAAAGGTGAAGAAAAATGAGAAAGAAAAATGTTGGAGATGTAAGACAATAAAAGGAACACTAGCATATGTGGCGGGGATGTAAATTTATTAGGAAATTTGGAAAGAAATAGAAAAAATAATCACAATAGATTTAAAAATAAAAATGGAGATGAAACCTGAAACTTATTTGTTCAATATGGTAAAGTTAAACTTGAGACAAGCGACAAAAAATTATTTATACATATTAGGCGCAGGCAGAATTCAAGTGGCAAAACAATGGAAAGACAAGGAGGAACCTTCAGTGGAGGAATGTTTAATAAACTTATAGGAACTAATATTAATTGACAAACTAACAGACTCATTGAAAGGAAAGAGCAGAATGGAGCACAAATCTCAATGGAGGAAAGTACAGTGGTGCCTCGCATAGCGAGGTTAATCCGTTCCGGATTAACCTTCGCTATGCTGAAGCATCGTTGAACGGGGCAGGGATTTCAATTGGAACGCATTAAACATGGTTTAATGCGTTCCAAATGAGCCAAATACTCACCGTTCAACGAAGCTTTCTAATGGCCGGCAGCCATTTTCGCGCCCTCGCCTCGCTTAACGAGGGCGCGAAAACGCTGCGCGCGGCCATTTTAGGCCATTTCCCGGCTTCCGGCGGCCATTTTGGCCGCCGAACAGCTGATCGGCGGGGGTCGTTTTGCGAAGATCGGTAAGCGAAACGCTTACCGGTCTTCGCAAAGCGAATTTTTCCCTATAGGAAAAACGTTGTGCGATCGCATTAGCGATCCGAAAAAACGGATCGCTATGCGATTTAATCGTTATACGGTGCGCTTGTTAAGCGAGGCACCACTGTACTGTAAAGAGTTATCTTAGAGAGAAAGGGAAGAAAGATTCCAAACCTGTATCAAGTGACTTAGGTTTAAATTAGACACAGAATTACTCTCAACAGAAGTAAAAACAAAGTAAAGCAGATTGTTAATATGGTTTTAAAATAAGAATTAAGAAAGGTATTATTAAGATTGCGAAGAAAATAAATGTCTGGTGGAAAATAAGGAAAATAAGACAGAATATAGCATAACCATGTGCCTGAAGCAAGTAGGAGGTGGCATATCCCCAAGGCGTGGGAAAAGAAGGGGCATGTAAAATCAAAGATATGACATGCTTCAGTTTCTTCAGTGCTTGGCACTTTATTTTCTGTTGCAATCCTTAAAGGGAAAATAAAAGGACTAGGGAAGCATGTGATTTCCTCCTCCACCATCACCACCATGCAGTTTGGGGATTTCATTGTGTAATTCTCGTTCATGTTAGCAGAAGTTAAAAGCTGAAGATTCCAAGGATAAAAGCACTAAAAGCTGACAGATATAAAACTGCAAATCCTCTTCCTGGAAATGTGACATAATTTCACTTTTCATGTGTGTGTCCAAAAGGTAGAAGCCAAGTAATGCTGAAAGCAGCCCCCTGCCACTTTTGTTTAGGAGAGTAGCAAAAAATGTGATGCAAATGATGTTTGTATTACTAGAACAGAATTAGATTCGAAAAGCTGATTTCTTTTCCTTTTCTTCATTACTGATTGCTGAGGAGAGTCCATCAGCAAGGAAAACCAACAGCCTCTGTTCAGCATCTCAAACAGGAAGGACTACAACATGAACCTAGCATAACTTCTGAAAGCAGCAGGTGGGAGAACAGAACCAGGCTATGGCAAGGATGGGGGGGGGGCATCATTATAAATGTGCCATGAAAAATCACCTGTCTCCTAAAATTACAGCAAAACAGCAGGGTCCTGAATACAAGGCAGATTTTCTTTATGCAGACTGCGATTTACTTTTGCTACACCTGCTGTCGGCAAGCATTAGAGCATAAACATCAGTAAACATTGATTAAGCGAATTGCCTGAATGAGACATCAGGGCAAGTAAGGAGGGAGTCCAGTCACTGTAGTACAGTATAGGAAAAAGAAAGCCAGTTAAACAATTTGGTAGTTGATGTGTTTTCTTCTAAGTTGAAGAATATTTGACCAAAAGTTTTGAGCACTTTGTTTCCTCTTTACAGGAGGAAAAATATCTCAAGTACATTATATGATCCAAGTGAGAGAAAAATCTCAAATCATTGCCTTACTGTACAACTCAGATTTCTAGATTCTGTCCTTGTTACATATTATAGATAGCTCTGATGTAGGAAGTTGTGCATAGCTTATGATTCCTCTGTCAATGGTATCAGTATATGTGAGGGAGAGGAAGACAACTAACATTCACAATGCATCAGGTCAGCTATGCTGTTGTGACTGTAGTATAGCCTTTTGAAGAGAATTATAGTATGCAGAGGGACAGCAGGGCAACTGTTCTGTGATCTACCAATGCATCTCCTACCACACCCTCCTTTTCTCTGCCCATGCATGAGTGGAACAGCTGTAAAGGGATCCCTTCTATATACACCTGTGTTTCCTTCCAAATCATGGAGAAATCCGTCACGCATGCAACAGATTTCCCTTCACAGATGCTTCTCTCCAGTATGTGGATGGTGGACATAGGGGCTGGTGTGGGGTAGAAGGGATCAGTGGGTCCTGCTCTCCCCCTCCGTACAGCTACAATTCCATGAAGAGAATGCCTGCAAATAGATCATAGAGATGAAAGTACAAAGTGCCAAACTAGACATGACACGGGAGATCCCTGGTATAATCTTCCAGTGTTGTCTTCTCTTGTTAAAAGCAGCTGTGCAGACTGAAATTTGATCACTGCTGTAACAGGTGTCCTGAGCAGATTAGTGACAAGATGTTAGGAAGAACATTGGCTGATCTGAAATCCAGTAGCATAAATAAAGCTATGCAAGGCTTATAAATCAAGGATTCCCATTATGGTATAGTGGATAGAGTGATAACCTAGGACTCTGGAGAACAGGATTTGAATTCCCATTTGGCCATGGGGATTTTTCAGTGGAGGAGTAGAACTGGTGAAACCACTCTTTAAATATCTCACTTACCTCAAAAGCCCTATTAGGGTCACTATAAATTGGTTCTGACTTGACAGCATAGAACACACAACACATAGAAGGCTTATGATATCATCAGCCATTGTGGTTTTTCATAAATTAACATTTTCCCATGTCCCACCAGAAGCTCCTAAGGTTCCTATTGTCATAAAATCATTCCAGTAGCAGTAATTTTAAGAAATTTGAAGAATTCCCTTATTCTATGGCCCCACAACAGCCTCCCCACAATGAAACGGAATTCAAGGGAGCCTCAGGACCATTGGGGGGGGGGGAATGGGATCTGTAAGTTTTAATTTCTGAAAAATGACCACAACTGGTGACACCATCAACCTTACATGGTGTATGCTAGAGGATTTCAGTCATAGTTGCCATAAATCAGAAGTGACCTGATGGGACATAACAACAAAGTTGTGCTACACAGAATTTCTAATCAGGTTAGAGGTGATTGTTTTTACATGCTATTAAGTTGATTCCAATTTATGGCAGTCCTAAATGGGGCTTTTGTTTAAATATGTGAGATGTTCAAGGAGTGGTTAACTGTTCCTTCTCTCTCAGTAAATTTTCAAGGGTTAAGGACTAGAGTGATTACCGATGTGAAAAAATCCCAGCAATGCCAACGTTTTGGCTGAGAGATCTCACAACATGAGACTGAAACACCAAACATTTTAAAACCACGTTTTCTGCATTTTGTGCAAAATCTCTCCATGCAGTAATAAATCAAAAAAGCGTTACTCTAGTGGTCTAAAATATGCCATACTGGTATGTGAGGATTAAAATATTACTCAGTTAATTACTATAAGCAATGAATGTGTATCCATGGGTTTACATCCCATTTTAAACCTTAGAACAAAACAGTTTGGACTGAATCCGAAGATTTGTACCGGAGACTATGAAATTAAAAACTGTCCAGTGCTCTGAAGAGGTTATATTCCAATGCAATGAAGGATTTTTCAGGAAAAGGCCTTGTTTATACACCTCCACAATGTTTATATACCTGCTTTTCAGTAAAACAGTTTTACAATAAATACCCCATTCTTTTTACCTCGGACAGCAGCATTGATTGTTACCATGGAACATTTCTGATTACAGATAACAGATGAGACTTAATTAGTATGGGCAGCTGGATCTGCCACTGTGATAACATGATCAGAAAAGTCCTGATTCTTCATTTAGGAAGAGCCATTAACTCCTCCTTCATTGGGCTAAAATTGTTGGAGGAGATTCAAAAGATGCTCATTGCTTTTGCACTGCTGTGAATACATCATCAACATCACACAGCTAACACTGGCAGTTAGAAGCACATGATGACCTAGTGCAGTATATTAATTTTAACTATAGATTTTGAGCAATGTTTTATTGAGGCTGCTTAAGCATTTCCTACAGGCATTGCAGCAGAACTCAAGAGGAACAGAAGAATAAAGCGAAAGAAGATGCCAACCATCATGGCTCAGATGTAAAACAAAATTGCTTTAAGCATGTCCAACTCTTGAGAACTCTCAATCGTATTTTTATCATTTTCTTTAAATAGCAGATTTCAGTTTCTAAAGCAGCACAGGAATGTTATTCCAGAGGACTATACCCAAAGTCTCCTTGGGCTTCTGTACAGCTAATCTTTAGATCTCAGCCATGCATTTTATGCCACCTTTGAGATTTTGGATACATGAGTGATTTTTCAGAGTTTTGAAAAACTCTCGAGATGAACAAGGCAGGAGTGACATTGGGAAGGGACATGCTTTATATGAAGAAAGTCCTGGGTTCAACCCCCGACATCTCCAGCTAGGGCTAGAAAGAATCCTTCCTGAAATTTTAAGAGAACTGCTGCCCATCAATACAGGGGTAGATGGACCCGCGATCTCACATAGGGTAGACAACTACCTATGTTCCTATCATGGAGGCAGGTTCCACTCTCAAGCTAGATAGACCTATGCAAATACACATTCACTATAAAATGTAGCAAGTTCCTTGTTTTCAGCTTTGCTGTCCTGCAAATACTGGCTGAAATCCAATAGTAAATTGCAGCTAGGCTAAGCCTATAGAGTCAGTGGGGACTTGGTGAGTCAACATCTATTTATGTAAGTTCCACTAATTCAGTGGGCCTACTCTATGTACTGGATTTCATTCAAATGGTTCCAGACTGGATGGAAAAGCCTCCTAGCATACAACTGTATTTGCTTATCTTTTCATGCCTATAGGTTAGCTGCGATATCTTTTGTCAAGATGCCATTCCGCCTACCTGAATTTATTTTAGCCACTTTGAGTATCTGAAAAGAACAGCAGTGACAATGTTTTTTGCTGCTTAAATGGTAAGACAACACAACTGAGAGAAATTGTCTTTCTCTGTCACACACACACAAGTAACTGGCTCAGATGTTGAAGCCAAAAAGGGAAATAACGCCATTCTTTCTGAAATGCCCTCCTCTGTTCCTCCACCGTCCAGAAACCTGTTTTATCCTTAGTGTTCTGATGTAGGATAAATTTCCCTTGAAGTATGAACCAGTTATCGGAGTGCTGAGACAGCGGTTTCAAAGCTAACAAGAAACCTGTGCCACATTTCTATTTCAGGTATGGAAAAGGGAGCATGTCAAAAGGTCTTTCCTACTTTAAAGCAGAATAGTGCAATTGAATGAAGGAGATATTTTCTTTCTGCTGCCTTACTGATGTGTGTAGAAAATTCAATTCTTAAAAAAAATGCTCTGATTTATTAATATGGGAAATTGTGCTTCTGGATCCATGATTCAAAATGCCAGGAAATGGCTCGATATTGCTGCACAATATCATGCCCATGTTGCCATCAGGCAAAAGGATGCCATAGCAATCATCATTATGTGCTGTCAAGTCAATTCTGACTCATGGTGACCCTTTTCAGGATTTTCCAGGTACAGCATACTCAGAAATGGTTTACAGTTCCCTTCTTCTGGGGACATCCTGAGATTGTGCAGCTTTGCCCAAGATTGCACAGGCTGGCTCTACTCAGAGGAGGCACAGTGGGGAATTGAATTCCCAACCTCTGGCTCTGAAGCCAGATACCTAAACCACTGAGATATCCAGCCAGTTATATAGCAAAGAGCAGCCTGAATGCTGACAACACCAATGGCAACAGTCAATGTGGTCTACAGTAGTGTCGGTGAACTTTTTTGGGCCCAAGTGCCCAACTGGGAAAAAAAATTCCAGCAGGCGGCAGCTGCAGCTGTGGCAGAACCAGAAGTGGTGATGGTGGAACCAGAAGTGGTGGCAGAAGCAGGAATCCCAGGCATAGAGGTGCCTCAAGACTCCCACTACAGATCCACCACCAGCACCAGCTGCTCCGGATCCTGGCCTGCCAGCTGTTGAAGCACTAGCAGAACCCCTGAGGTTTGGCTGCAGGGGGGGAGTAGTGATCTGGCGACTGATGGGTCGTGTGCCCGCAGAAAGGGCTCTGTAGAAGCCTTCATCACCCGCTGTGCTGGCCAAAGTTTCTGGGAGATGCAGTCGAAGAACACCTGAGTTACCCAAGTTTGGGAACCACTGGTCTACAGGATATTCTCTAGTGTGCACTATCATTTACAAAGTAATACCAAGCAAGGGGGAATTCCAGATGTTTACTCTTTTTTCCCATCAGTTAACAACTTCTCACCCAAACACAAAGCAATTTTCATGGCTGTTTTTTGACAAATGTGAATGGTAGTGAGCACAAGAGGGTACCCTGTAGACTGTCTTAACTGCTGCCATTGGTGTAAACATTCAGGATGCCCTTTGCTTGCCAACATTTTTCCTGGTGGCAATGTGAGCACGATATTGTGCATCAATATTGGGCCATTTCCTGGTGTTTTGAATCATGGATACAGAAACACAATATCTCACAAAAATAATGGAATGGTTGAGAGTATGAGAGGTAATAAGCACCAAAGCCCTGCTAAGATTGCATAAGACCGTCCCCAGCTGCAAAGCAAAAAACAGTAATTTCACAGCTTAAATGACTGAGCTTTTGAATATTTCTTCGCTTTTCTTTTTCTTTTCTTTCTTTTTTTATATCTATATCTTTTAATAGAGTGGTAGACTATACTAGATGGGCGGGATATAAATCAAACAAATAAAATAAAAATAAAAAATGAATTATTTTTATAACCTGACATAGAATACCTTTCCAAGTATGAATTCCCGTTTGGCCAAGGAAGTGTTAATATTTCTCCTCCTGAGATTCAGCTAATTGGGGCCTGACTGACAAAGCCAAAAGTTCAGATTGCCACAAACCTAGAACTGATTCCGTATTTGAAGACTTGTGTTAAGAGCCTGGTTTCAGAAATCCTGAGAGAATGTTGCACTCTGGGCTGGGAGAAATACAACTGCTCTATGCTTTTGTAAAGCAGAAATATTTTGAATATGCCTTACAAAATGTTATTCTAATAAACAGGAGATACATAAGGGCTGTCACTCCATTATTTTCTTCAAAGCGAGCTTGGTGGGGTTTTTTAAACTAGTTAAGGAAAAGCTGCTTTTTGACTAGATCTATAACCTCTCATTGCCTTCCAAATATCTCTCTCTCTGGTCCACAAAGCTGCAACAATTTTTAATGCTCTTGCTGGTAAGCTTGTTCCACACATGCTCAGTCTTATAACAAAGTGCTTGTTTTTATCTTTTGAGGGGCCCTTTTTGAAGATCAATGTTTCAGCACCTGCAGCTTGGATTCTTTACAAATGTTTTAAAAAGTGGGTTGGACCAACTGTTCTTTCCCAATGAAAGCAAAATTAGTTTTTTTTCAATTTGTATGAGCTGTTTTAATTCTGGTGATGCCTAGGGTCGCTTGTTTCTGCATAGGGATCTTTATATTTCAAAAATCATGATTCAAAAACCCTTTGCCCAAACCTCCTCAAATTTGGTACAGCACAAGAGCAGACTGTCTGCTACATTTGAGTAAATATTGTGCTGATCTGAAGTTCAGCTTTGTAGTCATAACTGAGAGGGGCTGCTTCATTTCTATAACTGCCTTGTAGAATATTGATTTGCTCTGATGCACAATAACATAGTACCCCCCTCAGTCCCTTTTGATAGTGTGCTCTGAAGGAAGAGAACTGTTTAAGTCCACCCCTAGTCTCCATTTGAAAAGGTATAATGAGAAAACGGTGTGTGTTTTCTTCTTCAGATGTTTCAGAATGGGTTTCTCCCCTCTCCCCTACTGCATAACAAAGGTAAATAGTTTCATTTTCCAATAGTATCTAAATCAGGAAATATGGTAGAAAGCAATTAAATTTTAAGGTCTGGTTTTTAAATAGTGAGCCAACTATATATATTTGGCAATAGTTCTTGTGCAAGAAAACCAAAGGATAAGCTGTTTTTGTTGTTTTGACTAGTAGCATTATTTTGTCCCTGATAGCAGAAGTATTGCTTGACCTATATACATGAAAAATAGTATCTGGCCAGCAATAATTCTCTCTAAAGTGTATTTCCAAGAAAGCCACTCACATTGATCTTTTCCTGTGGAGGCAGAAAGGAGTTCTAACATATCTATTTCAGGGCAAGGAATCCACAGTTGTTTTAAAAAGCTATACTACTTTAAAAGCAGCACAACGTTCTTAATATCCCCACGGCATTGCTCTCTTTGGTACTAGTCAAAAGACTCTTCAATAGCCAAGCTATGCGATCAATTTTTATACCATGAAAGATGGGAATATTTTTGCAAGGAAAACTATGAATGCTACTTGACTGCCACTGTGTTAATAGTTGTGATGTGGATTTTAACATTCATGAGCTGATATCCTGTTCAAAATTTACGCACGCAAAACTCCAACTGTAGAACCTGCTACAGGACTATAACAAGGTGCTGGCTGTGTACCTGGTTGCAGACAAATGGTGCCTCAGACCATCACTGCAGCAGCTTTCTCAGCTGAAACTACACACATGTAGATGCTGAACAGGATATTGGACTTTGGGACATGGACCATACTGTGAGTTAATGATTACTAGGTTGGACCCCAAGTGTTCTTTTCATGATCAAAATTTCTACATATTTCAGCAGAAGCTTAATTTGTGGAAGGAGACTTTAGTTGATTTTTTTCTGATTTTTGTTTTTATTTGTTTTGCTGAATGTTCCTTGCAGACCTTTTGTGTCCTCCAGAAAACCTGCTGCAGAGTATTAGATCTTTTTTTTTTTTTTAACCACTGTGGGAAGAGGCATTGGGGAACTGCAGTGGGAAGGCTATAACTAAAAGTCGCCTTGACGCAGCTAAACCACAGACTCCTTCGATTCATAGAAGAGACACTGTGGTTTGAACTCAATGGGGAATAATAGTACAAAGTTGAATTGTGCACTTAATTTGAACTTTTCCCGACTAGTGCTAGTGGCATCACTAATTAGGCTTCATTCTGCCTCTTGCAGTCCAGAGCAAACAAGAACTGTTTTCATCCTAAAACATTAAAAATGATGTTTCATTGTGAAGTACATAAAACAGGAAAGGTCATAAATTGTGTCAGTTAAATACAAGGAGTAAAATCCAGATAAATACAGTTTTTTGCTGGGTACGGTTGCAGAAAGAAAATAGCCTTACCTTTGTTCTTCTTTATAATGTTCAATTTATTTTATTTTATTTATTTATTTATTTATTTCATTTATACGCCGCCTATCTGGTCCATGTTAATTTTGCTGCAAGATGATTGTTAGCTTTTATATGCCCATGGGGGCAGAGAGATCACTTTGGAATGCTGCTCTGCTTGTTGAGAATAAAATCAAAGACTTGAACTGGATAGTAGCTTCTAGTAATTCTCCTACACTATGTTATTTCATAGGAATGGCTGAAAGGTGGATTTTTGCCATGTAAATGACCCAATCTATTTTTGGGTCAACAGCTGAAAGGAACTGTTGGTTGAAGACAATGACTAGAGTAAGCCCAGTGACTCGGTGAGGATTTAAGATGTTAACTCGTCTATATGGTCCCTTGTTTCAAATAAGCCTACTCTAACTAATGTACTGCGCTAAAGTAAGTCACAGGTGGAGAAAACCCATTTGAAAGAATGGAACTCAAGAGAGGAGTTGGCTCACTAAATCTCCTTTGATTCATTAGGCCGACATTACTGCTATGGTCCATGCTAAGCAACAGTATTTTGGCCAGTGAGTACAAAATAGGTACCAAATGCTGGTTCAGGGATTCTGGGAGTTGTATGCTAAAAAAAGGAACTTCTCCGAGCTCTTCAAAATAGTCAGGAGCACCCTTCCTGAGAATTACAAATGTTTTTTAAAGTTCAACGCAAGCATATCTGAACTATCTTCCATGAAGGAATTCAGCTATGGTAAGCTAAAGCACAAGTTGTGAAAATTTTATTGAACCTACTTTGGCATTTTTTAGTAGTTGTCTGGATAGCACAGTGATTTAGGTGTCTGTCTGCAGAGCCAAAGGTTGGGAGTTCAATTCTCCCCTGTGCCTTGTGGAAGACCCAGTTTGTGTAGCCATGGGCAATTTTTTTTATTTATTTATTTATTTATTTATTTATTTATTTATTTATTTATTTATTTATTTATTTATTTATTGGACTTATATACCGGCCCATAGCGCTACAAGCACTCTCCGGGCAGTTTACAATTTTTTAAATTATACAGGCTACACATTGCGCCCCCAGCAAGCTGGGTACTCATTTTACCGACCTCGGAAGGATGGAAGGCTGAGTCAACCTTGAGCCGGCTACCTGGAATTTGAACTCCAGGTCGTGAGCACAGTTTTTTTTTTTTTAGCTTGCAGTACAGCATTTTAACCACTGCGCCACGAGGCTCTTAATTTGAATAGTCCTAGGGTGTGCACAGTAGAAGGGAATAGTAAACCCCTTCTGAATATTCTCTACCTAGAAAATCCTGGAAAGCGTTTCTGTACAGTAAGTCAGAATTGACTTCGTCATGCAAATTTTTTACTAGAATCCCAAGGTCCACCAGCCAAAATGAGATGTGAAAGATATACACTTCTGGAGGAAATATAATTCTTGGATAGCTCAGTGGTTGAGGTCTCTGGCTGTAGAGCCAGAGGTTGGGAGTTTGATTCCCCACTGTGCCTCCTTGATAGAAGCTGGACTTGATGATCCATAGGGTCCCTTCCAACTCTACAGTTCTAAGACTATTATTATAACATTATAGGAAGTCCAAGATTAAAAGAGGTAAACTTCTTGAATATGAAAGTCTCTTAGGGCACAACAAAGGCTTTTCTCATCACCTAATTTGCAAATTAGGCTATGGTCACACTAACAAAAAATGTTTTCCAGTTCTTCCCCTTTGATTTTACAGTTTAAATTTGTGGTCACATGATGCACAGCCATTAGCGAATCATTCATCTGCCAAGCGTGCTAACTGTAGATCAGATCAGCTGCCCAGAGTAGACTTTGGTTTAGGATGGGCGTGGTATAAGTTTAATAAATAAATAAATAAATTCTACTTTTTTGTTGCAGACTTTTTTTAAAAGTTGCATTGCTGCATGTGTGAATTATCACAATGTTTTTACTTTTTAAAAAATTCCGTAGCACATGTGTCAATGTGTTGGTTAACTTCTGTCGAACTGTCTCAACAAGAAACTCTAGACATTTATTGAATTGGAAGGAAATGACTAGGTAACCCAAAAACACATTGGGATGCACATCTTGGAATAAATGCCACGTGGCCTCAAAACACAACACGAACATTATTAAAAATCACATAAGGGACATTTTGCTGCTGCTTTGTTTTCGTCACTGAGGTTCAGCATTTATACTGTACATGGGATTCCTTTGATATCTGACTTCTCAGATGTGAAGGCTTGCCTGAATCATAGGTTATCCAACGTTAACTCGTTTTTGGCTTTAATGATGCCCTTCTTCTCAGCTGGGAGCAAGCACCTACTACAGCACTTTGCCCAAGAGTGGAATATTGGGGACTGGCTGAGCTTAGAGAAAAATCTCCACGGTATAACCAGTAAACATTGAAGCAGTTCCTAAAGGGCAGTTTAAAGAAATCCTGCTTCACTTTCCTTCATTCTTCAACCAATGTTCATAACATTCAGTGTAGGATGTGCACTGTCTTCAGACAAACGTGCAAAGGAACCAAACTGGGATATTTGTACATTTCTAAGGGAATCAAGGGGTGGAGCAATGAGCCTTGAGTCATTAACAGTCATTAATAGAACAGAACAGCCACAGATGTTGCTACATACCATGAAGCAACCCTATGAATGAAAGACCTGCAGAATGTCCGGTCCTCAACAGCCCTGCTCAGCTCTTGTAAACTCAGACCTGTGGCTTCATCTAAATCTAATCTGGCTTTCCATATATGTTCTATGTACAGACTGAACAGATAAGGGGACAAAATGCACCCTTGTTCCGCAGTTTGCTGCTGTCACCCTTTGATCCTGCCTATACCATTTAATCTGGGAACCTGAAATGCATATCATGGATCCAGGTCATAGTGTCCTAAAAATGACACAGGGTGACTCGGCCCTAGTCATTTGGCCTTCAGTTGAAGGGTGTCTGTTCTCCAGTGTAATTTAAAAGTTTCCATTACCACTTTGCAATTAGGGGTCAAAGTAACACGCACAGAACCTGTATCAGCTATTGCAGTCTTGTCATTACGGATCTCCAGACATTTTTAAACTAAAGTGCTGTGAACTTAAATATTAAAATGTGTCATAAATGTTGGAAACCAGCATCACTAAATTGGGAGGGCAGCAAATATTTTATGACTATTCAGAATTATAAAACTGATATACAGTATTTCCAAAGCTAGACATATATGGAAATACTAGATATTCGTACAGCACACATTGAGGTCTAGTTTTTACTGTTATTTGTATGTATAGGAAAGGAACATATGAAGCATTTACCTTCTATTACTTCCCACATGTGTATCTACACAATAATATGAAATTTGTAAGAAGGTATTCTGTCATCATGCATCATAGCAATATTATAAGGTAGCCACTCTGTATTACTACCAACGAGGGCCCTTAGAGGTAAAAGCAAACAACCGATGATTGTCAGGGGGTGACCTTGAACAAACAAGGGCATAAATGATCAGCATATGCTGATGAGTTGTTTTGTTTAGTTTCAAGCCAGATGGTTCAGTCCACTGTATTTCATTTATAATCAATCACTTTAACACTTTAAAATTAAAAATCAGCCCAGGGCCAGACATTATCCTCTTTTCTCGTGACTGTTGAAGAACTCTAACCAATTTGTGCCTTAGTTACATGGTCAAAAAAGAAAAAAAGCAACAAAAAGAGTCCCCAGAGTACAAATAACTTTGTTTATATACAGTATAATGATGAAAAAAGAAAGCAACCTGCACGTACATCTATCTGTACTTACTATAATATCCATCCTCTGTCTTTCTCTCAGATAGGTAAGAAAAGGAGAACTTGAAGATGTGTAATTTTGCACCCAGATTCTTTATATTTTAAATCTGTTTCCATCAATGTACAATTCAAAAACAGACATAAATAGCCCTCTGTACATGTTAGCAGTGCTGGTACTATCTGGATCACAGCAATCATCCCAACCCCATTGGATAAATGTATTCTAATCCTATGGACTATAGACATCTGCAAACAGAGCCATTAGCTATTATGTCTTTGGTGATGATTAAAGCTGGATCTGGACTAAGAATTGGTGCAGGGCACTATGTGCTACATGAACACAACACAGGATAGTACTAGGTGGGAGAACAGTTAAGGTTAAAAAAGAATAGCTCTACAACAATGAAACCGGCAAGGCGGATGTACAGCAGGACAGGAGGGAACTAGCTCAAAGCCATGACACAGCCCTTTGTACCTCGTACTTTGCAGTAGCCTGTTACAATGGAAATGAAAATGACAGAAGGCATGAACTTGTAGCTATCACAGCAAAGATCAAAGTGCTCCAAAACCCTCCCTCTGGAAGTCCCGTCAATTTTCTTTACTACCTTTGAGAAGAATACTCAATGCATCATTTTAAATGGTACTACATTGTAATTGCCATGTTGTGGGTTCAAAGATGCCATTAAGCAACTCCTTCCTATAATTGATATAGTATACTGTATTAAGTTGCTCCCTACTCTTTTCTTGATCATTAATAAATATATTAAGCAGTATCACTGACTCCATTCAAACATTTGTACTACAATATAGCTTGTCACTGACAACTCCATCCTGGCATGTTACACATTATTTAATCAGTTATACCTTTGGCATCCCTGATTAAAGATTCAGATCACAACCATTGGCTTATGCAGTACTTGCTCTCAGTTCAGCACTTCAAATCTTTGCATTACTACTATACACAGAAGAATACTGAGGCATCAGCTTTCCATGGGTTTTCAGTATGGAAAAGAAAAGGAGAGAGTTGTTTAATCAAGGTAGTGAAATATGTATCCATTTTTCAACTGTCTAGACAAGATCAACTCAAATTAATTCTTTGGCACTGACATCCAACCCTTTTTGTGGACCCATTCAAAAAGCTATTTCAAGTCTCATCGTCCTCAGCGTCACAAGTGAAGGGCATAGCACTTTGTTTCCCTTGTAAATGCTGGGAAGACATGTAGTCCTGTCGTCCGCATTACTAGTGGCACTAATAACAGTATGGAGCAGACCATTCCATCTTCATCAAGAGCTACGAACCAATTGAGACACTGTTGATGATAACCTGACTCAGCGCTAAGTACAATGGACTGTCTATTATACAGGCCACTATCAGAGTTCATGGCTGCAAACCCCAGCAAATCATATTTTGCCAAAAGTAGGGAGAGGTGGAAACACCCTAATATCCAATCTTCTTTAGGAATGGGGGAGAAGCAAAACGAGCTGCTGGGTAAAGCTATAATTGGTTGGTTTCTGAAACAAATGTGAGAAACGACAACACTAATCTCTGAATTATTTTAAATGTAATAAAATGTAAGCATTCAGATATCCTGTCCCACTGTATTGATAGGCTGCTTTTCTCTACCTACTGGGTGGGTGGCTGTTAAAACATGCCAGGATGACAACACATCACAAATTAGCTGAATAAATACCTAGATGCTTATGCAGCTAACACAAACCGATAAGCACTTGACAAGCACGCAAAATGCAAATTTACTCAAAATAAATGTCCTGTAAAATTTTGTCTGTTTTGGAGCAACTAGATGGAGTCAATAGGGAGAAAACAAATTCACTCCATTACTAATCACCTTTTAACATCACACCATTTTTTTCCTTGTGCACATCACACTGTGTGGATAGAACTGAATCAACTATAGAAGCAGCTCCTTTCAGCAATCTTTTCAAAGATCCCAATTAAGGACTGAAAGGTTTTGCATTGGCATCTTCAAAAAGACTGCAGACAATTGTAGGTGCACCTCTCAGACTGTACAATGCAGCTGCCCCGAATGACAGAATCCATAAGTCAGCCGTGTCTCTGGTTTCTCACACGTAAAATCTGAAAGCCAATGTGGTGTGATAGTTAGATGGTAATTAGAGATACTTAAAATAACATTTCTGCTCACCCATAAAGTTTATTCAGTGATACTGGATTAATAACGATCTCTTAGTCTAACTCAGGGCTGCCTCTTTTGGAGTGTGCTAGTATAGACTAAATAGAGTTGCCTGGTGTCTGGTGGAGGTATGTTAGGCCATTTGGTGCAATCCTCACATCTAAATGGCATATTGGATTTCCAGAGATCCTATTTGGTCCAGCTCCTTCCAATATACTGAAGTGGGTTAATAAGTGAGCCACTTCAGGATATCAGCAAATTGAAAAGTTCCTCTACTCCTCAGCAGAGGGGCATGAGAAGTAAAATTTCTTTAAAGACTCCGGTAGATTATTGATGAGGTGCTACATCGCTTTAAATATATATTTTTCTTTGGTTTGTCTGAAGGGCCAGTTGAGAAACTGCCTGTAGCCAAATGTGTGGATTCAACTGTGGGCAGTTTCTTGACTGGTCCTTTACAAGAAACTATTTTTTAAAGTGATGCAGCACCTCAGCAATAGTCAACTAGAGTCTTAAAAAAATTTCATTTTCTGTGCCCCTCTGCCAAGCATGACAATTTCACTTGCCAATGACTTTTGCCCCTGCTACTGCATTTTATTTACACCTGACCGTTTTAAATATGTAGGTACTCTCAGGCTGCTGCCAAGACATTGCCAGCAGGGTTATCAAATCAAACACTGTGTCATCAATATTTATTAATTAATTTGTTTGTTTGTTTGAGAGATTTGCGCGGCCCCTATGCTGGGCATCTTTAAAACCCAACTAAAAACATGGTTCTTCACTCAGGCCTTCCCTCCAGCCAACTCTTGATTTTCTTATTATTATTTTTCCTATTTTTATTTTTATTATAGCTGTTTTGTATTTTATGTATTTGCTGTGTTTATTGTTTAAGTTTTATGTTGGAAGCCGCCTAGAGTGGTCCATTGGTCCAGATAGGTGGGGTACAAATCAAATCAAATCAAATCAAATCAAATCAAATCAAATCAAATCAAATCAAATCAATCAATCAATCAATCAATCAATCAATCAATCAATCAATCAATCAATCAATAAATAAATAAATAAATATAAATAAATAAATAAATAAATAAATAAATAAATAAATAAATAGATAGATAGATAAATAAATAGATAAATAGATAAATATTTAATTAATTAATTAATATCCCACCCATTTAGACTGAAGTCTACTCTGGGCTGCTAACAGCAATATTAAAATAAAATAAAACAACAATATTAATACACTAGAGGATGGCGAAATAAATTAGGTATTGACAGGAGGGAAGGCCTGTCTGAAGAGCCAGGTCTTAAATTGGGTCTTAAAAACTCCCAGTGAGGGAACCAGACAAATGGATGAAACTAGGATGCAGAGCTGGACCGTAAACAAAGCTGACTGCCGAAGAATTGATGCTTTTGAATTGTGGTGCTGGAGGAGGCTCTTAAGAGTCCCCTGGACTGCAA
This sequence comes from Pogona vitticeps, assembly GCF_051106095.1. Taxonomy (NCBI): domain Eukaryota; kingdom Metazoa; phylum Chordata; class Lepidosauria; order Squamata; family Agamidae; genus Pogona; species Pogona vitticeps. Next base: position 281,105,213 of record NC_135784.1, read on the forward strand.
GGAGAACAAACCTATGAATTCTAAAGGAAATCAAGCCTAAGTGCTCACTGGAAGGACAGATCCTGAAGCTGAGGCTCCAATACTTTGGCCATCTCATGAGAAGAGAAGACTCTCTGGAAAAGACCCTGATGTTGGGAAAGTGTGAAGGCAGGAGGAGAAGGGGACGATGGAGGATGAGATGGATGGACAGTGTCATTGAAGCTACCAACATGAATTTAACCCAACTCCGGGAGGCAGTGGAAGACAGGAGGGCCTGGCATGCTCTGGTCCATGGGGTCACGAAGATTTGGACACGACTAAATGACTAAACAACAAGAAAGGATGCAGAACTGATCTCAAGTTGCTAAACATGAGTTCAGCAATTTGTTAAGTTACAGTAACTGGCCTGAAAGCAGCCTCTAAAAGACACATATGACTGGTATCTTTCTACACTTTCAGGATGACTTGTGAAGGAGAAAGTAATCTGTATCCTCAGGTAGGGATGGACAAAGTGGTTTATGCCACCCTAGGAGGATTTTTTAAAGCTTTATGAAATCATAAAATCATGTACAGTAGGACCCCTGTATCCATGGGGGAATGGTTCCAAGCCCATCACCACAGATACTGAAAAACATGGATTATACCTAACAGTCTGTTGGACTCAGGACTCCCCTATACCTTTAATTTTAATCTCAACGTGGCCTCTGCGAGTAAGAGCAGAGTTAAAATCTTCTCTCATTCTTGTGCTGAAGACGACCATCTATCTCCCTCTCCCTCCCCCCCTCACACACAGACACAGACACACACACACACACACACTCAATGGCTCTGTGGGTTTCCTTCTTTGAAGACAATTGAGAATGTATTTCCTTGTGTTGTTAGTCTGTGGAACTCCTTACCACAGGATCTGTTAATGGCATCTGGCATCAATGCCTTTAAAAGGAGATTGGACAGATTTCTGGAGCAAAAATCCAGCACAGGTTACAAGCCATGATAGAGATGTATAAGCTCCAGGCTTAAAAGGAAGGTAGCCCCAGATGCAGGGGAGGGGTATCAGGAGACAGGTATCTGGTTGTCTCTGGTGCTTCCAGAGGCATCTGGTGGGGCCACTATGAGATACAGGAAGCTGGATGAGATGGACCCTTGGTCTGATCCAGCAGGGCTCTTCTTATGTTCTTATGTTCTTATTTGCCCGGGAGTGTTGGAGAAGGGGCTTGCTGGAAAGCAGGAAGGGTGGGAAGTGAGAAACCTCTCCCAGGAGGTAGTTTGGCTTACGAACTACCAGCAGGTGTGGCCAACTCCACTTAGCACTCCTCTTCCTACCTCACCAGTCAAAGAGGAAGCTGCCTTAAGCTGCCAGTACTAGGAGGAATGGCAGTGGCTTATCTAGTGTTTGGGTTTATCTAGTGGCCAGACTGATCATTGCATCTTGAAAATCCATAATTGTAGGGATTTTCATTTAACAGTTTAAATTTTTTCATACTGTGGATAAGTGAATCAGCCGATATTGATCCACTGGATATGGGAGTCCTATTGTATAATTAAAAATAAATATGTTTTATAACATAGCACTCATGCATGCTAGTTTCAGTTTGCATTGCATCAAGTTAAAAACAGTATTGGAACTTGCTGTAGTTAATTGGTTTTCTTATTGCATGGTCTATGCCTCTATTAATTCTCTACATATATATCATTTAACAAATGTTAGACCTTAAAATGCCTCAGAGGCATTTCTGTGTCCCTCAAGTGTACCCAAAAGGCCTCATTAAAGAAAAATTTGCCCCAAAATATGATTTTCTGCTCCTGGGGGCATAATTTTATTGGGCCATGGGGAGAAGGTCCTTAAAAGCCAGAATTGCCCTCTGTGAACATGGGGTGGGGGGTGGGGTGGAGGCATCGCTTTGATCCCCAGACCTCCTGAGGTTGCCCTCTCCTGTCCTAGACAGTCTGGGCCTCTAATATCTACATTGTTCATGAATCAGGGGAGAGGATGTCCAACTCACCTTAGCAAAGATTGCCCTTGAAGCAAAAGGATGAGTTAATCGCACTATTTTATGATAATGTCCCATGAATTCTAGTTCTCTGAATTGTCTATAGGTGGCTATGCAGAAAATTCACACTCTGAAACATTTTACAAAGGATGATGATGAGTGACAGAAACTTGATGTCTCATCTTATTAGTAATGGCTGTGTTATGTGATTACATATTCTGATAAATTATGTTTGAGGTCAGAGTGGCTTATCCATGATTAATCTGTGATTGATCTGGCTGCTGGCACAGCTGTAAAATTTGCATAGCTCCTTGCGGTAGAGGAGAAGATGGCCTTATACTGTGTGGAAAGCATTCCTAAACAGCACCCAGGCCAAGGTGAGGGTTGTTGCACGCTTGAGCTGCAGTCTTGTCTTTTTCAGAATGAATTTTGCAGCTGAAGGACAGACACAATTGCTTTCATGTACAAAAGGAAGAGGTGAAAAGGAGACGCAGGGGGGAATCATAAGGTGAGCTTAAAGAAAGGAGGGGGAGAAGAAAGGCAGAAAAATTGATGGGAAGGAAAGGTTAGGTGATCTCATTGAGAAGTGATCTTTCGAAGAGCTATTTGGAGAAATGGCAGGCTGGTTGCAATCCGATACATTCAAGTAACCTCTACGTCAATGAGTCCTTGAAAGAATTGTGTCTCAATGATCACGGACACATTGCTCTCAAAAAGTTAAAGTGGCAATTCCTTGAAAGGTTCAATCCGCATTATATTTCTCTAGCATTGTTATATCTGTAAAGTTGGCGTCAATAGGCCATAAAATGGTAGCAGGATATAATCCAGAATTCTCCGGTTGACTAGCCATCTAAGGTAGAAAAAAAATAGGAAATCAGTTATGAAAGCATAAATCCTGCTGTCCTCCTCCCTCCTGGAAGTTCTCAAACTGTTGTGGGACAGTGTTTCAATGAGTGCAATCTGCCTTGTGAACATCTATGTCAGTGTTCAATGTCTCACCCTACTTTTGCGTGGAAGGGGGGGGACTAAAGGGGGAGATGAATTATTGATAAAGGTAACTGGAAATAAAGCATCAGGTTTCTTCTTTGTCCACAAGATTAAAGAAATGGAAATCTGTCATCGATACTGAGTTCATTGGTCAGCTACCAGGCAAATCCTTTTTTTTTTTTTTTTGGCAGCTGTGTAATCCTTGCATAACTGTACATTAGTATGGTAAAAAGAGCAACAGAAAATTCCACAGATCAAGGGAAGGGTCCTATCACTCCCTGCATACAACCACCTAGAGTTGCACTTGGAATTTAGCTCTTGTGAATCTGAGAGGCACAGTATTATTGTGATCATCTGGTCCAGGATGTCCGTAATCCAGGCCGGATAGCAAGGGAGTGCAGCCTTTTTCTTTTATCAAAAATACTTTCTCTTTCACCCTCTCTTTACAAAACCAGGTGCTGCTTCTGCTTCTGCCACTGAATTACGTCCCTTTCCTCCACCACCATAATGACCTCCTCTTTGCCCTCCAGAAATGTCAGCTGATTTCTTTTTTCTTTTGGGAAAAGGGCTCCTATTTCTCTCAGCCACTGGTGCTGGAATGTTTCTTTCCCCCCCTTCCCTCCTTGGGCAGCAATTTCCTTTTCTTTTTTAAAAGCTTTTTGTTTCTCCTTTGCGGTTTCCTCTGAGTTTTTTCTCAGCCTGACACCCTTGGATGCCTCTGTGTCCTCCCCTTTCTCCTGACATCTGTGTGAGAGGAAGATTGACAGCAACAAACTCAGGAAAGCAAAGAAGGAAGAACATAATGGCTTTCTGAAGAGGAAAGAAAACCAGAAACCACACAAGGAAGAGGAAACAGGAGAAAGATCAGGGGGAGGAAGGAGAGATTGTTAAGGGATTTGGAATGATCGCCATTAGAAGAACACACAGCGCCACATGAATCTCCTTTCTCCCTCTCAGGACACAGTTACACTGTTAAAATAAATCGGGTCATTGATTAAAAAATAACACTGGCAGCAGGAGCAAGTGGCTATGAAAGGCAGCCAGCAAGAGGGTGGGCAGGTGCCCCAAATTTGTTACATTTGAGTCTTTGTCCAACACATATATGCCCTTGTGCCGGTTGCCTCTCACAACCAATCACCACTGCTTCTGCCAGTATTATTTTTAATTTGGGTTTTTTCTTTCAAACTGAGCTAGTGTTAGTTCAGCATTACAGATAGGAAAAAGAACTCAGATCCAATTACAAGGTTTCCCTGCAGTACAAACCCTGTGATCCTGGCATCCATTACTTGACAAACTCCACAGACACAATCTACTCTGACACAGGTAAACAAACATGCCAAAGTGATTCAAAATAAATCACATCCACATTCAAGTTAAAATAAACAACCTCCTCAAGGCTGTTTAAAATACCTCATTTTCCAAACAAGAAAACCATACCTCTCAGCCAAAAAAAAAAAAAAAAAAAAAAACACTCAGCTGTACATTGTATAAACAGATATTTTTAAATTGAGTTCAAGCATGCTAAATTTGACACAAATTCAGGACCATTTCCATGACCTCTGAAAAGTAATATTAGGATAAGATGAGCCATGCTTTCAAAAGAAATATAGCAGCTTGGTTTGATGAAGTCAAGGAACAAGGATGGCTGACACTGTTCTATTGTTTGATGCCATCAAGTCAATTTTGACATAACAGCAAAAGTAACGGTATTTCCAAGGTATGAGAGAGATTTACAGAGTTTACCAATGCCACCACCAACCCCAGGAGCTTTGCTGGTCAAGCAAGGTTTTGAACTCATGATACCCGAGTCTGTGTCTGACTCAGTGCACTACTCCAGAGTGGCTATGATGTGATATTTTTATTAAGCCAATAAAATTTCACAAAAAAACAAATTAGCTTTGAGTCCCTCAGAAGATTTCATCTGCCTGGGGTTTGCAGAGCTGGCACAAAGGGACGAAAATAAAATCCCCAATCATCTTGATCAGAAGTTGAGGCTAGGCTATTATGAGTAATGAATTTATGAAGTTTAATCTTAGTGTGCAGTAGAAGCTTTGATAGGTAAACATATCTAATCAGCCCTCTCTCCTTTTTTTTTCCAAATAAACTGGCTTGTGCAGAAGTCATTTTGTAAGAAAATAAGCAATCCACATGGAATGATGCATAAGAGGAAGGACATGGCATGGCATGTCAGTTATGTATTAACTTCAGCTGTAAGGTCGGTCCCAGGAGTGAAGATTCTGGAAGTATTGTTCTGACTATTTCTCTAAAATAATTGATTGTTGTCTAGCTAGCTATTTCAACAAAACTACAGTGACCTCTATTTTCTTTCTATATACAGTATATGCATTTTCATTCAGCTATAGAAAATAAAAGCCATAGGGCATTTCAAACAATTGCTAAATACTATGCCTTATCTATCTATCTATCTATCTATCTATCTATCTATCTATCTATCTATCTATCTATCTATCTATCTATCTATCTATCTATCTATCTATCTATCTATCTATCTATCTATCTATCTATCTATCTCTCTCTCTCTCTCTCTCTCTCTCTCTCTCTCTCTCTCTCTCTATCTATCTATCTATCTATCTATCTATCTATCTATCTATCTATCTATCTATCTATCTATCCATCCATCCATCCATCCATCCATCCATCCATCCATCCATCCATCCATCCATCCATCCATCCATCCATCCATCCATCCATCCATCCATCCATCTGTTGAATTGGTTTCAAGTGTCTCTATCAAAAAAAATCCTATACACACACACACACAGTATCTATCTATCTATCTATCTATCTATCTATCTATCTATCTATCTATCTATCTATCTATCTATCTATCTATCTATCTATCTATCTATCTATCTATCTATCTATCTATCTATCTATCCACAGTCTTATGAAATATGGTGAGCTGTAATGCATTTCCATTTAAATTATAGTGTTGTCTAATTATATAATCACATATTAGTTTAAATGAGTATATGCAAAAATATCTTTTTGTGTGTTAGAGAAGACTGTCCTCCTTTTTGGTGCTCCTTGTTCTCCATGGTCTCCTTTTTAGTGATGAAGCTGTGGTCACTCTAAAATGACAATATAATGGCATCTTGGTGGGGCATGTTAGAGAACTAGTCATTCAGGCTGACATCCTATAATTTAGGTTTACTGTTGCGTACAAAATAAATTAAATACCATGTTTGATAGTAGCAGCAACCACAAGAAATTATCCCCCTTTTCCAAAATAGTTTATAATCTAAACAGATAAATATTAGGAACCTTAAGAGAGGGGCGGGTAGCTCAGGCATGGCCAGGACCAATTGATAGCTTCAGCAGAATAAAACTATAAAGCTATTCCTAAACTGCAGCATATGAGACTGCAAGGGTATTTTAGAATTCCCTTTCACAGCTGGAAAGGGGAGATCTCTCAACACATAAAAAACCAGATGCCTGACAGAAGGCCAGACTGGGCCATTCTCCCAGATATTGTTTTCTATTAACAAGGATGGGGGGTCAGGTATTTTGTTTTTGTTTGGATCTTTTTTTAAAAAAAATGGAAATAAATTTAAAGGTATTCTTCCCTCCCTAGTCCAAATTTGTATGCTCCAATACTAAATTCACAGCTTGATTCTTCTGAAAATATAAACGGATCCTTTCTTGTTAGAAATAGTGGAACCTACTTCTAAGGAAGAAGAAACAGGACAGATGGGACATGAAACATCAAGTTATTCCTTTAAAGTGGTGAAAGACATCTGTTTATCATAGCACATGGTTTTCCTGAACTATGCATCGTGTATTTGCGAAGGCTTTCACGGCCGGGATCTAATGGTTGTTGTGGGTTTTCCGGGCTCTTTGGCCATGTTCTGAAGGTTGTTCTTCCTAACGTTTCGCCAGTCTCTGTGGCCAGCATCTTCAGAGGACAGCACTCTGTGCTCCGGCCACAGAGACTGGTGAAACGTTAGGAAGAACAACCTTTAAAACACGACCAAAGAGCCCAAAAAACCCACAACAACCATTATGCATCTTGTCCTTAGTGTGCTTTGTTTCATGACTGGTTGTTGGAAGGTAAAGGTAAAGGTAAAGGTTCCCCTTGACAATTTTTGTCCAGTCGTGTTCGACTCTAGTGGGCGGTGCTCATCCCCGTTTCCAAGCCATAGAGCCAGCGTTTTGTCCGAAGACAATCTTCCGTGGTCACGTGGCCAGTGCGACTTAGACACAGAACGCTGTTACCTTCCCACCGAGGTGGTCCCTATTTATCTACTTGCATTTGCATGCTTTCGAACCGCTAGGTTGGCGGGAGCTGGGACAAGCGACGGGAGTTCACTCCGTCGCGTGGATTCGATCTTACGACTGCTTGGTCTTTTGACCGTGCAGCACACAGGCTTCTGCGGTTTAGCCCGCAGCGCCACCACGTAAGGTAAGCACGAGCTAAATTTGTAAGTCTGGTTGTTGAGGAAAATTGTTCCCATTGTATGCCATCAAGTCACTTACAACTTATGGCAACCCTTGTCAAGATAACATATCTCTAACAAAATTCCATTGTAACGAAGAGAAATGGATTTACGATAGGAAATACCCATTCACCTAAAATCTAACATGACCTCCAAAACGTCATCCATTTGCATGACAATTTTAAAAACCAGATATTTTGCTGCCTGAAGTGAAGAACAAGATGGCACTCCCTTCCATTCTATGTAAAAAAATCCAAGTAGAATGTCAATCAATTCTTCAGTACTGGAAACAGGACAGCATCCTTTGCTTCACCTCAAGGCAGGAGGCTGCCTTGAGGAACACAGGATGTGTCACATGCTGCTCATTCCTCCACCACCATCTTCTTCTGCTGCTGCCCAGCACCTGCCATCTGAGACAACCATCTCACTTTCCTGAATGGTACAGCCAGACCTACCAATGGAAGTATTTGTAGATATTTAGTTGTTGCAATTTTTTTTAAAAAAAAAATCTTTCCTTCTATGAGCTCTAGGTAGTATACAGGTCTTTACTATTTTACTTTCACAAAAACCCTGCGAGGGAGGTCAGGGTGAGAGAAACGGCAACTGGCCCAAGGTCAGCCAGAGAGTTTTATAGCCAAGCAGGGGTCTGAACCCAGGTAACCTGAATCCTAGACGGATACCCTAATCATCACACCACCCTGCCATTTGTGTAACTTTGGCCTTAATCAAAAATTGCATAATGCAATAACAACATTGTCCTGTTCTATAATAGGAAATTGCCATTTATCTCAACTGAACACATCACATGTGTTGACCAACAGGGTGTCACTGCTTCTTTTTCTTCTTCTATGTGTAAAGGAAAGGAAGGTAAATTACATTCAGATGCCTTCATATATTCTAGCCTTATTCTTGTCATAAGAAATGCCTTATTTCCTTTGCAGTAAACAAGTTTTACTGCAATCTTTTATTAGAACATACTGTGACTTCATTCAATTTTCTTCAGGCCTTTTACTGGGTCTCATTTATCTCTCCTTATCCATGGCAGCCATCTACAATAATTCTCTTGACTACAGGGAGATGTTCTCTGATAGCACAGGAACAGAAGCAGCTGTGAGCTTCTACTTCAGAGCCAACTAACAAGCAGGTCATGATTTCCAGCAGCTGTGCTGTCCTTCTTGGGTTAAAGGGGAGTCTCTTGAAACAAACCAACTTTTTCTCTGTGTGTCCATCTCTCTGAAAGAGCCATCCTTTTCTTTCTTTTTTTCCATTTTCTTGAAAATACAGTTCCAATGCTGCTATGTATTTACATTTAAATAGTGATTTCCTTTATAAATGCACAGTGGGGAGGGGGGTATTTTAAAACTCCCGAGAATCTTGCCAACTACTTGTAATTCAGTCATTCAAGAAACCCTTTTTAAAAATATGTGTGTTAAAATGAGAGAAGCTTTGTGTGTATGTGTGAGGTGGGGTGAGTCTAAGCATGAGAACTGAGCACACTTGCTTGCTTGCTCCTAAGTAACCCTGTGGGAACTGTTAGGATCACATCTGTTCTTGTAGCACAATAAGCCTTTCTCTTGATCCCATGACCTTCACAGCTGCATTTGGTGGAGACACAGGAGAAGGCAAGCAAGCAAGCTGTGGAAGCCCAGCTTTGATTGAGGCTGGAACCCTCAAGAAGGAGAGATATAAACATTCACCCCCTGAGCTATTTTCCCCTTAAATTCTCCCCTCCTCATCCCATATAGGTGAAATGATGAAGAGAGGAAGGTCCTCCATAGGTACCAGTGGAGTTTTCTCTTCTCTTTTCAAAAAATTTTTCACATGGAGAGGGAATTATAGCTTCACTGTAGTGCATATATGCGATTCTGCAGCAAAACAAACATTCTACAAGGCAATTCTAAAAATAGAGCAGCTTGGGACGGAATTATAACTTTGAAACTGGACTGTGGATCAGCCCCAAGTTTGGCACAGGTGTAGCAGAGAATCTGTTCTTGTGCTATGCAAATTTGGAGATGTTTCGTCAATCACTTTTTGAGTTATGGTTTTTTAAAAAATAAACCTGTTCGTCCCACCCCACATTCAGAGATAGACAACTCCAAGCTACCCCACATATAGCTCAAGTAAATTGTAAAGACCAATCTGTCTTATCTTGAAAGACAATAGTTAGCCCCATCCACTTTTTAAATTTTGAAATAATCCAGGCTGCAGGAGCTGAAATATTGATCCTCAAAAAAAGGCCTTTCAAAGAGGAAAAGATATGAGTTTATTACACAAGCTTACCAGCAAAAGTAGATACACTGCTTTGTGCAGGGTGGTGGTGGGGAGTCTGTAGGGCAATGAAGGGTCATGGAGGCAGAGTCAAAAGATAAGTTTTCTTTAAAGAGTTAAAAAAACAGGCTTGCTTTAAAAATATAATGGAGTGACAGTCTTTCAGAAAGGTAAATTTTGCCATGTATCACCAGGGAATTAGTGCACAAATTGTAAAGCATTATAAAAGCACAGAGCACTTGTTTTGGCCCAGCCACGAGTGCTTTCAATAAGCATTACCTCGAGAATTCTGAGACATGACTCCTGACACAAGTCTTCAAAGGAGAAATAAGCTCCAGACCTGGGGCAATCTGCACTTTTGATCCCGTCAGTCAGACCCAAGTAGGTGACTCACAAGAGGACAACTTTTTAACTCCTGCCTGGCCAAATAGGCATTGGTGCTGGGAAAGGGATTCTGTGTCTGATTTAAAAATATTTAAAAAGATATTTTACAAAGAATAGAGAATGAATATTCAGAAACTCGGTCATTTAAGCTGTGAAATAACTTCTTCCTCTTTTTTTGGCTTTGTGACTGGGGGTGATCTTACACAATGTTAGCAGAGCTTTGGTGCCTATATCCTGTTGTCATTTCAACCATTCCACCCGTCTTGTCACTACACAATTATTTGATAATTAAGAAAAAAAACTCCAAAGACATTTTGTGCCATCGTCACTTCTGATGTGTGGTGATTATATGAGTTAGTGACTTCCCAAATGAAGAATCTAATGAGCAAGACCTTTCCCATAACCAACTTCTGTATCCTGAATTCCAATCAGAGATATCTTACCCTCTCTACCTCCTCTGTTCTTTAAGAGATCTTTCCTTCTGCTTCTCCTGCCTGCCATTTTTAACAAAAAAAGTTGAAAAAAATAAAAATAGAAGCAGATTGCTCAATAAGATATACACTGAGTACTCCTGTCATAATGTTGGTATTCCCATGCGTTGCAAGAATGGGTGGAAATTTATGTATTTATTTTTACAATTAAACCTTGAATAACTGCATCCATGAGATCAGAAAATGATAGATAGATAGATAGATAGATAGATAGATAGATAGATAGATAGATAGATAGATAGATAGATAGATAGATAGATAGATAGATAGATAGATAGATAGATACTGTATGTGTATGTGTGTGTGTATGTATATATATGTATATGTATGTGTGTATGTGTATATATATATATATACACACACACACATACATACATACTCTCTCTGTGCATGTGTATGTGTGTGTATCTATATATCTATATATATCTATATATCTATATCTATATTATATATCTCTATCTATATCTCTATATCTCTATATCTCTATATCTCTATCTATCTATCTATCTATCTATCTATCTATCTATCTATCTATCTATCTATCTATCTATCTATCTATCTATCTATCTATCTTTTTTGGATGGAGACACTTGAGAAAGTGAAAACAACAATCAAAAACATAAGCAAGTAAAGAGGAAGTTTGGATATCTCTTACTAACTCCTCTATGAATGATATCAGTATCCCTATATTTTATAGCAATGAAAGTTGTTGCTTGCAGTGAAGCTTTAAAAAAACAGGATTCACGAGGTAAGGATAAAGCCCATTAATGCATAAAGAAATTACTCCAGGAGAGCAGGGGTATGAATGTTGTGTGCTAGGCATTTCACATCATGTACCTGTTTCTTCTCTGAGAATCAGAGTTGTCCTGTGAGTGGCATATGCTGGTCAACAATAAATTAACTGCCACCTGGCCAATGAAAAAGAGGAATAGAACACTTAGAGGAAAGGCAGAGATCTCTTTGAGTTTCAAAAGCTGGAAGGAACAATTGGTTAGATAATTGTCATCCCAGCTCAGAAAAGTCTCTTCTAGTCAGTCAAACTACAGACAGCATGCAAGATTGTAAATAAACTCCAACATCCCGTGATTAATTATTAATCTTTATAACTTCATAATAGGGTTAAGATTGTTTTTAAATCATTTTTTAAAAAGAGAGAATTCAAATAATTTCTAAAATGATTCAGTAAATGGGGAAATATAGCATTCCTATATTCCACACCATGCCATTCCTCAAATTGATGCCATTTACTAAGAGCTCTTAACAAGAGATCCCATAATTACAAGAACATCCTTTTCAGTCAGAAGTGGCTGCACTGAAGGATGTTCTCGAAATATTAATGTGGGCTCAACCTACAGTATATAACTGTATGATGTTGACCTTTTTTGGTGGGGAGGGGAGGTTAATTAGGAAATTGTAATTAATGCATTCTCACCAGTAGGACATTCCTGTTCCAAATAAGCTTCTCATTAAGTTTCTACGGCAACAGAGAGCACCTTTGATTTTATTGTTGCACACAACACCAAGTATGCCAATACTTTTATAAAGTTTTATTGGCTAGGATTAGCGTTCCTTATCAGAGCAGGCCAAAGAGGAGAGGAAATGTCCCTGTTGTAGCATGGGAGCAGGTAAATTTGTCAGGCTTGGTGATCAGCCTTCTGCCCCAGGATACTTCAGGTCTGTGCAGATGACTGCAAAGCAAACCCCTCCCCAAAACAAAAGTGGAAGTGGTTAGAAACTGTCATGAGTGCTTCCGAAGATCTGGACCCAGAATTGTTAACTGTGGCTGAGGAGAATGTGGAGAGATCGGAAACAGCTGAGCAGCCTCCAGATTCTCCCTCCACAGCAGACAGGCTTCAGGGCAGGCTTCGGAAAAGACTCAGGGCAAGAAGAGCAGAGGATCGCTCTAAGGCTTTCCACAGGGACCTACGTTCACCTAGTCCTGAGTACTAGCAGAATAGAGAGCTTTCCAACAGCTCAAGGAGCTGTTTTAGTATAAAACAAGCTTCAGTGAAGCCAGAAACTTCATGGAAGCAAGGAGTCAAAACCTTGGCTGGCATCCACGTGTCTTGTTCCTGTCTCTGGACCTTGACCCTGGACTACGTACTCTGGACTCTGACTGTGTATCTGATCCTGGACTTTGACATTGGACTGCACTCTGTAGTTTCGGGACTTTGGCTTTGCATTCTTGGCATCTCTGACCTTGGACTGGTTTATCGGACTTCGGCTATTGTAACCCCCGGGAACGTGACAGAAACATACTCACAGTTTTGAAAAACAGGCATTTTTAAAATGTTAAACAGTGAGGGGGACTGTGGGGCCTATTTATAAAGTCAATCAGCACTCTCTAGTCTTTAAGGAGTAGCAGTACATTTTTCTTAGTGGAAAAAGATGTTTGTTTGTTTGATTGATCGAGTGAGTGATTGAGTGACTGATGATTGATTGATTGCCCATCTAACCAATGGCTACTCTGGATGATTTAGAAACATTTGCAAGACATGAAAAAAACATAATAAAATACATTAAATAAATCAAACAAATATTAAACAGGTTAAAATTGGTGACTGTTGAGTAAGAGGCTGATAGTCAGAAGATGTCAGGGGGAAGTCTGGGGACCCCAGAAATAAGATGGGTGTGTATGGTTACACTTCACCCATAGGATATTGCAATAGTTTTGCAGTTCCAAGCAAGAACTTTTAGATATAGCCTCCCCCCCCAAAAAAAAAAAAATAGACCAAAGTCCTTTAGGGACTGTGTCATGGGACTTTTCCTCTTCTACCAACAAAGTAAATGAAAGCAAAGCTGTGAACTAAGTAAGAAAGTTCAATTTCAAATAGCAAGTATCTTGTGGGAAGCTAGCAATTGCCTGCTGCACTCATCCCCTGAATAATAGCCTCAGGGTAAAATTGATGCAGCGTGCTGCTAAAAGACAGGGAATGAAAGCTTCCATAATATGTCATGAAGTAACCATGTATGGGAATCATCACCTAGCCACATTTTGTGCTTCTGCCAGTGGCGCATTCGAATCATATGCCTGAAATCCTACAGTAACTCACAACTAGAATAGGCCCACTGAATTGGTGGGGATTTGTTGAGTCAACATCTATGTGAATTCCATTGATTTGATGGGTCTGTTATATATACAGTTACAAGAACATGATTTCACACTGGTGAGTGATGAATAGCAAGACAATTCACCAGCACTGGACAATACCAATCACATGAAACCCATGTACCTTTTCCAAGTTTTGCAAGACATGATCAAAGCTGCTTGGTCTGCCTGCTCCCTTTTCAGCTTTTAAAATTTGGAGTAAGGCATCTGTCTCTGCTACCTTTCCATTCCTTGCTGAATTGTATATACCTCTCAGTTCTTTGGTTGGAAGCTAGCAGACCAATTTTATAAAGCCTCTGGAAGTGTAACTTAGAAATCCTTCATAACAGACACCAGGGTGGGAAACACTTTAGACTTGGCCCTTACTTAACAGCACAGAGAATACTGTGTCCCCTTGCAATTGTTAAAACATCAGACCTCGCTGGATTGTCACTACCAAATCTTCCAAGTGATTCAGAATCTCTATGAGAGAACAGCTTCCAGTGGAATTCCATCTGATCTACTTATTGGAACCAAACACGAGTACATATAGCCAGGCGTCTGCTGTGGTGAGCATTTGGAAGATACATAGCTCAAAGTGTTTTCATCATGCGTTTTCTAGATCTAACTGCAGTTTGATACTCTTAGGCTTCCTTTCTTCTTTCTCTGATTTCATTTTCTGGTCCTTGCTGCTCTTCCATTTTAGTTGGACACAGCAGCAGAACTGCAAGCATGAAGTCAATTCAAGGCTTCTATATTTATGACTGAGAGAACACTTCCTCCTGCATTATATTTAAATGAATTTCCTAGACAGAAAACAGTAAGTTTCTTTTTAAATTTACTTCCAGAATCCAGAATGTCCAATACTGTATATGTAAGGTCTGCTTCACTCCACCAGAATAAATAAAGATCAGGCTGGAAACTCAAACTCAAACCAGATACTGTACATCTCAAAACCCCTGACTACAAATAAAACCTATAGTATCCAACAAATACTAGACTTTCTGAGGAAACTAATCCATCCTACCAGCTTTTGTCTCCTCACATTTTAAATCTGTCCAATAATCATTTGAAACTACCACTTTGGCTGAAGGTTTAAATTCAAATGCAAAGCCCAAGGGAAACTGCAAAAGAATATTTGCATTTGGTAAAAGGATAACTTCTACAACATATATACTAGTTCTAAAAATATTATTTTAATGCAACACACAAATAAATTATTTTAATTATGAAAGATAGTAGATGCAGGCTGGAGAGCTTTCTTTACATGAAGTTCGTATAGTGGAGTAAGAACAATAAGAATGAGAACAGAAACAAATACTCTGGCATCTCAAAGACTAACCAAATCTCCTTTCTCAGGCTTGTTCTGTATCTCTGAGAAAGTAGATTCTAATCCACAAAAGCTCATGGTGAAATGCACCTGTTAGTCTTTAAGGCGTCCACAATACTTTTGTTTTTGTTTGGTTTTGACTACTTCTTTGAAAATTGCCACTTGCATGAAGCTGGCGCATGTCTAATTAATTTACCCATCATGGCCACAAGTAGAGAAATTAAAAAGCCCTAGTTCTCATACACAGCCAGCATCAAAAATGCCATAAAATCTAGGGCTTCCTTTGTCACTGATGAGAGCAATGGGAAATTGCCTGAGGGCAAAAATCATCCCCAAGACTGTGGTATTTTGCCTGAAGCCAAAGGCTGACAGCAATGTGTGCAATCAAAGGAATCATATTTAACCTGAGGATAAATGTATTTTACTACGATTGCCGTAGAGAGCATCACTAATTCTTTTGTGGTCTTTCTCAGCCTTTCAAAACAGTGAAATCTGAGGGGCCTAAGGAGGATATAAGAGTGTAAGAGTTTCATACACAACATGCATCTTTATATGCGTGGGTATAACGCAATAGCACATGAAACCCTGTACTGAACACTTCTACGTGGAGATGTAAGACCGGAAAATGAACCTGAGAGAGACTGGAAATGGGGAAAGGTCATGAGTCAAATGTCAACAATGCCCAGGGACAAAACAAAGAAGAGCAACCTGACTGAGGGGTGGCTGAGCTGGGGAAATTGCTCTGGAAGGTGAGCTGAGAGAGGCATCAAGCTGCGCTGAGTTATATAGATTTCTGACAGTTGTTTTATATATATATATATACACACACACATACACATACACATACATATACATATACATATACATATACATATACATATACATATACATATACATGTATATACACACACACACACACACACACACACACATATATACACATATACATATACATATACATATACATATACATATACATATACATATGTATGTATATATATATAAAACAACTGTCAGAAATCTTTTTTGTTTGGGATTGTACAGGTTGTTTGGATACTGACTACAAAAACAATTTTCCTTCTGTTTAGCATCTTTTTTAATTGTTTTTTTTAACAGTTTGAATACATTTATGCCAGATTAAAAAATGGTGGAACACACAGCTTGGGATACACATGCATTGACCTTTGTGGGGTGAGCATCAGAGTCCCCAATATCATACCTGCTCAAGGTCCCATAAACTTCTGGTGACTCTTCAAAGCTGCCTACAAGGGAAGAGATGCCAGAGGTAAAAATTACCCAGGGTATTATTTATCATCGGCCCAGCACGGGAGGCAGAAGAGCAAGTCACTGTTTTAGAAAAATAGCTGTGACAAAATGTCAGAAACCAGGCAGATAACGGCAGCAAAATGCCTTCAGTATCAAAACCAGCCTTCTGTTGAATGACATGAGACATTTTAATTTAAAGCTGTGTTAGAATGACAGAAAAGACCATCCTTGCATTGTCCAACACAGAAAGCAAGAGCAAGCCTAAGGAAATACAAAGACGTCTTATGTGTGACAGGCAAAAGTGTTATCTGTCATTCATATTACAAAGTACATGGTCCACAATATCTTGATTGTTTCTAAAATAACTGTTTAGAGAGAATCCCTAGGTTTTTTACAAGATGATCTTTTAATACTTGATGTGTGTGCTTTAAATGAGCTGTGAATTTTAGTTTGGATCCATTCATTCATTTTTCAGTCATCTGCACAGCTATATATTTATTCATTTTGCTCATTATCCTCTTTTTTCACCCTCTCTGCTGTTTGAGCACCACAGTGCCTAGGGACAGCTATCTTGGTACCCAGCAAGCTCCTCTCAATTGTCCTGCCCAACTCTTAATTTTCTTTGAAGATAATTCAACTGTGCTTCTGTGAAATGTGCAGTTTGTTTTGCCTTGTGAGGGCAAATATTTGATTTGGGGGTCTCAGACCTGTCTCTGCCTTACACTCAGGTTTTTAGCCAGTTTCAATAAGTGTAATACTCCCCTGCATGCTTTGGGGCAAATGGAGAGATCCCTCAGCCCTTCAAGAGAGACAAACATTTGCCTGGTGTGAGTAAAGAGAGGCCAGTAGGGCCGACTCAGCTACTGGCAGCAGTGGCCAACACTGCTCCCTCATCCTGATGAAATACTTTTCAACCTGTAGCTCCCGAGTGGACTCTGGAGATGAGACTGAAGCTGTCAAGGACCATGTGTCAGTCAAGGAGCCACCGAGGAGAAGCCATCAGGGGGGAGTAAGGGAGCCTCTAGCAATAGGAGATAAAAAGGCTGACCTAGAAGGGGAAGACCACTGGGAAGAGCCATGGGAGAGCATGGACTGGGAACCTTGCCAGATGAACGCAGCTTGGGAGTGCCGGGACCAGGAGATCTGGGGCTTGATCCACAATCCAGCTGGGATTAAGAAGAGGCCAAGTAGGTGCGACATTCTCAGAAACCTTCTTGCTAGGGAGAGAGTGCCACAAAAGATGGCAGTGATATAGGGAAGAGGCCAGAAAACCAGCAAAGGGAACCCTCCACCAGAAGTCCTCACCCCACCATCACTCCATCTTCTTGCCTGATCTCAGCTGCCCGGGGGATACAGAGAAGACAGAGACTACAGTCTGAGGGAGGTTCACCTTAGCAATCCACCGCCCATGCCACGGGATGCCCTGCCTCACCCACCTGCTAGGAGTCCTCCAGCTCTTGGGGGAACAAGGCTTCAGTTCTCTCCAGCAGTTTGCAGGTAAAGAAGGCTAGGATCCCAACTGAAGGGATAGTGTAGGAATCCCAATTAGATTACAACGTTTGGATGTACCTTCCCCCCCCAAGTTAATAAAACATCTGTCTGCATATATCTGTCCGTCTCATGGAGGGAGCAACCGGGGACACTTACACACAGCTTCCAGGGAGTACTTGGAGTAAAGAAATATAGCTGAGAACTTACAAACAGCCTGTCAGCTGTGGGCCCATCTGTGCTCAAAAAGAACACCTGGAAAATGTTTATAACAATGAAGAAAATGTTTATAACATAGAAAAAGATTGTGCTAAAGATCAAGTCCAACTTCCAAACTAAACATAAAATAAAAGGCTTCATGACATATATTATGTCCTTTAACGGACATGAGAGAGGGGAGAAAAACACTTGATAAGATAGTAATAAGATAAAACAATAATAGAGAATTACCCAGTGTGGTGTAGTGGATAGATAGAACTTAACAGACCTAAGTTTGATTCCCCAGCTCTGCCATGAAAAATCACTGATGGTGGTGGTGGGAACTGGTAAAACCATTCCTTAAATACATCACTACCTTGAAAACTCCTTTAGGGTCAGTATAGTTCTGACTTGACAGCACAGAACAGCATGTAAGAGAGAATTGGCATGGCCAATGCAAATAAATCCCAGTGGTTTCCACCAGTAGGTTAAGGTGATGGAAGGCAGACCTCCCAAGTGAATCCTGTAAGCACATCATTCTCATGCCTTCCCAGGGATGAATCACAGTGAAATTTAGCATGTTCGGTAAGAAAAATATTTACAGTAAACTGAAAGATTTTGATTCATTAAAAAGAACATCAATGAATTGGTAAGCATGTCTGGAAATTGAGTAATCTTTTTGAGCTTAGGATTTTTGGTAAACACCACATATTCATGCACTTCAAACCCACAAACACTCTAAGGCAGAGACTCGTCCATCCAAAAGACCAGACACCAAAATACAACAGGAGCAATAGAGTGTAAGTGGTCCAATGCAAAGAGGAGTGTTTGAATCTCTGCACTGGAGAAACCAAGCAGCCACTAAAGAGGAGAACGGCCCAAAACAGGAGGGGCAATGGCTCAGGACCAGAATCAGCAATGTTCCTTCATTTGAAAGACAAAGGGCACTCATGTGATGCCCAAGATGTACTCATTTTGGACAGAGAAGATAGGTAGTTTGAGAGAGGGGTTAGAGAGGCCATACATGTGCATATAGAAAATCCCTCACTCAACAGAGGTGGAGGCCTTAGATACAATCTGTCTCTTATTTATCATGCTGCCCTTTCATCTGTCCCTAGGAAGATTAAGACCACACAAACCAGAAATACCACTGTTAATGACTGTTAATGACCCATGAGGATCAGTGGAGAAGGACTGCAGAAGTGGAATTTTCACTCACCCCCAGTCCTTCTAATGAGCCTATTCAGACCTGGGGGAAGTTAAACCATCGTGGAGGCTCTATCAGGGGTCTCCTACTGTAGCATTCTCTATTTACTAGGTCTGTGGTTCGTGTTATATTATGTAATGGTTCATGTGTGTTATGTAAAATAATGGTTCATACATATTCATGTTGCTGAGAGGTGGAGCCGAGAGAGATGCTATAAGAGGCGGAGCCTGAGTCAGTCAGCGAGTCAGTAAGAGAAATGTAAGTCAAGGTCAAAGGCAGTAGAGAAAAGTCAGAGAAAGTAATAGAGTGGGTAGTTTGGAAAATTCTGTGGTGTGACTAGTTACTGAAGATATTTATGGATCAATCTCTGTAATCAATAAACCAAAGTTTTATTTAAAAGAACTTGAAGAGTGGACATGAATCTTTCTGAGGTAATGGTGATTTAGGGATCACCTGGTGGCAGCAGTGTTAAAGAGGAGAGTGTTTGCCTTCGTGTACTCTGAGTCTTGAAGGTCAAGCAAAAGGGGCACAAGGGTGGACGCCGCACCTACCAATTCTCCTCAGACTGAAGAAGCTACTTGGATGAGTAGTGAAACATGTCAGACTAATAAGGAAGAAGTCCAGCTGCCATGACTCAGCTTCCAGATAACCTCACCTGGATGACTGAGAATCTTCACAGATAAACTGGTAACCATGATTTATTTTCATTAAAGTTGGGGGAAAACACATCAGCGTTTTTTGAGAAGATACATAGAGGACCCAGGATAATACTAGAGAAAAACATTGCTCCTCTTTATTGCATGCTCTTTAATCCACAAAGGGAACATGGCTATTTAGAAAGTCAATTTGATGTAGTGGTTAAATATCAGATTAGGACTGGGGAGACTTATATTAAAATCTATATTCTGCTGCAAACTTAATTAAATGATTTTGAACCAGACACCATCTCTCAGGCTAGCTATAACACTTTTACTAATTTAACTCAGTCATGCAGGGCTTTAAGGACTAAGACAAGTACTTTGATTGGAGCTTGAAAGTATGTTGTGAGACTACGCAGGGCTTTTTGGAGAGGGAAGGGACCATGGAGGCGATCTAGTTCAAGTCATTGCTCAGTGCAAGACGTAATTATATCATGCCTTTGCTGGTAGATTCAATCTACCAAGGAGGAAGTAGAGCCCTGCCCCTGAGTATGGAAATGCGAAGAGGTGACGCCCTTTGCAGTCCCAGGATCCTCAGCTATACAAGACACTGCGCCTCTGGATGAAGGTGGTTTGGCCAAAGACACGAATCAGGAGGCTAGCCCACTACCCCTCCCCCCGTCCATGAAAGCAACAAGATGTGAAGGCAAGGACTCACTCAGGGCCACCAAGATAAATATTTGACTCTGGGGAAGGTATCCTCGTGAGTAATGAGAAAGGGGGGTTGTTGAGAATGGGAGTCTTCTCAAAGGGGCTCTTAAATCGTAAACTATCCAGAGAGAGCTTTAAGTACTATGGGGCAGTATGTAACTGCACATTTTGCTTTTGCGTTGCTTTTTTTGCATTCCAAAGCCACTGAGATGGCTGTCTCTCGTGTCCTCACCAAACAAATTCATATGCAATTTTATTCTACATATACGTTTTGCAAGCAATTTTTCTGCACAGAATGTATTGTTAATTTTAGGAATGTGTCCATTTGTGTGCACTTTCACTAACATATCTGGTTTTTTTATGGCTTATGGCTTAGATAAACCATTATTAAATTTGGAGAAGAGTGCATTTCAAATGATAACTGCATTTCAGTTTGTGTACTGGTTCAAAAGTAAGAGACTGGCAAGCTTCCATTAATGTGCGAACCAAATATATTTCATATCCTTCACTAATTGTGACATCCTGTTCTCAAAACAGGCTGTGTGAACAGTAAAGAGGCAAGGGAAGCTTTCTAAATAGTCCCCTGCAAAAATATCTGAGGCTGTTTGTTTTCTTTTGAAGACAATCATTTCTCATGGAAAGAACCACTAGTGACTTGTGGAACAAGTGGGAAGATGCTTCACCCCCAAATTCGTGGCAACTACTTCGCAGCTCATAAGCTGGCTATGGAAGAAACCCAACAGAACACAGGACACTTGGAGACGCAGCAAGTATGTTACTCCGTTCTTCCATATCGCAGCTACAAAATAGTCTTCTTGTCTTTGCATTTGTTTGTGACTCACCAGCATGTTTATGGGACTACCCAAACCATTGCACACAAAGAAGGGATTCTTGCTCCTACAGTTCCATAAGCAAACAAAATCCAGAGAAGCTGCCTTGCAATTCACAGGCACAGTATCCCATGATTTTGCAGCAGACACTCAGAATCCCAAACATTTGTCTAATCATTGCATGACAATTGAAGCAAGGGGATTGGATTTTATTTAGACGCACAGAGATATTTAGCATACTGTATATGTAGGTAATATCTCTGATGCCAACTGTACTTAAAATGAGATGTGTCAGTTCAAATAAAAAAGGAAGTCTTTGTTAACATGCACAGTTTGGAATTAATGCAGCAAAAAGAAGGTGTTTTGTTTAACATCCTGCGGGCTGGAATACAAAATATCTTCTTTATTTAAAAAAAAAAACAGGAGAAGGGGAAGTCTTTTTGATTAAATATCTCTTCAAAAAAAGCTGGAGCAAAACAGATTAATTTTCTTCGGGGCAGGTTTCCCTTCCTAGAACCAACCATTTCTCTTTCCCCAGCGAAGGCCCCCCTCACCCGCCCAAAACTATGCAGAATCTCAACCAGATCCCAAAGCACAGCCCCAGAGGATATTAACTCTTCCAAACAGGAGCATGTGTTCAGGAGCAGCCCCATTCTCGGCATCCATCTCCGCATTTAAATTGTGATTCCAAATGGGAAATCCCCTGCGGCCCCCTGAAATGTATCTAATAAATTCAGCACATCGTTTATGCAAAAAAAGAAAAAAATCTGCCCTGTTGAATATTCTGCAGTGGGAAAGGGAAGGGGGGGGTAGAGAAAGCACATAATGAGATTTTGCAACAAAACTCTCCTTTCTCTTGACTAACTGGGAATTTTAGCAGATCATGTCATTTGCCTTTTTCATCTTATTCATGACAAGGAATAAGAAAGAATCACCTCAGAGATTTTCCTTTGCTCTTGAGAAGTCACTGCAGATCCCATTGTATGATGTGCACATGTACACACGTGTGCATACCAGGATAATTTACAATATGAAACACATACTGTACATTGATTTAAATCAATTCTATCTTTTGTTCCTTCAATAGAGCACACTAAGAATTAGAATTTAACACACGTTCCGTACAATCCTATGCCTGACTAAGATCTCAGCCTTATTACACTCAGCAAGACTCATTCCTGGGTAAGTGCATATTGGATTGCATCTAAAATAGGATTATAATACGGACATTTTTTAAAAGTTACATTCTGTTTAGATTTTTACAATGTAAAATAAACATAAAGCTGAGAGCAGCAAAGGAAGAATGATAGCATCTGTTAGAGAACACTTCTAGTACACATGTGTTTAAAATCCAGCATAACCTAAAACTTAAAGAAGGTTACTAAAGAATAAATCCCACTCAATATTGTGGAACATATCTTGAAGAGAGTATCCATC
Organism: Pogona vitticeps; assembly: GCF_051106095.1. NCBI lineage: Eukaryota > Metazoa > Chordata > Lepidosauria > Squamata > Agamidae > Pogona > Pogona vitticeps. The sequence continues at coordinate 281,127,963 of NC_135784.1, forward strand.
TGATTATACTGTACAAAGGGAAGCCTAAACAGCATGGTGAAATTGTCAGTAATTTTTCACAAAGGTGATCATTGATTGAAAGAGCAGTGGCATATCTTTTCAGCATTAACCTAATAAATAGATTTATGGGGTGTTCGTTTTCTTCTGCAAACCTGTTCGACAAGAAGTGACAGTAGGACAAAGAAATGTGTGCACACGGTGGGACGTTTGATGCTTCCCTCAAATATACATCTTTTTAAAAAGCCAAAGCAATGAATTCAAGAATTCCAGAGAATCAGCCATGTAAGTCTGTCTCAGTATGTTGGTGAAAATTAGAGGAGAAAAAGAAAAAAGAAAAGGAGAGGCAAAATATAATGATACTGTAGACCAGCTTGTCTAAACTAGACTAACAGATTTGTTTCAGTGTGAGGTTTCATGAATCAAAACCCACTTTGGGCACAAGGAGTAAAAATACAATGTCCTCTATTTTTATACATACTTAGTCATGACTTCTACCCCATGAGTATACAGTATGTATAAATACAGAGGGCATCGTATTCACACTCATTGTGTTTGAAAAATGCTGAATGTGCACACTGTAATAAATCCACCAGTCCTGAAAGTACCAGAATATTTTACTCTTTCTTCTTCTTCTTACTCTTTCTTCTTCTAGGGTATACACAACGCTGGTAAGTGTTTATTTGGACTTTCAAGATGTGTTCTTTTTCCCTTATGTTCACATGTATGAGGCTCAAATTGTGAAAGTTGACATAGCAATCTGAAAAGGTTTTGGCATACAACCCACACCTCATTATATTGCCATGACAGCTTTTTCACTTGAAGTTCTGCATGTGTAGACACTGAACAGGATAGTAGCCATTGTAATTATATTTTTAATTTGTGCTGTACCTGAGCGGACTCTGTTCTGTGAGGAATTTATTTTGCAAATAAAAAAATAAAAACAATAGTTTGGGGAAATCTACATATGCAAGTAAAAACAGAGGGTTATAGAAGAATAATTGAGTGTGTGGCCTTTTAATGTTGGCTTTTATTCAATAACTGGAAGTCTGAATCCTTTGCCATTTACTGCAGATCACACAACTACCTTCCTCTCAGGCCAGTGTAATGGATACATTGCTGAATAGACTAGAACGCCTGGACTCATATCTCTGTTCCACTGCATTCCACTATTAAGTTCATTGAATGACCTTGGGTAAGGATATAAGGTTGAATACTGTACAATTCATAAATAAATTAAGTTTCTGTATGAACTTTCTTGAAATCTCAACAGCTATTTGGTATTTATCCACATTCTTGCAGCTGGGACTGGAGTGTGTTTGGCATTTTAAGTTTTCTACAGCGGCTTGTTATTTGAGTCCCTTCGGAGCCACTGTGGAGAAAGAATACCTGCAAATGCATTTCAAGACAGGAATGAATACTCTCAAGTTCTAATGGCAGTTCCTCAGTCCGGGTAGGACGAGGGTGCTGAACCAATTGCCCCCTAGATATTGGACTTCAATTCCCACCTGCCCCCACCAGCATGGTTAATGATTGGGGATGATGAGAGTTGCAGTCTACTGGAGGAGCACAGGTTCCTCACTCCAGTACACAGCCTATGTTTGCTTATTAGTCTGAAAACAGTAATATGCTAATACAGCAAGTATGTATAAATAATTAAATAAACAAGAGGCTGTTTCCCAATGAGGGGAAGAAAACATCTAAGAAAAGAAAGCAGAGTTAATTTCTCTGGTCCCATTAGGAACAGTTTCTCAGTCCAAAATTGCAAGTGACAGGAAATGCATCTTTACAGCTAAAGTGACGGAAATGCATCTTTGCAGCTAAAGTAACAGTTTGTAACATTAGGTGTTGTGCACTCCTCAGCCTATGATATGTGACTCTGCCCCAGGCCTAATCAACCATAATGAAGCACAGTGAAGTGAAAATCAAACCTGTTTAACAATGAATGGTTTCCTTAAATGTGGTGGCCTCCTCCCAGACCGATCTACCATTTCTAGGGCTCTTTGGAGAAGAGGAGGCAGATGGGTTAAACACGCTCACAGCTCGGCCTTCAGTGGGCAGTCAATTGAAGGCATCTTTTACACTTTCCTCTCAATGCCCTCTGCAGCACTGGCAATTGGCAATAGACTCGTTTCATCCAAGGACTGCTTTGATAGCTTTAGTGATCAGGAAGGATTATTGCAGATAGTGAGAACAGATGATACAATTTTGCTTCAGCAGCCTGAAGTGCTCTGTGCACTCACACCAACCATTCCCCAAGGTTTTCAGTTGAACAGCTGAGCGATTGCTCAAACACATTTAGAATCAGACCTGTCTCGCACAGTCTTAGATTTCCCCTGTAGACAAATACTTTTCTCTTTCCTTTTCTTTGACATGCCAACAACATTATCAGAATGTCTAGTTCATTGGCTTGGCCAATATACAACATACTCAGTGTGGGGGAGAAGACTGAAGCAATTGAAATGTACCATTTGATTTGTTTAAATTACATGATTTCATTTGTCTGTAAAGTATGTAGGTTATTTCTCTCCCTCAGGAATTAACTGAAGTCAAAGCAATAAATGCTTCCCTTATTAATATTTTTCAAGTTAACACTTCACAATTCTTCTTGCAAATAATCTTGTAATAATGTTGCTGTGGCTTTATCTCTCAACAGCTTTAAACAATATTTCTAAATCAATGCCATCATCAAAGGGAGAAATATCCTTTGTTCTAAGTCATGAAGTCTTAAAAGAAGGACATGATATCTGCTTAACATGACAGGTGAAAGGAAATTATATAAACACTTTTTCTAGAGATATATCTGCTAAGAGTTAATCTGTGATTTAGTTAAACCCCCACCCTCAAGGTTTATTAAAATATCTCTTTAAAATATAGTAAATGACTGCAATCTTGCAAAAATTGAAGTTTTATATACATACACTTATCCTTTCAATAGTTCACTGTATCTGTCAGAGACCTTCTGGTAAAAGCTGTTTCGCTTTTTTCTGTCAAGCAGTAGACAGGAACTATCTAAGATGCAGTATTATACCTCTGTGCTGAAGACATAGGGCATATTAACACTACAAAATTATATCAGCTTTTGGCTAACAGTTCTAGCTATGTCCAAAAAACCCCTCAGAATTGGAGTTTGGTAAAGGAGGTGAATGTGTTTTTATGATCCCTACCCACCTCACAGAACAGCCCTCAGAGTTTGTCCAATGAAAGGTTATTCATTTATTCATATTTTTGGTTTTGTGTGTGTGTGTTATATGCTGCCTTTCTCTCAGCATTGCTATTAAACCAGTTTAAATTTGTTAGAAAAGAACACCAACTCATGTACAGCAAGTGATCTGAATCATGGGGAGAGATTCAAAAACTAGATAGCCTGAGTGTGTTTTTTCATCTTGTCTTTTTGAGATCTATGATTGGACTGCAATGCTCAAGACGTGCTAATTGCACTGCCTGTCTTGGCCCTCAGAGCATCCTCTGCTCTCTCTGCTCACTTTCTTCTTCTTCCTTCTCTCAGTTAGAGAAATGGCAATCCACAGAACTGCATGCATAGAAGCCAGTTTCGAGGTGAAACTTTTATCCCACTTCACTATCCATAAATGAATTTCTTTGAAGCTAATAAATACCAAGGTTATTCCTCTTTTTGCTAGTCTTCAGAATGATTTTTGTTGTTGTTGTTTAGTCGTTAACTCGTGTCCTACTCTTCATGACCCCATGGACCAGACCATGGAATGCCCTCCTATCTTCCACTGCCTCCTGGAGTTTGGTCAAATTCATGTTGGTAGCTTCGATGATACTGTCTATCCATCTCATGCTCTGTCGTCCCCTTCTCCTAATGCCTTCAGACTTTCCTAACATCAAAGTCTTTTACAAGGAGTCTTCTCTTCTCATGAGATGACCAAAGTATTGGAGCCTCAGCTTCAGAATCTGTCCTTCCAGTGAGCACTCAGGTTTGATTTCATTTAGAATTGATAGGTTTGTTCTCCTTGCAGTCCAGGGGATTCTCAAGAGTCTCCTCCAGTGCCACAATTCAATAGCATAAATTCTTTGGTGGTCAGCCTTCTTTATGGTCCAGCTCTAACTTCCATACATCACTCCTGGAAAAAACATAGCTTTGACTATGCGGACTTTTGTCGGCAAGGTGATGTCTCTGCTTTTAAGATGTTGTCTAAGTTTGTCATCGCTTTCCTCCCAAGAAGCATTCGTCTTTTAATTTCATGGCTGCTGTCACCATCTGCAGTGATCATGGAGCCCAAGAAAGTAAATTATGTCACTGCCTCCATATCTTCCCCTTCTATTTTCCAGGAGGTGATGGGACCAGTTTTTTTGATCTTGACATCAGAACGATTATCCCTTCGCAATAATCAGAAGCCCAACATTGGGCTCTTGTTTTGTGTGAGCATAAATACTACATAATCCTAACAAAAATTTACTCATGTACATGACACATAGTGATAGACGTCTATAGAAGGCACCAATACAGGAAATTCAGGGAGATATTTAAGGTATGTGTTTAGTCGTTTAGTCATGTCCAACTCTTCGTGACCCCATGGACCAGAGCACGCCAGGCCCTCCTGTCTTCTACTGCCTCCCGGAGTTGTGTCAGGTTCATGTTAGTTGCTTCGCAGGCACTGTCCAGCCATCTCATCCTCGGTCGTCCCCTTCTCCTCTTGCCGTCACACCTTCCTAACATCAGGGTTTTTTTCCAAGGACTCTTTTCTTCTCATGAGATGGCCAAAGTACTGGAGCTTCAGCTTCAGGATCTGTCCTTCCAGTGAGCACTCAGGGTTGATTTCCTTTAGAACTGATATTTAAGGTATGCTGAGGCTCATGTTTGCTTCCCTGGGAGTAAGCCCGCCAAATAAGGGATGACTTTCTTCTACATAAACATGCATGGGATTGCACTGTACATTATAATTTCCTCTTCCTAAGGCATTTTGATTTATCATTACTGTAGCGACACAGTCTTCCCTACATGCTCTGTTACAAAGTGATTTCTGAGCACAAACAAACCATTACATTGCCATCCAGTTCCTCAAATTGACATCCTGTGTCTCTCTGAAACTTTCGCAGTATAAGAGGCATGAAAAAGCATTATTCTTTTATTTCCTGTTTGAAATGTTCAGTATTTGCCATGGACATTACAAGTGTGCCTATCTTGTCATATCAATGAGCAGTGATCGTACGGGCAAGATGGGTGTCAGAACTGTCCGGGCTGCAGGCAGAAGCAAGACTGAATGGAAGAACAGAGAAGATGCAGGGAGGTCTGATGGGGAGGGGGGAGTGTGCACTCTGGCAGACGGAAAACTGGTCACCCACAGGTAAGACCCCACTACTTTTCCAACTTGGTATGCAGTATATTTGTATCTAAGAGAGCATGGGAGCCTTGTGGACTAAGGAAAATTTGTGCCCCTACCCCACTGGAGCAAGAGATGATCCCTACTCAGACCATTAATTGCTAGGATGAAAGAAAGATAGAAGGGTTGGAAGTATGAATATGCTTTCTTTCCTGATCTTGTGTCATGGGGAATAGGAGAGGGGAATGCACCATACAGTCTTCAACCACCCCCAATCTGTTTTTTCAGAGAACCGAAGTCTATATCATAACTGCCACCATTACATAATTTAAACTTGGTGGTATGGAACAATGGCAGCAACAACAAAAAGCCCTGTTTTGCCTTGAAACATGTCACATGCCTATTAAAACAGAAGGATGTGGGAATGGCACGTGTTGTTATAGAAACAATACATGGTTCCAGAAGCCTCCTAGAAGAGTTGGTTGGTACATGTTTTGATATGGAAGTGCATATGAAGTTTTTTGATATAAAAGCAAAAATTCTCTTCTCTCTCTCTCTCTCTCTCTTTTTTTTTTTTACTCTGCCAAAGATCAGCAGGGTAGAAGTGAGAGCTGATTTGAGGAGTGGCAATAACCCCCAGATCTTGATTTCATACATTCTTGACCATTAGCCTCTTATTTAGTTTATTTTACTCAATGAACAGCTCTGCTTTTGGTTTCACACATTTCATGGCTTCCTAGCAACTCATGGACTTGACTGTCTTGGGCAAAGAACCTCTCAGCCTCAAAGTTGCCTACCACTAAAATGGAAAAATATTTTGCAGAAGGTTTTTTAAAAGTATAGTAATTCGCTTCAATTAAGTGTTTTTTATATATAATGGAACCTGTGACCTGTAGCTTAGCTTACCTCTTTTAAATTATTCACTCTGCCCTCTCCTTCCAGTTTCTGTCCTTGTTTCTTCCTCTGCCACAGTTGTGGTCTGGATTGTTTTATTTTTATTTATGATGCAGTAATATCATATATTGTATATCATATAGGGTAAGATACATGCAATTAGCAAAGCAAAGCAGGCTGCTTATATACCACCCCATAATGCTTAAAGTTCTATCTGGCAGTTTACAATTTAATTATGCAGGGTACACATTGTGCTCCCCCCGGTGAGCTGGGTACTCAGTTTACCAACCTCAGAAGGATGGAAGGCTGAATCAAAATCAAGCTGGCTACCTGAGTCCAAGATCAAACTCAGGTCATGAGCAGAGTCTTCATTGCAGCACTGCAGTTTAAACACTGTGCCACAAGACTCTTGCTAATTAAATAGGGATCAGAGGGGGTTTGGGGTTTTTTGTTTTGTTTTGTTTTTGCTTTTGTTTTGTTGGCCTCCTCCCTTTCATTACTGAATCCTGCCCTTTTCCATGGGTACATAAAGCTCCTCTTTCTTATTGGGGTGTTCCACCTCTGACCAGGATACCCTCTTGTGTTCACTACTACTCACAAAGAGACACCAAGCAGGAGAAAATTCTCAGAAGCCTTCACCACCAGCTGTGCTGGTCAGGGGTTCTGCAGTAGCACAACTGGTGGTGAAAGCTTCTGGGAATTGCAATCCAAAAACATCTGGATTACCCAAGGCTGGGAACTACTAACGTAGACCATCTTAAATGGTGACATTAGTGTTATCAGCATACTTGGTGGCAATACAGGCATGATATGGCAGAGCAATGTCAGGCCATTTCCTATCATTTTGAATTATAGATACATTCATAAATCAGAGGGTTTTTTGAAAGATTTGAATCAGAGGCCTTCTCTGTGCCTTTGATTGTTTTGTATTCTTTAGTCGTCTCATTTGATATTGTTTTATTTTACATTAGTTAGGTCCAAAAAGTACATTGTAACATTTTTTAAAATATTTTAATTTGAAAACTGCCTCTGGATCTTACTGGGGTTGGGTTACAGCCATTAAATTAACCAACATATTATGCTGCCACCTCCTTTCTTTTAATTGAAAATATAACCAGAGATTTTGAGCACTGAATCAAGAATCACCTTTTGTATTCTCACCAATCATGCAGGAATCCTAATTAGGGCTTCAGAACAGCCAAGGACACCCTGGAAATCAGGAGCTTCCCAACTTTTTCATGGGTAGGGTTTCCACTCAATGTGGAAAACATCTGGAACAGGTGCTTCCCCATTCATCATAGTTTGGGGTTTGGGGTTTTGTTTTGTTTTTGACATTGCCCAATTACCATTCAGGAGAATTTTAATTCATCCTTTCATCTGGAAGAATGCTCTGCGGTATGGATCTAAAGGAAAGCTTGAAAGAGGACTACAACTCCTGAAATACATCCAGCCAGTATGGCCACTGGGCAGGAGATCCTGTAAGTTTTAGTTCTCAGAAAATAACTTTTACAGGCTCTGGTCCAAAATGTCAGAATTGTAAAACTATGCATCCTGAGCATGCTTACTAGAAGTTAAGCAAGCATACGGTACTTCTAAGCAAAGATTATTTAAATGGTTGTTGTGGGTTTTTCAGGCTCTTTGGCCGTGTTCTGAAGGTTGTTCTTCCTGACGTTTCGCCAGTCTCTGTGGCTGGCATCTTCAGAGGACAGCACTCTTTGATCTGGGGTAGTTGGCTTGGGAGTGGAGTATTCATAAGTGCTGTCCTCTGAAGATGCCAGGCACAGAGACTGGCGAAACGTCAGGAAGAACAACCTTCAGAACATGGCCAAAGAGCCCGGAAAACCCACAACAACCATTAGATCCTGGCCGTGAAAGCCTTCGTGAATACATTATTAAAATGATTTCTCCTTCTTAAATTGGCATTAACTATTAGAAACAGGATGCAAAACAACACTTGCTGCTTTGGTATGGATGCCTTCAGCATGTTACAGTAGAACTGCCCTATCCACGGGATCAGTACCCACGGTTTCACTTTTCTGCTGCCAGAAAACATTACAGTGTACCCTCGACTTACAGACGGCTCGACTTACAGACTTTTTGAGTTACAGACTTCTCTGGCCACAGAATTTAGGTTCGACTTGCAGCCGGAGAATTGACCTACAGACCAGAAAAAAACCAAAATGGAACAAAAATGCCCGGTTACGGGATTAATCGGTTTTCAATGCATTGTAGGTCAATGGAGACTCGACCTACAGACTTTTCGACCTGCAGCCACTGTTCCAATATGGATTAATTTCATAAGTAGAGCATCCACTGTAAATTAAAAAACCCAGAAATACATTTCCTAGATGTATTACCAGAACTTGCTACTAGAGGGCATCAGAGACTATGCTATAGATAGGCTTTACGGCAGGCTTGTCCAACCTGCAGCCACCTCCTTATGAGGTCAGCTCATAATGCAGCCCAGTGCAATTTTGTATTTTTAAAGAAATTCCAAAGTTTAAAGTTATACAGCCAGCACTTGCAGCCGGAATGCGGCTGGGGCAAGTCACAATGGGGGGGGGGGGGAGAGGGAAGGAAGGAAGGAGCGGGAGGTGAGGGGAGAGGTGGCTGTGTGACTGCATTGCGCTATCCCTGTCAATAGGTGGACCCCCTCCCGACCCCATAAAGCCACCGGAGTTGAAGCTGGCAGCCTCTGCTGTCTGAGAGCGCAGCTGCCGGTAAGCGCGCTTGGAGCGGGGCTGCGGAGGATGGCAAGGGCTGCCCCCCCATGCAGCCCAAACCAAATTTTCATCTTCTAATGTGGCCCAGGGAAGGTGAAAGGTTGGACACCCCTGCTTTACGGCATCTGTTGCGGTGGAGGCTTGGAACCATATGCAAGATACTATGGTCCTACTATACTGTATTCCTTCTTCTTAAATGTAACTTTGCAAGTTCTGCTGGAAGACACCAGGTTGAGAAAGGCTGCTGCAATGTAATATTCACCTCTAAAATTTAATGTTTGTGTGCAAAAAAGAAAAAGAATAGCCAGGCAATGCCTCATGTAGTTTTAGAAACCCTATCAAATCATACAAAAGAGGAGGGGATCAAGACAGGAGGTTTAGGGGAGAAAGAGAGAAAAGGAAGATTTGCTGGCTCAGAGACTTAACTATGAAACTGTTTTGACTATTTTCTTTAACTTTCTTGGGCCATAGCTGTAACTCATGGGACAGGCTTGGGTTTTGCTTTTTTTTCAGTGACTCTGGAAGACATCCGCTTTTTCTGTCTTCCACCTAAATTCCCATAGCAACGAGATGGGGCAATCACAGAAAAAGAAGGAAAAACGTATCAAAAGCAAAATTGGAGTCAGTGCAAAAACAAGCAGCCCGCAATCTCAAAGAGAGATTACTGGTAAAATGGTAACACAGACTATTATTTTAAGAAACGGGCTTTCACAAAAATGGGGCCTCATAGAGGAGGAAGTAGAGAGTGGTGAGGGAAAAGAGAGGAATCAACACCATCTTCCTGTTAGAAGTCAGACTTATTTGTTATTATAGAATGATTTTTTTTAATCTATTGCCATGACATTGGCAAATGTGTTTGTACTGCATTTTTTTTAGGTTCAGCCATCTTTTAATATTCTAAAATAAACAGAAAAACAAGTTGAGTGATGGAGGCAAAATGAGAAACAGTTGGAGAGAGAAATTAAAATTCAAATAATATGCATGAGTTCTGCATTTACCGTAGTAGTCTTCTGAAATGTCCATGTCCTGCACAAAGTAAACAGCAGAAGAATCTGCAGCTAGTCAGCATTTAATTCAAATGAGATCAAAGCATGATGGCCAATGTCATATTCAAGATACAAAGAGCTGACGGGCAATTACGTGAGCATTCTTTCTGCTCTCGGAGGCTTCCCACTTTGCTATATGACCAGTTGCATGACTGAGCTTTCATCTAATATGAGACTTCACAAGGAGCCTGATGAAGAGGGGAAAACACTTATACAATGCTCCTTCTGCTCCATGTTTACTGAACAGGGCACTTGCCAGAGAAGTTGGCTCTCATTTGCCAAAATGTGGAGGTAACTTTTGGCTTCAAGAGGGGTGATGCAGACCACACTCCCCTTCATCCTGTACATAGCCTTATGTGTATGACATCTTGACTTTTACCATCTTGAGTTCTCCGTCTCTCAAGCTTTCTTAAAAGATTCTTCTCCCCCCCCCACACACTTTCTGCTGGCTAGATAATTCATTGGTCTAGATATCTGGCTGAGGAGCCAGAGGTTGAAAGTTCAATCCTTCTCTATCCTTTCTGTGAGTAGACCCATCCTATGTGGCCTTGGGCAAGCTGCACAATCCCAGGGTGCCACCAGAAGAAACAAATGTTAAACCACTTCTGTGTATTCTCTACCTAGAGAACGTTGGAAAGGATTGCCATAAGTCAGAATCGACTTGACAGCTTCTTCTTTTTCATCATCATCATCATTTCCATGTACTAACAATACCTTCTTTAAACAGCTTCTGGATGGCACATTTCTTGCCTTATAGCCAATCATTTTGACTAGTCCTTGGCTTGCAGCCACTTCTAGGGTTCATCCTCTAGACTTCTCTACATTCAGACTGTAGACTTGCCTCTTCCTTATGCCAGTCTTCAAAACTCTAAATAGACTGATGGTGCCATATAAATGCTGTATAATTCTCCCATTCCTTTGAGAATCCCAATACTAGTCTGTTCTGCTGTTCCATTAAGTCCTCAGCTTATGCTAAATGAGATCTGCTTGGTTGGGACTACTTATAAATTAATGGGAAATCGATAGAGCTTCTCCTGGGGTCATTCTTAAAAACAAGAGCAACACAATTAGTCCATTAGATTTCAAACTTGTGCTGGCATATCCCTGGCTTATACATGTCTGGAGAAGGGTAAGTGGCATTCTAGATATTCTGTGAAAGAACTGTAAATCAGCAGTGGCTTGTTTTGAGCTCCCTGGTAAGTACCAACCACTTGCAAATAAGCACGGGGAGAATGGAATGTGCATGCAAATGAACTTATTATGTTCTCTGCCCTGCAATTCCCAGAGCTTGTTACTTTTGAAGTCACTGCTTGCATGTGAGGATAAAATGGAAGTTGCCAAAGCAGCTGTCTTTGTTAGTGAAAGTAAAAGACACAGAGATGGTCAGATGTGTTGATCTGAATAGGCAAAATTGTTAATCCTCAGAAACATGAGCACAAAAGTAGAAATTTCCCATTTTATCTGTCCTGAAACTTTTATTTCTGTCTTCTTTGCTGCCACTAGCTTTTCTTCTCAGAATAAGCCTAGAGTGGTCGTATAGACCAGATGGGTGGGATACAAATCAAATCAAATCAAATAAATAAATAAACCATGTGTATCTGACTGTGTTACAACAAAGTGGGGAAAATGGAAATAGATCTGCTGTGAAGCCACACCTGGGAAGTTGGGTTTCCCCAGGAATTTGCTTTAGCCAACTACATAGGAGTCAGCTGAGAGAAAGAGAAGAAAATTGGCAAACAGCCTTATTTTCAGCTTGTTAATGTAGCTCCACTGTGGGTGTCCAGATCTACAAGAGGCATGGTTACACCAGAACTACCCTAACAAGCTGCAGACAAGCTGATCAATATTTTCCTTCTCCTTCTCTGCTGAGTCCTCACTTTTTAAAAAAAATGCCTTTGGTCTCCCAGGTGCTATAGTGCAATGTCACCAAGCTTTTGAAAGGAAGGAAAGAGAACAGAATGGAAAAAGAAGAATAAAACAATCAGATCCAGGCACCAAGTTTGGGGAGGAGAGAATTCCACTTTCCCCACTGCCCTGTCTCTCTCACTGTTCCTGCAGCAGGGTAGAATGGTTAAAATTAGAATGGCTACAAACCCCTCCACATCAGCTTGAGCAATCATACCACCTGATCCAATGTGAATGCATTTGCAACAAAAAGCAATGGAAGCCCCAATAACAGCCCTGCAAGGGCTGATTTCCATTGTATTTTTTGTTGTTTAGTCATTTAGTCATGTCCAACTCATGACCCCATGGACCAGAGCATGCGAGGCCTTCCTGTCTTCCACTGCCTCCCAGAGTTGGGTCAAATTCATGTTGGTAGCTTCGATGACACCGTCCAACTATCTCCTCCTCTGTCATCCTCTTCTCCTCCTGCCTTCACACTTTCCTAACATCAGCATCTTTTCCAGGGAGTCTTCTCTTCTCACGAGATAGGTAAAGGCTCCCCTTGACATTTAGTCCAGTTGTGGCCGACTCTAGGGCACAGTGCTCATCCCTATCTCCAAGCCGTAGAGCCAGCGTTTGTCCAAACACAGTTTCTGTGGTCACGTGGCCAGCACGACTAGACACGGAATGCCGTTACCTTCCCACCATGGTGGTACCTATTTATCTATTTGCATTTACATGCTTTCGAACTGCTAGGTTGGCAAGAGTTGGGACAAGCGACGGAAGCTCACTCCGTCATGTGGATTCGATCTTACAACCGCTGGTCTTCTGACCTTGCAGCACAGAGGCTTCTGCAGTTTAACCCACAGCGCCACCATGTCCCCCTATTGTATAGTCAATGGAAAATAATGTGAATCTGACCATACCAATCCTGGAGCATTTCCCTTATCATTTGCCAATGTAGTCAAATATAGTCAATGAGAATGTATCTATACAGTTCCAAATAGCAACAAGGTTTTAATAGTAAAAACTGCATGTCTTCTTTTTGCCGTTATCTCGTTCATGCACTAGTAGATGACATCATATATATACTGTCCCTAATTGTATTATCAAAGTTCTGTTATGAGGAGAAAATAATAGTATTAATATAAAACCAATGAGGCATCCTGAGGTATCTTAGTAGCAGACTGGTTTATTATGGCATAATAATTGGAACTGACTGCAATCCAGGAAGTCTTTATGTATTAGTCAGGTGTTACAAGATTCTTTGTTATTTTTGCTGCAATAGGTTGACATTCTGATATTAATGAATAAACATCAGGAAGTATGTGAATAATTCGGGACCAGCATTCCTGTGCTCAGGGGAGCTGAAGACCATCTGCCTGCTACAGGTCACTGTGTGAGAGACAGTGGGACTGTGGCTGGGCTGCTGGCAGCTTTTTCCAAGGGAGCCTGGCTCAGTCTCCCTCTGCTTTGTAGGACTGGGTGGTCCGGGACCTGGATGAGCAGAGCCTGGCAACAGTCACACATGCACTGGTAACAACCAGACTAGACTACTGCAATGCGTTATGCGTGGGGCAGCCTTTGAAGACGGTCCAGTGACTGCAACTGGCACAGAACCAGGCTGCACGGCTGGTAAGAGGTGCTGCCGCACAGATTCATATCACACTGGTTCTGAAAAATGTACACTGGCTGCCGGTTGCTGCTCGGGCCCAATTCAAAGTGCTTACTTTGACATATAAAGCCCTAAACGGCTTAGGACCTGGTTACCTAAAGGACCGCCTTCTTCCAGGGCCGGACTGGCCATCTGGCAATTCTGGCAAATGCCAGAAGGGCCGGTGGTCAGAAGGGCCGGTTCTTGCCTCAGCGCAGGGCCAGGCTGAGCCCCCCTCCCCAAAAGAGAGCGAGAGAGAGAGAGAGCGAAAGGGAGCCTTCCCTCCCCGCCCCCTTGCCTTGCCTTGCCTTGCCTCCTCCTTCCTCCTCCTCCAGCCCCTCCAGCTGGGGCGTCCCCCCCAACCTCCCCACCCGGCCCAAGAACGCACCCGCGCCCGAGGGGGGGGCAACGGCGAGGCCCGGCTCCTAGCGCGGCGGCGAAGGCTGGCTCCGGGCGGCGGAGGCGGCGGCCATGGGGACGCGGCCACTCCGCCTCCCTCCCGCGCCCGCGGAGCCGGCAGCAGCGGCTGTGTGCTTTATTCGAGGCTAGCGCGGGCAGCCGAGATGCCGCGGCTTCCCAGCCCTGCCTGCCCGCCGGCTGCTCTCGGGCCGCGGATGGTGCTGGTGGCCGGCCGGAGGTTCTGGCCTTCGCATGCCCCGCCCCGCTCGCTCGCTTCCTCGCCCTGGCGCGCCGGGGCTGAGGAGGGCCGGAGGGCGGAGCGGGAGCGGCGGCAGGAGGAGGAGGAGGCAGCCTCGCCTCAAATCCTCCCCCACTGCCCGCCCGCCCCGGCCCTGCCTGGCCCGCTGCCCGGGCGCCCAGGTGGCCGAGAGCGCACAGTGCCCGGGCGCGTCGCCTTCGCCGGGTGCCCTTGGCCTCTCCAAAGGGAGGTGCGCCGCTGGGGGAGCGGGCGCCTCGGCCGGCCTTCCCCGGGCGGGCGGGCGAGGAGGGAAAGCCGGGGGGGCGGAGAGGGGAGGAGGAGGAGGAAGGGGGCGAGGACGGGGAAAAGAGCGGAGGGGGGACTGGAAGAGGTGAGGAGGGCCGATCGGAAACTGGAAGCCGAGAAAGCCTCTCCTCCCGGGCAGGGGTGGCCATGCTGCCTCCCAGGAAAGCCCCTCTGACGAGGCTGGGCTGAAGTTTCGTCGGCAAGCCCAGCCTCGACTGGAGGGATCCTGACCCGGTCCCGGGAAGATCAACTTTCTTGGCCAGTTTTTTTTTTTTAAGTGAAAATTTCCTCATCAGAGCTGGGCTATGCTGTCTTTGTTTCACCGTCCCCTGAGAATGTCACAACCCCGCTTTAGATACGAGTTGCCTTCTTATCCTGCTCCTTAGGATGCGCTGCGGCAGAAAAGATACACTCCTCTTGCACAGGGAGGTTCTGTTTATTCGTTTCGTTCATATCCTCGGCTCCCTCCCAAGTTTTATCCTCCTCCCTACAGCCCTGTGAGGTAGGCCAGGCTGATGGCGAGAGCACCTCGCTCAAAATCCCCCTGGTGCATTTCAGGGGTCCATAGGGCCAATCCTGGCCCAAAGCCAGGTGGGCCTGTGTCCCCACAGCCGGTGGGCCTGTGTGCTCTAAATGCCAGGGCCGATTTTTGGTCCCAGTCCGGCCCTGCCTTCTTCCATACAAGCCTGCCCATCCTCTAAGATCAGATCAGGAGGCCCTTCTGAAGGTGCCATCCCTGAAAGAAGTGAGGGGGATGGCATGTCAAAATAGGGCCTTCTCGGCTGTTGCCCCCCCTATTTTGGAATGCCCTCCCTATAGTGGTCTGCCTGACTCCAACACTTTTGGCTTTTTGGCGCCAAAGACCTTTCTGTTTAGCAAGCATTTTAATTAAATGGTATTCTTTAGCTGGCCATATGAGCAGAAGGATTTATTAATATTAATGTTTTAATGATAGTTTTTAATATAGATATTATTATAATATTGCCTATTTTAATGGTTTTAATGTTTTTAAAGTTTTAATATTGTTGTATGCTGAGCAGAGACCACTGGTAATGGTGCAACTAAAAAAATATTGTAAATAAAATATAAATATCAAAAGAAGCATTTCTGGAAAACATTCAAATATGTAACCAAAACCTTTGGTTGAAGGTATGACAATGCTCTTGCACACTTTGAGGGCAAGACTGATTAACATGCAATTGTGATCAAGTGCAAATGTTAGTGATTTAATTAAGACCAGTTTTGTATATATATATAGAATGTGTGCAGTTTGTGTCTGTGCATGTTTACTCAGCAGTAACATCAACTGAGGCCAAGACTTAGTATTGAGCAAGTATACCCAGAATTATCTCCTTAACTTGTGCTCATTTTGCTGGAACTCCTGTGGCTCTATTTAAAGATACCAAACAAAAATGTAATGTTATTCAATTTCCTTTGCTTGAAAATACATGGCCCATTAATTGAAGTAATGTTTTAGGATTATTAAGAAAGAGTTCGAAATAATGTTCAATAATTCTGTACAGCTTGATCGTGTATGGCTACCAATACATCAGTGGGGTGTAAAGACGGTGTGCTTTAATATATGTGAGCTAAAATATATCTCTATGCTGTACCAATCATAGATCATACAGATTAATACAAAGGTCCTCTAAACTATTTTTTAAAAATAAAAGTGAGTATACACGTTACTCTTCCACACCAGTTACAGTATAGCACATTGTAATATTTTAAAGCATTTGGTCACCTGTGTCAGCTTTCTGTATGAATGTTCACGTTGCAGACATTTTGGGCCATAAAGTCAAAAATGTGTCAAAAATGTCCTGCAGTTCTTTGATATAGCCTTACTGAGGGGAAACTGCACCAGCCATGTTTCCTGAGTACTGTATTTCCATTGGCTCTTGCTGACACCTGGTGGTGGTGCCAGGCATTGAAACAAGAGTTGCATCCAGCCCTCACTTAAGTTCCTTCACTGCAGCCCTCACAACCCCTCTTGTTTCAGAAAATAAGACTGATTCAACACAACAGCTCTGGAGATTCATTTACTGAGATGTAAAAATAAATGAATAGTGGACAAGCGGCAATCAGAGAATGTTTGAGTAGGCCCAATCTATACAGTGGCAGGGACGTGGTGGCACTGCAGGTTTAACCGCAGAAGCCTCTGTGCTGCGAAGTCAGAAGACCAGCAGTCGTAAGATCGAATCCACATGACGGAGTGAGTTCCTGCCACTAGTCCCAGCTCCTGCCAACCTAGCAGTTCGAAAGCATGTAAATGCAAGTAGATAAATAGGTACCACCATGGTGGAAAGATAACGGCAATCCGTGTCTAGTCACGCTGGCCACGTGACCACGGAAACTGTCTATGGAAAAACGCTGGCTCTACAGTTTGGAGATGGGAATGAGCACCGCACCCCAGAGTTGGACATGACTGGACTAAATGTCAAAGGGAACCTTTACCTAATCTATAAAGTTACCATAGCTGCAGTAAAAAAAATAAAATTTGCAACTTGTGGTATCTTTATTGAGAATGCTTCCAGGCAAGGATGTTATGGTAGAATTGCCCTATCTAAGTTGGGAGACTTTACAGAGTCCTCCCATGTTTCCTTACTGTTTCACTGGCCTTTTCTTTTTCTTTTTTTTGTTCCCACGACAGGGTGATAGAAGACATAATAAGGGAGAAATGATGAAGTCAGTTGCATGGCGCTTTTTTTTGGTGGGAAGCTGCCCTAGAGGAACAGTTTGACTCTTACAAATGGAGCAGAGTAAAATAGCTCCATCTTAAACCAGGGAAATTCTGGACTTTTCTTCTGGCTTCCAGAAAGCTGCTTATACTATATGCCACCTGCCATAAATTGTTACATATAGGAGCTTTGGAGCTGGCCAATAAATGGAAAACAGTCCACATCCACATCCTCTTTATTCTTGCTTGCTGTCAAGGGGGTCAGCTGGGCACAACAAGCCCATTAGTGATGTCTTATTAATATGTAAGTGTGTAACTGGAGTAGCTGACCTGGCAGGCACTATTTGTTTTGTTTTTAAGCAATTGCAAAAGTTTTTCACTAAAGACTCTTGAACACATATAGTAGTTATGAGCTAAGAGGAGAAGTCCCCTTCTGTAATGGTGCCTGCTTAAAGAATAAAAGACGAGAGTACGAATGAATGCCGACTCCTCACAATGAAGGTACATTCCAAGGATCTATGTTAGGATTGGTTGCCTTTAACATGTTAATCAATTACCTGGATTTAGGAGTGAGCAATGAAGTCCCTAGGCTTGGTGATGAATCCAAATTATTTAGAGTGGCTATTAACAAAACCAGATTGTGAAGAGCTCCAAAAGAATCTTTGAAGCCCAGGTAAAAGGTAAAAGGACACTAAAATGGCAAGTGAACAATTGTAAAATGTAAACAATTATACAATGGCACATATTGGGTCAGAGAATAGAAGAGATGTCCCAACTTCACATATACACTTATAAAATCTGAGCTAGCTGTGAATGACAAAGAACTAGATCTTGAGGTTAAGTTTAGTAGCAGTGAGACAGCGTGTGGCCCCTATGGGGCAGGGAGGCAAACTGCAACCTGATAAAACTAGGAAAGAAGTCAAAAATAAGGTGTTGATGTGACAGACCTCCAGGTTAACAGAGTCCCACTCTAACTACTGAGTCGTAGTACCTTGTTGGTCCTGAAGGGGATGAATCCAGGAGAGTTAAATGTGGTGATGGCTAGGGGACCTGCCTGATCCTGGTACCTCCCAACACTTGGACTTTGGACTCTTATGACAACCCTGCAAGTTAAAACTGCCACCACACTCACAAAAATACTGGCCAACCCTAGACCTGGTTTTAAGTTCCAGAAATCCTCTTAGCCAAATTTCAAACAATTAGGTAGATAACTTTTTTATATTTTATCAAAAATAGCAAAAGGGACAAGAGGACAAAAGTTTCAAAAAGGCACCAAAAATATTTGGAGCAAACAATCAGTAACAGCAATAGAGAGCAAAGATACCAGAAAACAATAAAGCTACCTAAACTATCTAGTACTGTATTTACACATTAGCATAGCATCAGCATGGTCTTAGAGTACATCCCTCCCAGCATGGCATAATAGGACAGCAACTGAGCATAGTGTCTCCTAAGGGATGTGTAAGCCAACTAAAGTAACTTCTGGACTTCTTTATATACTTTAATCATCACCTTCTGGGTCTTATGAGGTGGTCTGCCAATCAGACTCTGAGTTCTCTCAAATATTCACAAAGACAAGAGCAATTTCTACACACAACAAATAGCAGATGTCATTTGTAAAATTAGTAGATTACCCGGGAACAACAGACCCAGCCTTGAAGTCTTTGGCCAAAGGATGAACTACAGGTGGTACTTCCTTGGGGGGGGGGGGCAAAATCTGCCACCACCTTTCTCCCAGCCAGCTATTCCCAGACATGGAAAAAAGCCTGAATTTTCCAGAGAGGTCCATGACCCATGCTTCCACAATTTTTCCATTTCTTCACAGTTAATGTAATACAGTATTAGCCTTAAGCAAATATATGGTGTGACTGCACTTGGAATACTGGTTACTCCATTTGAACAAGGATAGTGTAAAATAAAAAAGGGCCCAAAATGACAACCCAAATGATGAAGGGGATGTAGCAAATTTATCTATGAGGAGAAGTTGCAACACTTGGCCCTGTTGAACTTTGTGAAAAGGCCTTTAGGGTCAGCAAGAACTGGATGCAAACAAAATGGGCCCTAGTTCCAAAGAACCACAAAAGTCAACAGGAAAGAATGGAGAGGGGATTGTGGAGGCTGCTGTACTGCTGAACCACAAACATCAGCCCTGTAGCATCAATTAGTATAGCTTGCTGAACTCGTGTGATGGAGAAGGCAGTCTTAAGTCTCTCCCAGTAGCACGTTGGAGGAAATTTAAGACATAATAAAATAAACTGATAAAGTAGTCTAAGAGCATAAGGTAAGGCTGGCAATTAGTGTACAGTACAATCTTTTATTTCCAGTATCAGAAGATGCTTACTCGAAGAATAGATTTCAAGAAAGAGATTCACCTTTAATCTAGAATGGTTTCCATTCACTCTATTAAACAACATATAACATCACAGAATATTTTAGGTAGTTCTAAACTCTGAATAAAGTTGTTTATTGGATTTCTTAGTCATTACAATAAACAGTAGGTCTCCATTTGGGCAGTTGTTCTTTTGATGACCTTATTTTGTAGCAAACACCCAATTTCACAAAGGAAAAAGGAGGTAGACAAGAAAAACAACGGGCCAATCCTTGAAGCATGTTTAAAGTACCTCAGCAGAAATTAGGATTTGTTTGACATATTAGCTAAAGTGGTACCTGAACTGGGCTCAGCCACTCACGTCTTTTGCACATAAGGAAACCCTTCCTTATGAAAGGATCATATGATGCCGACAGGAAGGAACTCGGGCTGTTCGTTCTGTGGCCGACCACAGTCGGGCGGGCGGGCGGGCGAGGGAGAACTGGGCTCCTCTTTGAACTTTGCATAATCCAGGGGGATATGGAGGGGGGAAAGGGGGGGGGCGCGGTCTGGGGCCTGGGTTAAGGGAAGAGCACGGAAGGGCCTGCGGTGGGTGGGTGGGTGTCGGGGAGGGGGGGCTGGGGCGGCAGAGGATGCTGTTGTCAGGCAAAGGGTTCTGCTCCAGTGTTTTCTCCAAGGAAGAAGCCGGGCCAATTTCAGGGCTGGCTGGCACCTTGAGTCCCGTGGCCGGGGGTGGGGGGTGGGAAAGGGGGGGATGCCTCTCAGGCCCTGGAGAGAGAGCTGCTCCTCCATCGGGTCCCAGGCGATGCAAGCCGTGGGCCTGACCTGGCTTGCTTCTCCAGGGGCTTCTTTGACCGTCTCCCTTGAGTGGCGCTGGACTCCTGCTCTCCGTCTGCCAGAGCTGTGGAATTGGGACTGGTGCCCAGCCAAGCGGTGGGCATTTTGCCGTGTGGCAACTTTCAGGGGGGCCCCCCGCCCCCCGGGTGAGCGGGGCTCTCCATTCTGAGGGGTCTCGGACTGGCTGGCCCGAGTGCCCTGGCTAGCTGGCTGGCTTTTGGCAGGAGCCTCCGGCCGGGTCGGGGGCAAGTCCTAGCGGGCAGGGGGTTCTTTAGGGTTGCTCTGGCCGGGGCGGGGCGGGCGGAGCAGAGCGGCGGAGGGACGGAGAGGGGCGGGCGGGCAGGCGAGGGAACGAGCGAGCGGGGAGGGCGGAGAGGACGTGGCCCGGCTAGGCCTTCCCCGCCGTGGGAGCCGCCTGCGCCCTCCGCGCCGCAGCCCTGGCAGGAGGAGGAGCCGCCGCCTGGCCGGGCTGCCAGCTGGGAGGAGGAGGACGCATCCCCGAGGCTCGAGCCCGGCTCTCCCCTTCTTCGCCCTCGCGCCTCTCTCTGATGAGAGAGAGAGAGAGAGAACCAGTATGTATAGCCTAGTCTACCTTCCCTTTGTCCTCCCTTTTAGTTTCTACTCTTAAATTAGCTACCAGTCCCTCTTTAATACTTCCCAGGTCCTTTACTCCCTCCAGGGGCTTTTCCTCTTGTCCTGGGCATTCTACCCTTTCTAGGGCTCTAGTCTGGGTCTGTCTGTCTGCCTGCCTTTCTCCCCATAGGGGACCCAAGACACCTCACAACAGCTATTTATTTATTTATTTATTTATTTATTTATTTATTTGTTTGTTTGTTTTACACCCCGCCTATCTGGTCTTTGCGACCACTCTGTTTATCTCTTCTTGCTGACTGGGTTCTTCCGGCTATCCAGGTTCCCCCAGAGAGTTGTGCACCATCAAAGTCTCGCCAAGGTCTACTTGGGAACTTGCTCTATGGAACTTGGTGGGCCTTGTGGCTCCTGGAGGAACGTGAGACAATCCACTGACGGGGGCGCAGATAAGTGTGTATATATGTATATTTTCAGAATACAGAAAACGCAGCCTCTAAACACACAGGTTTAGGGTAAATCTTCATGATGTCTCTCAGGGAATGTCTGTGTTGCATCAGTAAAATTGCTGAGATAGCACCTTAGGGCATCTGAATATATTTCTTTAAGATAGTATGGTAATGACAGAATGATAAATTACTTTGCAAAGCAATCTGAACTTGATATTGTTGACACAGCAGATCAGGGGAAAGTTCCCTGTAGGTGGCTGTAATATATATCTCATGAGCATTATAACTGAGTTCACATCTCTCCATTGCCTTTGGATGGCAAACCTTCTAGCCTAAAAATGAGTTATTTCAATGAAAAGGATTAGAGTATTTTTAAAAATCAAATATTACTTAACGTTCTTTCTGTTTAAATATGTCTAAGCAAAGGGAGTTGAAATTGATCAAATCCTTTATGTCTGACAACTAAAATAATTTTCTATCTTTCTACACTGTGTACAGTAATAGATTAAAAGTACACAGCATCATGATACCTACAGCTTGCAATAAATATTTATTTCTTCAACATGGAACAAGATTGTCTTCTGAGCTCCTAGATCTGACTCAAGGTAAGAACTTACTCAAAGCAATAATATAAAGTTCATATGTGTTCTCTTATGTCTGATCTGGATTTCTGCTCCATTCTTGGACGATTCAAGAGGAAGAATATTTAAAACAATGTTGTCTTGAATAGTCTCTATTAAATGTGGTAACCTCACAGTTGGTCAACCAGAGATCCAGTTATCACTTCTTTTAACAGCAGTCTCAAAATGTGCATGCAAACAGAAAAAACAGCCGAATGGGGCCACTGTGAAACAAGAGGAGAAATGTCAGCATGTCTGGGGACACCCTGTCATCTGGTGGCGATGAAAACAACCTTTAAAAAGCACAAGAGCCAAAAAGCACAAGAATATTGAAGGTCAGGTTTAAAAGGTTGGGGCAGCCAGTTGGAGAGAGAGGAAAGGAAATGGGACGCTGCTCGCAAGAGCCCTGACCAGGATGGCTCCACTTGCAACAGAAGGGCAGATGGTGGCATCTTGTTCTGGGTCTTTCTTGAATGGGTCCAATGTCTTTTCTTTTAATAACACTGTCACAGCCTGATAAAATAAGAGTAATAGACAGCCATGTGGGGGAGATGAGAAATATGGGAGTCATATTTATGCCTTTGTGGCTATGGAATTCATGTAAGCAGTACAGCTGTGTCTGTTGTGCAGTCGGATGGCTTAGAGGATGCTACCCCGGTGCAAGATGGTCTGCAAGAATTTTTTCCAGCAAAGCTGTAGAGTCTTATGTTAGCACGCTTCAAATGTCTTATGCAAAACCCTACAAAACAATGCCTCGGTCTTACATTTAAATAATAAGCAAAGATCAGGTGCAAGGGTGAAGTGTTCCCAGCCTGTGGACACCAAGCCTGATGCTTGCTAGTTTTCAAGAAAAATTAGAGATTCTGGTGATTTTAAAAATAAGCAGAATGAAAATGGTATTGGGCTTTCTGATGGGTACAGTACTGGATAGGCTGTTGGATAGCTCTATCTCTCTGTGTGTTCTTATTGCTTTCTTATTATTGTTGATGATGATGTCAATGAAGGGTATGCCTAGCAACTGGAAGTAGAATGAATTTCTACAAATGGCAATATAAGGAAGGAAAATATCAGTAGAGAAATTAATGGAAGGAATGTTAGAGAAATCAGTTCTAAAGGCCCCAGATAGTGGTAGGCTCTAAGAGTTTGTATAGAATAATGAGTTGGCTTTCATATAGATTTTTCTAAAAGATTACTACAGAAGCTGGTAGCCCAGCTGTAATCGTCATTTTTCATTTCCTCTATAAATTACTGTATGGAATTATTTCATTTGATGAAAGATTTTCCATTTTCCTGGACTTTAAACTTATGTTTTATACTTTTGTTAAAAAATTGTTTTAATTCTGTTTTGAGCAGTGGCATAGAGACAAAAAGGGGTAGATAAGGATTTGGTATGTGTGCTTGTCAGCTTGGGAGCATTCTAATGTTTTAATTATACAGTATTTGTATTTGATTTTTACGTTAGTGCATTATATTGGTTTTTAAAATACAAATGTGTGGATAAATGTGTATATAATATATAAACAATAAACTATACAAAATAAGACTTGGCAAACACATGAAAACAATTAAACATTATGTTTGAGAATTACAGATAAAGAATACATTTAAGGTTAATAAGCATGCACAGCAAACAACGAAGTAGCGGAACTAGGTAAAAGCCGCAACAGAATGGAATAGAGTGGAATGGGGACTTCTTAATAAAAACTGGTGCCAGAAATAGCGGGATGCAATGGACTAACCTCAGAACAATAATGTAAACCTCAAACCTATGAAATATTACTCTTCCATTAACCCTTTATTGCCCCAAACCCATTGGAACAGAACACAGTCGCCCAGAATGGCAACTTTTGAGTAGGGTAATCAAACCAAATTCATGACGTATGTGTGACTAGATGAGACAGATGCAGGAAGCCACAAATCACCCTCAAGAACAACATGCCAATACTCATTCCAGGAAGAAAATCGATATGGGGGGGGAGGGAAAACACCCCAGAATAGTGACTTCTGAGTAGAGCAGCTCAATGAAATTCATGCATCTCATCCAAATAGATCTTGGAATTGTTAATTAGCAGCTATTTGCCACTTTGAATTTTGCTATTGCACATAACAAATGAAAACATGCAATTGAATTCTGGCCACAACAAACATTTGTTCCCCACCTTTCTGTTGTAAAGATTCACATGCCAGATAATGGAAACAAATACAAACAGATAAAATCATGAAGAATAGCATAAAAAATTCAACGAAGTCCTCTGTTGCAAAGACTAGTAATTATTTACCTTGAGTACATTCACAGAAGGAGAGAGAGCAGTGCATATTAGTCAAAGCTGTCCTTGTAGCTCACTGCGAAGGCACTTGCTCTGCTTATAGTAAGGTCTCAGGGCCCAATGTAAACACCCTTCTGTTCACAAAGAAAGGACTAAACATTTGCTATCTCAGTCTCATGAAATCAGTTGCTCTCAGCTCATCAAATCCTTCCTGGTTTGGGTACAGTTGGCTTCATCTCAGGATCTTTTCTTTTCCTATTTAATCCATCTGTATCCTCCTCTAAGCATTACATAGACTGCATGGCCAGTAAATAAAATAAATGGTCAGAAGCAGGAAGTTTTTAATGACCAAAAAAACTCTTTGCCTGTGAGATCATCACCATCCCATAAGTGCAATACAACAGGACTTCAGCCAATATATTGTAGTGCAAAGTGGCTTGGTCTCAAATGGTCAGTTAAGACCCATTAACTTTGTGGAAGACTGGAAATAAAAATTGCCAGATCAAAAATGCTGGTATGATTTCTGGGATGTGGGGGTGCCATAACAAAGTGTGTTGCGGCACGCTAAAGTCTAAAATATTTTTCTTTTAAGATGTTGTTGTTGTTGTTTAGTCGTTTAGTCGTGTCCAACTCTTTGTGACCCCATTCATGGACAATTGTCCACTTCCTCAGATGCATGGAATGTCAACTCATTCACATTGTTATATGCATTTGATACAGATCAACAAATCTACCTATACTTTTCAACTTGGTTGTATGAGGCAATGGTGATTGCCATGATGAATATTTGTACTTCAGAATGTACCACTCCATATTTGCTTATTGGAAGGATTTCGCTCTTCACAGCTTCCAGTTTCTGTGACGCGAATGTCCTCTCTGTCTAGGAAGACAGCCAAGGGAAAGCTGGCTACGACTCCCCTTGCTTCTTGTCAGCTCTAGGTAAGTACAGTACCATACCTCAGGTTGAGTCCTGTTCTTTTCCACACCACCGGTCTTTCTCCTCCAGCACATCTGTCCTAAGGAGAAGTGGCCTTTGAATGTATGCCATCCATATATTTATTGCACACTCATGTACATGCATACATTTGTAGTTTTGGAAGAGGTAGCTGTGTACGTCTGTGCAGACATTTTGATGTACATACATTTGTGTGTGAGCTACTAATTTGGAAGGGGCAAGAATTATCTGAGTTACATCAAAAGAAGCACTAACTGTTGTACTGTTAGCAGCTACCAACAAAACTTTTGAGTAGAAGCCAAGCAAAGCTAATATTTTGATTTGATTTGATTTGTTCTGTATTTCATCACTTTCCAGAAAAAACTGGGACCAATGGTGGCTTACAGTATAATTTTTAAGGCACTTTTAAAAATCAGTACCTAATCAAGTATTAATTTAAAATATAATTAAATCAGTAATCCAATTTAAAATAAAGTATAATTTAAAACCATTGAAAACATCTCAATTAAAACTAACAATTATAATTGCAGCACATTGTTTAAAGCCCCCGTACTTAGCAATTAGTCAGTAACTGAAGCTGTTAGGAGTTATTAGCAGTTGCCAACCTACTTACCACAGTTTGAAAGAACTGAACAACTTGTCATACAGGATGTGTAGACTTGTGCGTATCTACTCTGATGTAATCCCCTTTGATTTGAGAGGGGGCCCATTCTCAGGTAACTATGCACTAAATAAGTAGGGGACCATCAGACCCTTGGGCCTACAGAGGACCCAGAGATGTCCCTCTCCAAAACTATGCCCTCTCGAGTGGGAAATGTTTCCCCATGTGTACCTGACCCTTCATCATTGGGGGAGAAATGATGCACAGGGGTTCTCCAGACACCCTGCTTACCTTCCAAGTTGTGAAGAGGGTGCAGGCTAGGCAAAGCCGCCCCACTCCAGGCACTTGACAGTTATGGATTTTAATAAAAATTTATGGCAGGAAAAAAAATAAGAAATTCATATGGGGAAATTTTAAATGCATGTACATGGAAAACGTAATAGGCATTCAAAATGTACTGTAATGTCCAAATATAATATCAGTAAGTTATGTCATCTAGCCAGTTGTACTCAAATGGAAGGGGTTACTACATGGCCTGCCTGGCCTAGGAGATCCTTGGTTCAGAAAATCACTTAGATAGAGATTAGGCTATGTTGACATCCCAGACCCATGGGAAAGCTTGAGTCCCACAACAGATTGTTTTGACTGCATAGAGCATCAAGAGCTCTATAAACAGAGATTTCTACCATGTTTATGGAACATTTTGTAAAAAGGGGGAGAGAATCTCTGCTTGGGCTGAGTGAGAATTATGTAATGTGATGTGATTTATTTACTGTAGCTTATGCTTTGCCTGTAGGCCAGCTTTGTTTTTACAAATGATATTTATTGGAATAGAGACTTTTAAGCGACTTGTATGAGAGTTTATGTATTTTGTTCTTTTTACTAAAAAAGCAGCTTTTTCACTAAGAAAATAGTCTTAATATTGACGTAATATTGTATCTTTTGAATTACTGAACTTAAATTGTGTGCCATTTGAATAGAACATCATACTTTTAGTAAATCCTACATGTTTTGTAGATTAAAAATGCTACCTACATCTATGAACTAGAACGTTTATGTATTAAAGAACTGTGAATTTTGCAGTATGTACTCATTCAGTTTTATATACTCAAATATATTTTACATATTTAAGCTCTTATTTACATGATTACTTGATTGCTAAATAAATATTTTAAAGAAGAAAAATATTCCTTTTTGAACTTCTAAGTCAAAATTCGGAAGGGTATCCAGGAAGGAAGAATTGAATGATTATAAAGCAAGGTACAGAATGTGTACAGATTTTGTGACTACAATTAAATTCCTTGCCGGATGTTTATAAAAGACAAATGTATGTCTCTCATGGGGAGTCTGTAAAAGTAGGAGCACTCAGATGTTCCTCCATGTAATCTGATACACTGGCTGAGCCACTGGACAGGGGCCCAGAAAACCAGGGACTGTGTTGGGGACATCACCATTGTATACTGACATCCTTTGGCTTGGTAATGAGTCCTTCCACAATCCAGTGAAGCAGGACCGCTCAACTGCAGCGTTTTATTTATTTGTTATTCATTATTCATTTCATTTTTATCCCACCTTTTCTCTCTTGTTGGGACCCAAGGCAGCATACAAAAAATGTTTTAAAATATTTTTAAATTTTTTTCTTTACCTTTGACCTTATTTATTCTCTCACTCACAGATTTCTTCTGTTTGTAGTTATTCTGTATGTGCATTACATCCAGGTTAGTGCCACTGATGGTTAGTTACTGACTGGAAACTCAATTCAATCACAGTCTCAGAAGTGGTGGTTATGTTAGACTGTTGTAGCAAAAACAAAAACAGGAAGGACGCAATCTTATATTTCTTCATAATTACTACAGCTTGTGCCTGTGGTGTACAGGGACATAAATGAGGATGGAGTCCTCAAATTAATCATAGCATCTCCCTGGTGAAGACACTGATAAAGTCCACAGAATCTTCCTTTCTTGCAATGCAAGGGTGTAGCTGCAACTCCAGAACTCTGCAGAAACATTGGCACTAGATTACATTTTCCTCCAGCAGGACAGGAATGCCTTGAATGGAACATTAATCTTTCCAGAGAGGTTGTATAACACCTCGCTTTGATCAGCTTGGCTGCTGCTGGTACAAAAATTCATAGCAGCTTTTAAAGGGATGTCATGTTTTCAAATTGGCTGCAACAGTCAAATGGAAATATTGAGTTTGCATTTATAGAAGAAAGAACCTTTGCAATCAGCCAACAACTTAGTCATAGAACAAACGTCTTTACTTTTCTGACTCTACTAAGCCAGATATGGCTTCCTCTACCCCCAGACTCAAATGAAAGCAATTTTGGACAAAGTATGAATGTCAGAAATGTTTGACATGCCAATTCATCTGCCAGCCCTAGAGGAATGTGACCAATCTCCATTAGTCCAAAGCTGACAACTCAGAGGCTGACTATATGGGCATTTAGCTTGCTGTTTGGTCTGCTGCAGGAATATGGTACTGTAGTTCACGCTCAAGGATGGCAAACAGATGACGTCTTTGCTGGAGGGGAAGGTAGGATTGCTCTCATTTGGATTGGTTCCAGCATGTATGATTCTTCCAGTTTGAATTTGCCAATATTGTTAAGTGGCTTAATAAGTGAGCCACTTCAGAATATTAGCAAATCAATAATTTCCTCTGCTCTTTAGCAGAGCAGCAAGATAAGTGATTTTTTTTCTTTTTGCCATAGACTATTACTGATGTGTTGTATCAGTTATAAAAAAATAAAAATAGATATACAGTATATGGACTATTGTTAGTGTGCTGCATCAGTTAATTTTAAAAAATAACAAGCTAAAAAAATTCTCCTTTGTGGGTTTTGTTGGGGACAGCAATTTTCCTTGCCCCATTGTTCAAATTCCAATACATCATGACTCAAACTGAGCCTTTGTCAATGCTGATCAGAGATTCTCAATTATGATAAAGCAGATGACTATCTGGGGTATAAACAAAGGTAATATATAGGCACAAAACCTAGTCTATATTATTCGCACATACAGCTTCTGTAAATTCATGAACACTGTGTGAAACCTGGAAGTACTTACATACTCTGAGAGGGCTGCTCAATTGACTTTCAGCCATAGGCCTACACTGTATAGCATTGTGCTTGGGCTTCACACTACAAACATCCTACATTTTAAAGTTATTTGGAGGTCATGGAGCATATAAATGCTAATTTTAAAAAATGAAGCAAAGAAAGACAAGAAAATGTACAGGTCTCAGAAAGCTGCTTCACATACTGTATAAAGCTTACATCACTAGAATTCACAGGTCACTGGTGTCTAATAGATACCCTGACACTTTTACTATTATAAATGGGTCAATTTACTGTAAAGAGCTCTTTGTACTAACCAAAGATTCAGCAGGATTTTTCCTCATTTATGATAAACCAATGGACAATGGTTTGTGGGAGTGTTTAAAGAAACAGTGCTTCTTCAGATGCACAAGAGAAACTACTTCTGTCAGCTTGGTATCTACACAGACTGTGCATTGCTGACTAGTGCCATCAAGTGGTCAGAGAAAAATGTCAAGAAAGATTCTCTGGGACTCTCTATTTTCAGGAATTTTTTTTAGTCACCTTTGGAAAAATGGGACATGTATTTATTTATTTATTTATTTATTTATTGAGCTTATATGCCGCCCATTTAGACATAGTCTACTCTGGGCGGCTCACAAAACACAGAATAAAAACAATTAATATGAAATAACAATTTTCAACATTTACATAAAACAGTAGATTAAGATGGAGAGAGAGAAAGTTACGTGTATGTTTCAGAGAATTAGCAAGAAAGAGAGAGAAGTGAGATCAGAATAGGACTTAGTGGATGAAAGGTGGGACATGAAGGAATCTGGCAGTTTGTGGTGGAACCAGACATAAACTGCAGCTTTTGAGTGGAGATTTGAATAATGTAGAGCTTAGTGATTTAGACTGAGCTTACAAAAAAGGATTATGGTGGTGGATTTTGACAACAGGATTGTTGACATAGCCCATGGTGATCACTCATTTCAGAGCTATGTCAATGCACCTCTGTCCCTTGCCACCAAAAACAAAACAAATCAAAATAAACATATGGCAAAATTTTAATATAGGCTGAATTTGGTGCCAGGTACCAATGCTGGAAATACACTTCAAAACTCTGTTCATAATACACTATGAACATGTATGAGCATGCATCAATATATCCTTACACACTAATGAAATGAACTATTTTTGTGAAATATGAAAAGAAGCTCAGAGTTCCACATGTATTATTTTAAAATGCAGAAGGTAATGGAAGAAACAGCAATCCAAAATATTAATTCTCTATTAATAATTGTTTAATTCTCAGTCAACCTTCAGTTGATTAATCATTTGACACCTTTATTGTAGTGTGCTGTTGGATCACTTCTGACTTATGGCACCTCTAGTAATACCTGATTTATGCCATTTCTCTCATAGGTTAACATGGATAAGTAGGAATCTGAACCCAGATCTCTAAAATCCTAACCCAACATTCTGTCCGCTACATCACACTGTTTTACAACAACTGCCTATGCCCTATGGCACATGGTTTGTATTTGTTTGCCCGTTTCTTCTATCCTTCCGAGGTGGTAAAATGAGTACCCAGCTTGCTGGGGGGGGGGTAATGTGTAGCCTGCATAATTAACTTGTAAACCGCCCAGAGAGTGCTTGAAGCACTATGGGGTGGTATATAAGCAGCACGCTTTGCTTTGCTTTGCTTTGTTTGCCACTTCTGGGGCAAAACAGGCACAGGTGGGCAGGTCCTTGTCTCCTGTTAGAAGGCGTAAATATATCAGTGTGAATGCACATGTGACTGTATGGGTGTGAGAAGGATGGCAGGGTAGACAATGTCCCTGCCAGAGTACCATCCCTCATCCATGGAGCAAGTGGTGAGGCCAAGATCACTGAGACTGAGAGGAAAACAACCCCTTCAACAGAGGAGCAAGAGCCAAGCGACAAAAAACAACAACACTAGGAGTGGATCCAGAGAGTCCGTTGTAGAAGTGGGGAAAGAGAGACGTGGAGGGAGAGGGGGGAAAAAGGTTGGTGGAAGCAGGGGAAGCCGAATCACAGTAAGATCCTTCCCTCGGGATGGGAATGGATCTGGTTAGAAGATCCCTGGACAGACAAATGGGAACTGCTCATGGTGGCCAGAGAAGAGGCTGAGAGAAGATGGAGAGAGGTAGGGTCAGTGAAGCTTTCTTACTGGGGTGAGAAGGAGGCTCAAAAGTGGGCAAGGAAAATCAGGGAGGAGAGAGCCTGACTGGGTAAGGAAAGGAGGGAGGGAGGGGTAGATGGCCATGGCCCTCAGAAACGACAACACCTGAGACCCCCTTGTATGGGAATACTTGCGAGCAGGATTCAACAGGTCTATGTCAAGGGCATCTGGAGGGAATGATGTGCCCTTGCCATCAGTGCCACAAGATGCCACATTAATAGACTTCCCCTTTGAAAAAGGTTTTGAACTGCTGGACCCCAATGTTTCAAATCAGAAACCAGAAACTAACCCCTTCCTCACTCCGCTGTGTGAGGAAGAGAAGTTACGTATTCCCGTCACTGTTGAAAGTTCCCTAATTGCACCTATAATAAATCCTGTTGGTACAATCCATGGTCAAGTGTCATGTCTTGCTGGGCTAGACATGGAAGTAAAGGGGAAAAACCCTTCTCAGGGTAACAAACCCTCACGATGGGTGACAAGCAATTATTCTTCTGAGAGCTGCATGCCAATGAAGAAAATTTCATTTGCACCTGACAAAATATGTACTGTACTTTCTTCTGTAGGCCTTTCCCTCCATGGACTGGAACAGCACATTTTAATATAAAATAGTTGTTGTTTTACCACAGGAGCCAACATAAGGAGTGGCAACCTCTAACACCAATTTTGGCTTGAATCCAGTTGGCAGTCCCAAATTATCTATTGAATTGGCAGAATTTGAGGAATTTAAGTATTGACTTACTATCTGGCAACTGATTCAACAGACCTGGCTCAGCAGGACAAAGAGTTGGGTTTAGATCTCTGCCTCCAAGCATATTTCCATAGTTGCTCATCTTTCACCAACCACACTTACAAAGGTATCACTGGGCAGTTTTCCTACCAGACCTCCCCCCCCCAAACCTCCGTCTGTCTCTGTCACCATCTTGCTATCAAGCACAATTTCATGCAGGCCTATTCTTTTATATCCCTCACAAAATCCACTTCACCACAACAAGGGCAACACTAAAAATGGAGAGTATGTATGTGTATGTATGATTATGATTATTCCAACAAAAATCATGGTGTAATGACAAGCAAGTGTTGAACTCTGATACAGAGGTTGGGAAATTACCGGTACTTTCAAGAGAATTAATATAATGGCACGTTGCTCGCATATGTATTGTTCAGTCTAGAATTAGCAACAGAACTTGGAAAAATTACTTTTGCCTGGTGGATTTGAGAGCTGTAATTAAAAATAAACGTTTCTGAGAACAAGGTGTAAGCTACTGGCAAGTTAATTGCCAAAATAAGAATGGAATTGCTGCTGCTTTTAATGACATAATTTCTGTCTTCATACATTTTACCGGGAAATGCATGGCGACATTGCTATGTATGCCATCTCTGCTTAGAAGATGACACTGGTTCTGAATTATTGAGCAGTTCAGAGTTTTGATAATGGGTGATGGATATATTTATTATCTTATGTGTGTTTTAACATGTTTTAGTGAATTATATAATTAATTAATGCTATTATATGTTTAATTGTTTTTAATGAAATAATTTATATGTTAGCTGACTGATTTTTCAATGTTTCGTCAAGTGTCAAGTTCCTCACAGGAACATATAAAGGCAACATATAAAGGCAACGTATAAATGGAAATAAAGAAGTAAATACATTTAAAAAATAATACGTATGTCTTCCTGTCTGGATCTTTGGGTGTGAGGGCAAAGGAGGTGGGTTGATGAAGCTGAACTTCTGATGGAAAGTGTGCCAGCTGGATTCAGGATGATACATGTCTGTGTTGGGGGTGTAGTTCAGCAGAAGAAGAGAGTTTGGAGTGCCCCTCATAGGAAGCTGCAGGAAAAATATGCAAATAGGGGGATAATAAAGTTTATAGGATGTATACCAAGATGGGGATTGCACAAAGTTGGTAGTGGAAGGAAACATGATTGGGAGATAGGTGGGAAGCGTCTTTGAAAGGGCAAAGTAAAATATCAATGAAGTATTATTCCCTTATGTCTATAGGAAGGGAATCTGGGAGGAAATAGTCCTAGATACCAACAGTTTAACCTGCCTCGGGAGAGCAAAGGGGAAAAAACTAACATCAGAAGGGGAAGAAGAGGCTGTCCGTTCCTTATTTTTATAAGGTGTGGTTAAGATGTGGGCATGAAAAACCTGTTAATATTAAGGTTAATTTTTTTTTCTCCCCCTCTCTTTTTTATGATTTTAATTGCCATGTTGTTCTATTTATATGTGGGGTCTTTGAGATTTGTAACTTGCAAACTGCCCAGAGTAGTGCATGCATTAATGGGATGGTATATAAATCTAATTAGTTAATTAGTTAATGGTCTGTCCTGTTACCTCTTGCCACCTACATTTTTTCTTAGAGATGGATCATAAACGTCAAAAGAAGAGCCTAATTTCAGCCTAATTTAATAGAGTGATTTCAAGACATTTCTTGGATTTCTCAGAGGCAAGACTGAGGTACAAGTGTGATGAGTAAATTTAATTGTAACCGATAAGAATCAAGACTGAAGACTTAAGCCTGTTTACCTGAAAGCAAGCACTATTGAACACAATGAGGCTTACCTCTGGTTGTACTTCATGTTCTCAGAATAATTTTGATTATTTACCTGAATGGCTGCCAGTTGTTCCTAGGGAAATCTTAACACTTATTGAGCAACTCAAACCAGGCAAGGCTTCAAGAACTGACTATATTCCACCTGACTTAATAAAGTCCAACTCTGACTAGTAGGCTCCAGTATTAGCCTCTTTATTCACTTGGATTGATAAAACAGCATGTTTTCCCAAGGACTGGGGCCTAGCCATCATTGTCCCAATTTTCAAAAGAGGAAATAGAGAGGATCCAGCTAACTATCGACCAGTAAGTATATCAGAATTTATGTATGGAGCTTTTACTATTATCTGTAAATATCCTGGAAGATCAGAGGGGTATTAGGTACAGTTGCTACTCGCTGACAATACCCCCTATATTACAAGACATGTGGCCAAATTCTGCGCTGCAGCAATAGTTATTCACGACCAGATGTTCAGGCTGCAATCTAAGACAGACAATATAATGCTTTTATAATATAACACTGGCCAAGGTTTCACTTATTTTAAAGATATAGAGTCAACTTAGCTGATTTTGGTGTTATTAATTTGAAAGAAGGGGTTGTTTTATCATGTTTTAATGGAAATGTTATAATTCTGCTTAGTTTTACGAAATTGCAATTGTATGTATTTATTTTATATTGTTCTGGTCTTGCTGGTCTTTGACCGTAATAAAGTTATCCATTCTAGTTGGACATGCATGCAGTTGTGTTGTGAAACTGACTAGACTACAGAAGTTAACATCCCTGGAAAATACATTATTAAGGACGGGAGTACATGCTGTGTTGATTTATTAACTTGTTTGTTTAGCAAATAGTGAGAGAGCTGGAGGAAATTATAGTTTATAATAAAAACATGCATATTTAATATGATCAGCTGAATCAACTGAACAAACATTCCCATTTCAATGTGCCCCTGAAAGAAAAAAATGTGGTATTATTTATGCATAAAAATGGGCAAAATGCATGAGCATTGACCCACATCATGCAGCATTCGGGATGGAAATCCTTCATATTTATTGTTTTAGATTTTTCTGGATGCTGTCAGATTGGCAGCTGCTAGCACTGTAATAGTCCATGCTTTTCAACTGTAATCAACAAATAGAACTGCAGTTGATTATCCGTGCAATCCACAATGCCGGCCGCAGCTTCATCCCTCCAGATTCTACCCAGACAAGTAGACATAACCAGCTTTGCTTCAACAACCAGCTCAGCTTTTGTCTCCTCAAACTCAGGACAAGCTAGCTAAACTGCCACAGATTTCTGCCTTGAGCAACTCTCTCCACAGAAATGGTTACCACAGAGCCTCCCTATCTTAGTCCCCAATCTGAGCTCCCGTGCCCTTCTACTAGACTTTCTCCCCGTGAGACAAGTCCTAGAAGGTTACCCATGCGTTCACTCAGACGTCCCTGACTAAAGAAACCTGCTCTGGGAACCTTTCCAGTACAAGGCTTTACTGGATTGCTTCGCATCCCACCGCTGCCACCAATTTTATTGTAGCAGGCCACTCTCAAGCCTCTACCAATCCAGGCCTATAAGAGTGTTCACTACCCCTCACCAAAAACTGCTGCCACCAACCTATCCTTTAAATCAAAAGGACAAGTGTTTCTTTCAACCAAAATAAAGTGTTTATTGATTACACAAAATAAAAATAGTAAATCACAGGTATAGAATCAAGTTGTCAATTACTGTTTATCAGACACTAGCTCACACAGACTTTTCCCTCACTGACAGGCTCTTTCTCACACTCTATCAATCTCTCTAATCACTCATCTCTCAAACTCATCTCTCAAAACTCCTCACACACACCTTATATAACCCAGCTCCTCCCACTTCTGCACCACCCTCCGTCCTCTCATTGGCTGAAGTTCCCCTGCCCAGCTGTGACGGACAGGTGAGAGCAGAGCTGAACGCCACACCCTAAAATGCATTTGGGATGTTTAAAAGGCAGCCCTGGGCAACACAAGACAGGAATAACACAACCAAGATCAAGCGCCATGCCGTGTTTGTTCCTATGCCTTACAATATTACATGAAATGTATGGGATTTTCCCTAATCCATTGCAATGCCAAAGACTCAGCACACCAAGGAGTCAACTGAGGAAGGTCAGTGAGCAGACAAAAAGCACTCTCCATTATTTCCATACAAGTATTTTTAATTCTTGTTTGCAAAAACTCTTGTATCTATTATTTCTTTCATCCCAATCACTAACAACGAGGTTTGGTGTAGGAGAAAAAGCACTTCCAGTGATAAACAAAGAACAGAAAGGATACATGCTATGATTCTGCTCACTTGAGACTTTTCTCGCTAAACAAACAGGGGGGAGGGGTATGCATTTCACTGAAGACACAGTAGACTTAAAATCACAAATGAGAAAACACCCATCACCCTTGCCCACTTACTGCCGTAAACTTTACTTACTGCTTTATCACAGGCTAGATGGGTTTTCCTCATCTTTCTGAAAAATGTGCCCTTGCAAAGTCCAAGTAAAATCTTTTAGCTTCTGAGGAGTTGCGTCTGATTTATGTGCAAAGAAAGCACCCCTAATTCAGGAACATTTCGCAGTACTCTCTTTCTGCATATTGATAGGGATCAGACAGGTGATTCTAGCAAACAGATCAATCAGGATTAGCCGCAATGTACATTGGAGGCCATCGGATCTGAGGTTGCTATCAATTATTCATCACTTCTCTTCCTTAACCTTCTTTTATTACATGTTCATCCCCTTCAGGTTGTTTTTATCCCCCACTAAGCTTCCAGAACAGAAAATCCATTTGTGAACTATCAGGCTAAAGTCATTTCATTTTCCCCACATCGTCTCAACCTTGGAGGTGCTGCAAACTTAGCATATTTTGAAAGTCAAGTCTGGGTATCGTGTGTCTATTTTATTTGACAGTAGAACAAATCCACATATGATCTAGAGATGGACTGGAATCCAAATGCAAACAATTAATAGGAAAAAGTGAGTTTTAAAGGAGAATCCTGAATCTTCACTATATAATGGAGCGAAGCGAGGGATCCCTGAAATCAGATACTATTCCCCTGCCCATCATTTTCAGGAATCTAGAAGGGATGTCATAGGGAAGTGATTAATTGTGGCCATACAGAGAGTGAGATGAGCCCCCAAATTTCAACTGTGTGAAATGGACCAAGATACTTAACAGAAGAGTGCCTAGGATTCCTTCAGGATACCAAATTTGCTATACATATACCTTGAAAATGTTTATTGGCTGCATATGATCCCGAAAATATGTCAGTCCTTTGTGTGAAATCTTGGAATAAATTATACATTTATTTCCAGAGTTTGAGCTGTTTTTAAGTGCTAAGGGCAACAACTTTCCTCCTGCATTCCCTGGAGGCTTAGTGGAGGGAATGCAGGAGGAAGCAAACAGTAGGAAGAGGAAAGTGTCATGGGGGCCATGTTGTGTGGAATTCTACAAAATTTATGGAGCAGATTGGTAGTTACGTTTTTGGCCTACAGCTCTCAGAATCTCCTGACCAGTACAGCCATCCCCTAGTTAGCATGATTGGAGGATGCTGGGAGTTAATAGTCAAAAAGTAAAATTGCTTCTAGTAAGAAGCACACAGACCAACAGACAGTAAAGAAGCAACAAGCAAGCAACCAGACAGATAAGACTGGTATGGGTGAGTAAGGAGTGAAATTGACTTTAAGCCAGCAGTCCTGTTCCAACTTCTCTGCAGGGAAAGGCCATTTAATTCACTTGAGAACACACGCATAAAATTATGCTGTAAAGGCAAGGCAGAACAATTCCACAGAAGTTGGAGTTTTTATTTGAGGAGACATGCATAGGACTGTATTGTAAAGGCAGAGCAATTCAATAAAAGTAGACAGAGATTATGGATTAACTACCATATTGTATAACTTTGTAGGCTCGGACAGGTTTAAAAAGATACGCACCTTCTCCCTTCCTCTGATGTTAAACTTTTTTGGAGGATGTCAAAATTGGTCCCACAAAGAGGAGAAAAATACTGTACACCTACCTAAGACAGTGTTGTTCCTGTGCTTTGTGTACACATTGGGAGGAGCAGGAAGGAAGCTTCACGCAGACTGATCAAACCCCTTCCTTGCAGAAGCCACAACTGTACACTCATACCAGTTTTGCTTTTCTGGGATGTTCTCCCAGAGAGCACACAATTGCATGTTCAAAAATTTAAAATTGTTTACCTATTTTTGAAGGTTACTTATTGTTACATACAGCTATGACATCACCTGCCTGTCACTGCTGAAGCTGTGTGTCATCTACCAATGGCGTGACGGAGGGTGGGACATAAGGGGTGGAGCTGTTGTATATAATGGTGTGAAGGTTTCAGATAGGGCCAGATAGGGCTTTGAGATAGGGACGGTTAGGGCTGTGAGATAGGGAGATAGGGATTGGAGATACCGTGAGATAAGAACTGTGCTATATAGTGAGGGTCTGTGAGAGTGTGTGTGTGATTGTTATATTATTATAGTGATTGCTTTATTATTTATATTCAAGTGATTTACCATTCCTTTTGTTTGTACACAATAAACCTAAGTTTTTATTTTGAAATCATACTTTGGCCTGAAGCTTCATTTGAAGGAATGGTTGGTGGCAGTGGGAACAAGAGTGATTGAGTGTGAGGTATAAGGAGGCTGTTACGCTAAGCTACTTGAAATGTAATAAAAACCTCAGAAAAATTGTGTGACTAGGCCAATTATTTATAAACAACAATTTGGTGGGCGAGAAAGAGAAAATCAGTCTCGTAAGTTCAAAACTTTTAGCATTTTTTTATTTCTGTAATTGTTTAAAATGTGGAATACCTTTGCCACTCAAACATGCAAACTGGGAGCAGTCGTACTTGTTACAGAACAACTGACCTCCTGCAGAGATGTAAGAGTAAGGTGAACCAATAAAAATCACAGAAATTGCAAGCTTTCCTGGTTAAAATACCACTACTTCAGGCTGGGCACCACCCTTCATGGACAGTGCAGAAAAATGGTAGCTCTAAGAGATACATGGTATGTTTGTGTGAGAGAAACTGTTTTGTTTTTAAAGTGCATAGCAGTTTCTCCAACAATGCTTTGAAATATATTTTCATATTGCCCTAGGGATTGCTTTCAAAAATCAGGCCACCAAACAAATAATTACATAAGGTCTCTAAGTTGTGTCTGGTACTTTCAAATCCAGTCCTAACATTAGGCAAAGAAAAGAAATGGCCTCCAGCAGCAGATTGACACAATGAAAAGACCAATAAAGGACTATTTGTGTACTGAATTCTTACCAGTAGGGACTAGGAGACACGCTTATGCAATTTTCCATGTACCGACTGGCTTTGGACACTACCCTCCTTAAGGTAAGGTGTGTGGAAACATTTTCCACTTTTCTCTTAAATATTTGATCTATCAGCTCTCAAGGGCACTTGTAACAGGAGTGTAAATGTGACTGTTTCATTTAATACGTCTCTTGGTCCTATTTCTGCTAGCAGTTCAACTTTATAACAATCACACTGCTTCAAATCAGTATAAATAAAATCTATAGAAGTTCTAGAATTTTAATAACTGATTCTTAAGCTATAAGCTTACTCAGTGTGGTATAGTAGTGGACAGAGTGATGAATTAGGGCTGGGGAAACCCAGAGTAGAATCCCTGCTCAGCCAGAGAAACTCACTGGGGGAGTAGAACTGGTGGAGTCACTCCTTAGCATCTCACTTACCTTGAAAGCACTGTTAGTGTTGCTATAAGTCAGTTCCAACCTGACAGCACGTAACTAAAACTTTCAACAGCATTCATACTATGAATCAAGACAAAAATGTGTTGGGCGGCCAAACCAAATCCAAGATACAGTACTGCTGCACAAAATGTGGAAAGAGCCTCTGCAGTGATAAAAAGGTAAAGGTAAAAGTTCCCCTTGACATTTTTTAGTCCAGTCGTGTCCGACTCTAGGGGGTGGTACTCATCCCGTTTTCAAGCCGTAGAGCCAGCGCTTGTCCAAAGACAGTTTCTGTTGTCACATGGCCAGCGTGACTACGGAACGCTGTTTTATCTTCCCACCGAGATGGTACCTATTTATCTACTCGCATTTACATGCTTTCGAACTGCTAGGTTGGCGAGGAGCTGGGATAGCGACGGGAGCTCACTCTGTTGCATGGATTCGATCTTACAACTGCTGGTCCTCTGACCCTGCAGCACAGGCTTCTGCAGTTTAGCCCACAGCGCCACCACGTCCCTGCAGTGATAGAGTATTATTTGAAACAATTAAAAGCATTCAATTACTCCATGTTTCTCTGTATATAGTAGTTACAAACTGTATGGACGTAACGTCAGGCCAGAAAATGTCTCCATACTGTTATCCATAGAGGCACACAATCAGAAAGGCTATATTCAATCTAGCAAAACACTACTTGCATGAAACATTTTTATGGAATAGCTCTTGTTTCAAGATCCAGACTCATTTGCATACATGCATGAGTCTGGATCATCAAAGTCTGGATCTATCCGCTATCCCATTCCCTAGCACTACCTATAAACAATACCCTGAAGCAAACTGATTAGAAGCAACCGGCTCATATACAGCAAATGTTTTAGGCTTGTTTATTCAAATGTATTTGCATATAAAATCCCACTGTTCTGAAATTTTCAGAAATCTTTTGTATATATCTCTTGAATTTTAACCACTGTCACTTTCTTCATATGCATATTCATACATACCTACATTAACAGAACTTTGTGTTTGTCAAAAACCGTAACATTATGCCTATACAGGGCCATTCATAGGTCAATGGAAAGAGGGGAGAAGTCTGGAAGAGTAGCTGTACTAGAGGAAACAGTCAAAAATTTAAGGAACATAACATAAAGGAAATAATTTACAATATTCTTTTTTTGGCTTTAGTATGAATTAATCTCTTTACCACTGGGTACACAATTCTATATACTGTTTCCAGCAAGAAATCTGATTCTTTTCTTCATTCTTTTAGCTTTATTAACTCTTTTACTGTTGGATTCTATTTACTATAACCGTAACAAACTAAACTGAATGTAAATACCAGGATATTTCTTTCATTTCATCTGATATGCAGGCTCCACTGGGACCTACTTTACAGACTGGTTCAATCACAATCAGCGAGAGGAGCTAATAAAATGTATGTATTC
This sequence comes from Pogona vitticeps, assembly GCF_051106095.1. NCBI lineage: Eukaryota > Metazoa > Chordata > Lepidosauria > Squamata > Agamidae > Pogona > Pogona vitticeps. The sequence goes on from NC_135784.1 coordinate 281,168,676, forward strand.
AGAAACGATTCGTAAGACATTCTTAAGGCAGGGATCCCTTACAACTATTGGAACTATTTTTGCAGACTATTCTGAAACAGTTGCATGAAGAAAGCTGGACTGTATCTCAAATTCTTTAAACAGCTTGGACCAAACACATGCATGTGAGAAGGGAAAGAGACTACAATTCACAGCAATTATATTGGTATGGAAATCAACCATGGAACCATGCAGAAGATCTCAATGCTCAAATTCCTGTTGCTTAGTGTAAATTGTACCAGAGTAGACCCACTGAATCAGTGGGTATTCATTATTCTAAAATAAGTTGCAGAGTAGACCCTTTTGAATGAATGGAATTTACACAGGAGCTGACTCATCAAATCTCCACTGACCCCATGCAATTCTAGTGCAACATACAAAAGCAATTCACCTCCAAAAGGATTTGCCTAACAATTTAGGAAGAATTTACAAGCAAATTCTCACAATATTTTGTACATGACAGTAAAGTAGCAATAAAACCAACAATACCATCTTCTGAAAATCACTCAATACTTGAGCACAAATCTCTTAGCAAAAGAGCAAAGTAAAAGCAATACTGTAACTTATTTCTGATTTTCGAGAATACAGTACAGCAGGACTACAGCTAATTTCCCATTTTTCTAAATTCTACCCACAACCTAAGTATTCCATATATCTTTACCTGCTTCGCTATGCATCAGTACAACCCGTATCTATATATCATGAAGTTACCAACTCTGCTAAAGAAACAATAATAAACAACCTTCAAACTTTCCTGCAAGAACTGGATAAAAAGTTTCTTCCCTCTAAAATATTTTTATTAGTGATGGTACCAAAGATAACAAGTATACAATATTTACTCTATGCTACGTACACATCATAAATATGATAGCTGCTGTTCCAATAGTCATTCACAGTCCTTTAAGAAGCGTGAGATTTGTCATTATTTTATTATGAGAATATGCTGTTTCCCAGCCACCTGCATGTGGCTTAAACTTCACAAATATTACTGTCTGTACTTTACATGGTAAAGCATTCACTATACTTTTCATGTACACAGAGGCCAAAGAGGAAAAAAGCCTTTCGGCTAAAACAAGAACCTAATGGGCTATTAAATCAGTATCACAATCAATGGACTTAATACCTTATATGTGATGTAATGTTTTCCATGTGCTATGTTTATATGTCTGTTAGCTGCAACTTCGAGAACACAAACTGAAAGCTAATACTTGCTTATTTGGCTTTTCCAAATCTCTTTCCCGTGAGGTAAGGCATTTTGATTGTTTCATGTTCAAATCTATTTTTACTTCAGTATAATCATGTTTTGTGTGAGCTTCTACTGCCAGTCTTACAATGCAAAAAAGAGTGCAGAGAAGAGTTGCTTTTGTCATCTGCTGCATTCCTGTGCTGTTATGTAATTGGTTTTAAAAATAAACTCCTTGGGATGTTCAAAAGGGCACTTCTGATTTCAGTGTTAGCTATTCAGCCCAATCCACAGCCCAATTAAGTGTTATTAATTAGAAGAGCTCCAGTGACATACCATATGGTGCACTAATCTGGGGACTAACTGGATTGAAGACTGAATCACACCTACCATACGAAGGCCTTAGAACTGAGATTTTAGGATGAGGTTGTTGTTTTTTTAATTTAGAGACTTTCAGGAGTGATAAGGCCAACAGGTCTTTAAAATGCTTGCTTACTGGTGTGACAGAATGATCCAGAAGCCCAATATTCACAAACAAGGAAATTAAAAACCATTAAAGTCAATATTTGTGTTTCAAAGAAGGCACTAAAGCCGTCAGCTTGTGCTCTCACATCCCATTTCAAAAGCAAAATATTTATTATTCTCACGGTATCTGTCCTCATTTGGACAGTATTAACTGGGCACATTGCAAAATAATTAAAAACAAGCCAGCTTGGAATTTAATACATAGATGTGCTTATAGTTGGCAGAACGGAAATCCAGTATAAACATGGCTGTTCTTTCTAGAATCAGAACATTAGCATGCATTCATCAACTACTAGTAAGAGAAAGATCTTAGACTTATTTTAAGCAAAATACTTAAAAATATAGTAAGAAAGTTACAAGCAACAAAGGAAGAATCTTCACTTGCCTCTGTAGGCATAAACACAACAACTGTAAAACTGTGTTAGGCTAAAAGTTTTCATCACTGTCATTTACAACAACAAGGGAAGCATGTTTATTTCTGCACCATTTTTAAGCACATCATCAAAACATATCACATTAATTTTAATTTTGAAAACCCATAAAGCAGAACAGAAATTCATTAAACTACTAATATTTTAAGAACTTTCAATGCAACCCCAGCAATTCTTCTGGGTTGTAGATATCCACATATTTGTAACAGCTATTGGCCAATCTTGTCATCATAGAAATGCACAGATTTCTTTGAACAATCAGAGCTGAAGCTGTTGGCTTTTCACATAGCCTATCATATTAGTCAGTTCTATTTCTTGTCTTCAAGATGACCAAACCTCTCCAAGAACTGGAAGAGCTGCCAACACAATATAACATGTCCAATTGATTGTTTGGTGATTTTTATCCTCTTTAGATGAACTTCAAGGACAGGAAACAAATCTTTGCACTTCTTTCCACAGCTGGGCAAGATGTCCTTTCAGTACTCTACACTTCTTCTGTCTTAACTGAGATGTTTTCTTCATTCGGTTGACAGTTCCCATTGTGCTGTAATCGATCTTCTTCCACAGCGGCTGTATTCTCCTCTTCTGTTTTGTCAAGTTCAGAACTTGGATTCTCTCTACTTAGATCTTTATCCTAAGTTTTTAAACAAAATAAAGATATAAAAGGAATGTTCAGTCAGAAAAATGTGTGAAGCAGAAATACTGGTAAGGTTCACATTTAGCTAGGCACATGACATAATTTTAGGTAATGACAACTATTATGTTCTTGAGGATAGATACATGAAAAAGGACAGGGGATCATTACAAGTGTAATGATTTTAGGAAAAAGTAGCGCCTCGTACACATAAAAATACGGTATAATGTATTAGTGCTATACTGTGAAGAGCAAGTGAGTGCAATGACTCAGTAAGTACTGTCTCAAGATTCTGATTGATCCACACTATATAATTACACTAAGTATTCTTGATGAGCTTTTAGATGACTTCGTGTCACTCTGCAAATACCTATAGAAAACATGTTTGAACACAGTACCGTTTCCCAGAAAATAAGTCCTAACCTGAAAATAAGCCCTAGTATGATTTTTCAAGATGCTCATAACATAAGCCCTACTACAAAAATAAGCCTCAGTGCAGTGAAACCTCACCCTCCACCACTGTGCAGCAACCAGAAGATGACATGACTGTTTTTGAATAAATGTAGATTGTTGTACATGAAAAAAAAATAAAACATCCCCTGAAAATAAGCCCTAATGTGTTTTTGGAGCAAAAATTAATATAAGACCCTTTCTTATTTTCGGGGGGAAACTGTAGAAGCACTGCACTATGCCAAAGCAAAAATAAACAAATTATGATTACAATAGCTTGGTGATACAGTGGACCCTTGACTTACAGACGGCTTGACTTACAGACTTTTTGAGTTACAGACTTCTCTGGCCGCAAAATTTAGGTTTCACTTGCAGACTGAGATTTGACTTACAGACCAGAAAAAAACCAAAATGGAACAAAAACGGCCTGTTAGGGGATTAATCGGTTTTCAATGCACTGTAGGTCAATGGAGACAGACTTTTTGACTTGAGAACCGCCTTCCAATACGGATTAAGTTCTCAAGTCAAGACCCCATTGTATTGTTAATTGGAGTGAAATGGGGAAAGAGCTACTTGCTTCTCATTTGTATGTGGATACCAGACCAATTATGGCATTTATTGAAAATATGTGCTTTCACTTAGATGAGAGGTTTTCAGATGACGAGTTAAAAGAATATGAATCTTTAGATCCCCATTCTATTGCAAATACAAACGATTTTGAATTTGGATTGGATCACGTGAAAAAAAAAAAACACTACAAAACTACTCTATTACTTTATAAAAACTTCAGTCTGTTATTTGTAATGATAACCTATTTAATTATTTAATTTGTGTTAGTTTTGCTTTAAAAATTGTACTACTGGTAGTACTGATTTTTAAAAGTTCTTTAATTCTCAGTAGAAAATATATGTTGAAACAGTGCAGACTTAAGCTTGTAATTTATTTAAAATTTTAATAAAATACTCAACACAAAAGTACTTTTTAATGAAAACATGTGCTGGATGAGCTGCATGAAAGTTTGAATATTGCACAGTAGATTTGAATTTAAAATATTTTTGCTCAAAGAATTAAAGTTCCACTCAGTGATGGGAAAAGTAAGAGGGAACATTGCCTTCACTTCCAAAGAACGTCTGCATGCACTTTTTCCTCTGTCCTATTCTGAGCACAATCTTTTCTGTCTACTCAGAAACATAACCTGCTGAGAAAGGCTACAGAGATGCAAGGGGAAAAAAACGGAGAGGCTATGGAATCAGTTACCATCTGTTATCTGCATGATCCCTTCATTGGGAATTTTAAGACCTGGTTATTTTGGCAGGCATTTCAAAATATGTCAGCTACAGAGCCCACCTACATTCTAGTTCTGACCCCTTCCAAGATTTTTTGGAAGACAGACCTTTAAGAACTACACTCTGACCTGCTGTTTTTCAAGAGCTGACAATGCATGCAGGTTACTGTGACCAGACACTCTGGTCCAATACCAACCTGATTCAATCCAGCTTCATTTTGCTGTATGTTTCAGGCCATTAAATAGAATTAATGATCTTGACTGAAATTTACATGCCCTTCAGAATTATCTCCCTGCCTGTGGTGACTAAGATGCTCTGAGAGCTGTTAAGTGTTTCAAACTGTTCGGTGGTAAACAGTACCATGTATTTATCCCTCCTGGAAGGAAACATATGAGGTACCCAGCACTCAATGAAACACAAAGGATAAGACACATTTCCCCACCCCACTTCTGCATATTTGTTTTCTTGTTTAAAGTGACTCACCTTCAAAGTGGTGGTTTTATCAGACTTCTCTTTAACATCTTTGTCTTTGCTGCTCTTTTTCTTGGAGGTAGATCTCTCCCTCTCTCTCCTATCATTACTCAAGTCTCTGTCCTTCTCTGTCTTTTTGTCTTTCTTGTTTCTGTTTTGAGAATAAGAATTACAGTTAGAATTATGATAGTAATGTATAGGCAACACATGTTCCCTCTTCATGCATTCACTGTGCACACAGGGTCCTGCAGTCACAGGAAGAGGGGTGCAAGGAGGCCAATAAACATATTCCTGACAGGAGGATCTGACCAATGGGCAGACAGTGGATCCATCAGTGGCAGGATGTGAACAATAAAAAAGGCGACATTAGACTTCCGGCTTGATGCTGCGATGAGACAGCAGCAGGAATAGGGAGCTCTGTCTCCTTGGCTGAATTTTGACCTGTTTGGGACCTCTCGGGGAGTTAAAATGATCCTGAAAAGGTGGTGAATTGGGGGAGAAACCTGTTGATCATGGGGGGGGGCAGTTACCCCCAATTTGATCCGGGAAACTCTCCAATCAACCAGTGGGTGGAAACAAGCAATAGAACAGCTTGCTTGCAAGTTGTCAGCAGCCAGCAAGAGAGAAGCGATAAATTAGCTAATTAACATCGTTGTTGCCCCTGGGTGAGATACAAAATTATAACTATTCTGCTCTATTACTATCCCTGGATGAAATAATCCATTTAACAGAAATAAGCATCTCTTACCCTCACCACTTACAGAGCAGCGGTGGATCTGGAGAGGGGGAAGGAGACACAAAGAGACGCAAAGAAAATACATTGGACACTAATTAAACACTTAATTATACTTCAAGCAAGGAAGTTTGGTATTACATTGGCGTTAGAAACTTAAGGAATTTTCCTGTTAAAATTATTATTAGCCAATCAACACTGGGAGTTAAACTGTTTATGTTATTACTATATACAGCTATCTACAGCACTGGCAAAAAGTCCAAAACTATGACCTCGAACACTCAAGCTTGGAATCTGTTTTGACTTTCTTTTTTCTTCCTTTTTCTGAGAACTGACTAAAACATAGACAAATAAACCCTGGAAAGTCTAACAAAGATAATTCATCTTTGAATATATATCTGGCTAATGTGGACCTATGTGGACGAATAAAAACATTTGGATGTACTGTATCCTGGGTTCTGTAGCTGACTGGAACACAGGCCAGGATAGAATCAATACAGTACTGGAATGGACTGTTCTCTGGGCTGGATTACAAAAAAATACCAGGCCATGAATACAAACATTGAGTGAACTGGGCTGTCAACTTACATCTGAGACTGGACTCAAAATTAACCCTAAAGATGATCAATCTATTGAAGTGGAATTATTGAAGGAATTATTGATAGAACTGGACTGATTGCTTTAAGCTACTGGACATCTTTCACTTGGAGTACAAGTACTTGACATCTGGGGGCATAATGCTACAACAAGGAAAATTTTGGGATGAAACAAAATCTACCCTTCAAGCAATTTTAGAAACAGTGAGATCCCATAATGAAGAGGTGAAATTATTCAAGGGGCAACTAAGGAAGGACTATATTCAAAAGGAGGCAGGAAATAATGAACAAGGAAATGTGCGGGTGGTGGATGATGCCAACCAAAGGAAGGGCTGGAGGAAATCAGTGGAGAAAATTCAGGAGATTTAATTCTAACCCTGGAGCTGAGGAGAATCTTAGGTGTGCTAAGGGAAATTAAGGGGAGGGAATCAGCAGAATTAATTTAAAATAGCCTGGAAGATCTATTGGAGATAGATCAGGTACATAAATACAAGAGATGACAGAATTTTTAGAGAGCTAGGAATAAGAATTAGGAAAAGACAAAAAAGAGGAGTTACTTAGAAAAGATGTAAAGGAAAAAATATTAAGGTGGCCCTCAAAGTTGACACCTAACTTCTGGAATTGTAAGGGGACATATCATATACATTAGAAAGGGTATTAAATTGAAATAAGGTATCATTAAGGGATGTGGTGGCGCTGTGAGTTAAAACGCAGAAGCCTCTGTGCTGTAAGGTCTGTAGATCTTCAGCTATAAGATCGAATCTACGTGACGGAGTGAGTGCCCGTCGCTTGTCCCAGCTCCCGCCAACCTAGTGGTTCGAAAGCATGCAAATGCAAGTAGATAAATAGGGACCACCTCGGTGGAAAGGTAACAGCATTCTGTGTCTAAGTTGCACTGGCCATGTGACCACAGAAGATTGTCTTCGGACAAAACGCTGGCTCTATGGCTTGGAAACGGGGATGAGCACCGCCCCCTAGAGTCGAACACGACTGGACAAAAATTGTCAAGGGGAACCTTTACCTTTACCTAAGGGATCATTAATCAGGGTAAAGGCATAACATGGTGGTTCTTAAGGTGAATTGAAGCTAGATATAAGAAAGAGTAAAACAAATACTACTGTAGACATGACAGAAAATGTGGAAATAGAAATGGCTAAACAAATATAAATATACAAGAAATATAAGCGTTGCTATGTCAGACTATGTTTACACACACCAATGCAAATATGAAACCACTATGCACTCCATGAATTAAAAAGTTCAATAAAGCCATCTATATCTATTCAAGTTATCTTCCTTCACTGTATAATCAATTGAAGCATGTGATAATATACATTCACTGATTTTTTCTTGAAATGAAATATATGGTTAGAATAATTTAAGCTTGAATTCCTCAGGTCCATGTGGATTGATGCAGCCTACCAAACTACTTTAGCATAAATTTTAGGAAGACAGGAAAAAAAGGAGGGAAAGAGGAAGATACAAGTATAGGGGGAAGTGTGTAAGAATGTGAGCACTATTTATACATCTCTACATAATTCTATCAGCTTACTCAAATGCGTATAGTTCTGTAGTCTTGGCTATCAAAAAAGCAGTTGTGGTTTAACTGACCTTAAGGCAACCAACCCTCCCAGTCTCAGTTCCCCAGTTACAATAATCATTTAATGATGTTCTGTCAGGTTATTTCTGACTTAGGGTGGCCCATCCAGGGATTTTTAGGATGGATAGGATGAGATCTAGACTTCTCCATTCCACAAACTGCACAGTTCTATCATCCTCAGAGAAAACAAAAATAAAGCAGAGACCTTTGGCTGGATGGATAGATTTTTACAGACCCTCTTTCCCATTCTGCAGTACCCCAGAAGCAAAGCACAGCGCAAGGTCAAAGACATACTGGCAAGAATCATTTAAGCCTTCTGCATAACAAGCCCAAGTCTGAATCCAATTCATTGGCATAATGTCATATAATTGTACATATTGCAACAATAAATAAAACAGAGATATAGATACATTTTAAAAGAGTTGTGTACCACACTTCAACAAACATATTCTAGAGTGTCTTGCAAATAAAATCAAAGGGGAAACAGACAGCACAATAAAAAATGAACAGGGCTATAAAATAAAAAGGGACCAGAATGAGATGTGTAATGGTTTTTCATATTATTTTAATCAATGTATCAAAGTGTACTGTCTTTTCTACTTTGTCCACAATTTCTACTAATACCAGTGAAAAGCACATCAGTATGGAAAAGCTATCAACATATCATAAAATATCAACATATCTCTCCTACTCTGGCCATGCTGCACTGGCTGCCCATCTGTTTCCGCATTGACTTCAAAGTGTTAATGCTTACATATAAAGCCCTAACGGTTTAGGACCTCGATACTTGGCGGAACGCTTACTCCCAAGTAGCTGTACCCATGTCACCCGCGTGAGCCAGGAGGTGAGGCTGAGGAGCCTGATGCCGAGGGAGGCCCGGAAGGAAAGAACTAGAAACCGGGCCTTCTCGGCGGTGGCTCCTCGCCTCTGGAATAACCTACCTCCAGAGATTTGCGCTGCACCCTCGCTGGGTACTTTTAAGAACCAACTAAAAATGTGGATGTATAGGCAGGCCTTCCCTTCCAGTTAATTCCTGTCCTCTTTCCTTTTTTTCTCTTTATTTGATTTATTTTGTATTTTTTCCATTACAAAATCATTTAATTAATTAATTGTTATAAATTTTTCTTAAACTTGTTATGTTTTACGTTGTAAGCCACCTAGAGTGGTCGAAATGACTAGATAGGCGGGGTATAAATACAATAAATAATACTGTAATAATACTGTAATAATACTGTAATAATACTGTAATAATAATAATAATAATAATAATAATAATAATAATAATAATAATAATAATAATAATAATAATAATAATAATAATAATAATAATAATAATAATAATAATAATATCCAGATGACAGGGAGGTGAAGCAGAGTGCACATTTCAGGAATATTGCATCTTAAGGCTATGTACTCGCCTTTTAGGAGACGGAGACCGGGAAGATTTCCTTTTTGTGGTTTTGGATGGTCTTGGAGACTTGGAGGGACTTTGGCTCTTCCTTTTCCGCCTGTCTCTACAAGATTCATACATTAAACATAAGTAAAGTCCAATGGCATTTGTAATTTCATGACTGGGATGTGGAACAAAATGCAAACCAAGCACCCACCCCAAATAAGCCTAAGTAGTAACCTCCATTAACTCTGCTTACCAAAATCGAGTCTGATACTTCTGTTCCCCAAATATAAATAAACTGGACTGAACTACGCATATGTGGATAGGCTTGCACTGTATACCTCTTCTTTTTCAGCTGCTGATACTATCAAAGCCTGTGTACTCTTTCAATTCTTTCACCCCAACACTGACATTTTATACAGTGAGTGGAACAACTAGCATAATTATAGTGTAGTGTTACTTGTGACAGAAGATAAAGTACAGTAACGGTGCATCAATGTGCCCAATTTTTAAATTATAGGGACAGTGGTGATCTACAGTATGAAAGTCCTTGCCTTTCTGGTTTAAATGAAACTTTTTTTCTTTTGGGAGTATCACTTTGCAATAAGCAACTATTTTTTCTCCATAAAATACATTTTTAATTATCCAATTTATACACTATTCCTTATTAAAAAAATCACAAAGCAATTTACAAAATAAGGAAAAGCATGAAGAGAAATAAATTATTAACACTCTAAAAGTTAACCAGAGAAATAAATTATTATTAACACTCTAAAAGTTAACCAAATCAAATAGCTACAGACTCATGCACACAACAGATATGTGAGTAAACTCCCCTGCAATTTTCCATGGATACTGAAGGACATGAAGAACCCTGTGGTACGACATAGCTTAAATGCCATGGGAACATTCCCCCCATAATGCTACTTTCTAAAAATGAATCAGTTCAAAGGAACAGCATAATGATATAAAAATTTCCCAAACCTCACTTCTCAGAGATACTCCAAAAGAAGAACATGCTTGAAAGGTATCAAAAGCTACTGAAAAACCAATACTAATCAGACCATTTATTGCATGCTTGGGCTTTGTGCCCCCCCCCACAGTGCTATTATGAGGCCCCCAAAGACTCCCAATGTCTCCACTCATAAAATTCCCCTCCCAAAACAAATACAAAAACTTTATTCCTACAGGCCTCTGAGATTGCCAGTCTGTGCATGAAAACTTGAAAAGGTTATCTGTTGACCTCCAATTGTACTTTCTGGCCAATTCCAAGCCTGCTGCTAAAAGGGAATCCTGGGGATGCGTGGGATGAAAAGTCAGTTCAAAGGCCTAGAATATTTGCCCAGCACAGTTTTTTCCTATGTTGCTCTGAATATGCTTTTAATCAAATATCATCTAACACCTAATGGAAAAAGAAGAAATATCAGAAGCATAACAAACCTGCTGGAACTACGTGAACGTCTTGAAGAACTGTAGCTTCTTGGGGGTGTCCGCGATCTCTTTTCCTTTTTCTTTTTTTCATCTCTTTCTCTTTCTTTCTCTCGGTCCCGATCTTTATCCTTCTCTCTTGTCTTCTCTATGTCTTTCTGTCTTTCTTTTTCACTGTTCTTCTCTCCCTCTCTTTCTTTCTCTTGCTCTTTCTCCTTTTCTTCCTTTGGCTGTTCTTTGTCATCTTTGTCTTTGTCTCCCTCCTTCTCTGTTTCCCTCTCTTTGCCCCCTTCTCCTTCTTTGTCCAAATCCTCTACCTTATCTTTTTCTACCTTCTCCTTGTTTTTTTCCTTCTCCTTCTCCCTGTCTTTTTCCTTTTCTCGGTCCTTCTCTCTATCCCTGTCCTTATCTTTCACTCTATCTTTGTCCCTATCTTTCATCCTCTCCTTGTCTCTCTCTCTTTCTCTGCCTCTCTCTTTGTCTCGGGTCTTCTCTTTGTCCTTCTCCCGATCCTTCTCCCTTTCCTTATCTTTGTCTTTCTCACGAATCTTCTCTTTTTCTCTGATCCGCTCTTTGCTTTCCTTCCTCTTCTCTCTGTGGGGAAAAATAATATAACTCATCCAACATTCATCAAAATATAACCAAGCATCAAAGGAAAGTGAAACAGTATCTTGAAACTCAAATGTCTCTTTCAAAAGGGAAGATGGGCAGCAAGATGACAAAAGACCATCTGACAGAAGTAGCTCAACATAGTAAAGGAGACGTTATGTTTAACTGCCCTGATATACTGGTGAAAGCAAATTGTTATTATGAAAGAGTGAAAAATAAATTTACTTCATAAGCCAATCACAATTCTAGAATAAGAGAGTAGCCTGGCATCCCATAAACAGGATGCTGTTGGAAACGTCTCAATGCATGACCATGACAGCTGAATCACATGAACCTCACCGAGAATGAGAACGGCTTCTTGATCTCCGGCGTTCTTTAGATTTCGATCGTTTTTTGACTGGACTTCTGGATCTGCGCCTGTCCTTCTGACTAGAGCGGGATCTGTCACGGGATCTACTTCTGTAATGTGCAAGAGTGGATGATAAATTTTACAAACTACATAAATTCATTAAGGCTGTTTACAAATCAGCTATTATCTATACTCTGTTACCTAAACTACTGTACATTTCACTGCGATGCACACAACTTATACAGAAAGTCATAAAATAGGGAGTATAACATTCAAAATCAGGTTCTAAACAAAAAGCAACTAAAAGATACTGTTTTGAGAAAGGCAACAAAGCTGATAACACCGAAAAGTTACATGTGCTAAAACAAAATGTTTCAAAACCATACTAGTAGCAAAATGACATAAATATGTATTCCAAACCATCTGAAGATAGCATTATTCAGTAATGTATGATGCAACTGTTACATGAGGCTCTCTTCCCAACCCTTCTACCTTTCTGTGGGCAAGAATCTTTTGATGTTTCTTTCCATGCATATATGCATTTGCATTGCATGCCTGAGATATATATCACATTTCCTTTATTAGGCATGTAGTTAGTTATCGTATTTTACAGTGTATACGACCCCCCAATGTATAAAATAACCCCCTAATTTTGATCCTTGATGGAGGCGAATAAGCAGTTAATGGGCAACTGCTCCTCCACCTCCATCTCCTGTTGCTGTCTCCATTGCCTGCCCGATTACCTCCTCCAGTGTGACTGCCGGAGCTCACCTCCAGCTCACATCGCTGTCTTGTCCCCTGCCCTAAGGAGATTGTGGGAGGAGGTGATCTGGCGGCGGCAGCAGGAAGAGGTGCCCGAGAGCACACAAATGCTTGCCTCCGCCTCTGCCTCCTTTTGCCTCCACCACCGGAGGGGACAAGGCAGGCGATGTGAGCTGGAGGTGAGCCCTGGCAGTCGGCAGTCACACTGGAAGAGGTAAGCAGGCGGGCGGGGAAGGCAGCAGCAAGAGGTGCCCGAATGCGTGTGAATACTCCTTCGCCTCTGCCTCCTGCTGCTGCCGCCTCGGGGCCACCAGAGGGAACAAGCCGTGAGCTCTGGAAGAGGCAACTGGGCAGCGTGGCAGCAGGAAGAGGTGCCAGACTGCTTCCTTCCGTGTATAAAACAACGCTCTAATTATTTTAGGAAAAAGTGTCATTTTATACAGGGAAAATACGGTAATCTTGTATAATCAAAAACAAATATAACAGAAAAACAAAAAAAAACCCCGTAGCACTTTTAAGGCTAACAAATGTATTTTTCAGTATGAGTTTTCATGAATTACTATCCATTTTTTTCAAATACTTCACCTTCATTTCCATTTTTCATAAACTTCCTAAACATTTTGATCTATACAAATCAAAGGTAAATAAAAGAATGTACCAGCTTTAACCAAAGCTGCTATTCTTCATTGAAAGGAACCATCATAAGCAGAAAAAGAGTGAGAAAAGTGTACAAAAACATCTCTGCACCTCCAGTCAGATATAATTTAAAAATCACACACCTACATACACAATCCACTGTGGTATTCCAATTTGTCACTCACCTTTGCAGATACATTGCTCAGCATGGTAATTAAGTCGGGCTTCATAAACAGAAAATAAAAGCCCTGTTTTGCAAAGGTGGATTGTGTGAGAAAACCAGGCCAGGAACCCTAGTACAAACAATGAACTAATACAGATTCTCCAAACTTGGTGGCTTCCAGGCATTCTTGCCTACAACTCCCATCAACTCCAGCTAGTGGACCAGTTCTTTGATGATGGGAAATGCAATCCAAAACATACTCAGGGAAGTTAAGGGGAAGCAGCACAGTAGTTTAGGAACTGTGAAATTTGAGTTCTACCTCTCAGAATATTTTTTTTTTCATCAGAATCAGAAGTAAGCAAGGAGGCCCAAAAGCATCGACACATAGCTGTACCACTGCATGAGTCCTGCTGCATGTGCAAATAAGGTGATGAGTATTTGTCCAAGGGACAATACATTGGTGCAAAAGCCTGACATGGTGGGACTGAAACTTCCTTTTATTTTAGAATACAGAAAAATTAGAAGTGTTTTTGACTTGCCAGTTGGAATTCTGCAGTAGGCAACAAAAATGTGCTGCTGCTGCTTGCAACAGAGATCTCATGGGAAGCAAGAAAGCAACTGTGCCCTGCTGTGGAGAAAAGAAGATATAATTTCTCTCTTTCCATTGGAAAGCAGCAGCAACAGCCAGTACTTTCTCAAAAAGCCAAATCTGGTTGCTAGAGTTCAGTTTTCCTTTTTCCCTTCTCATTAGAAAGGAAAAGTAGTTTTACACATATGAATTCGACTTTTTTTTTACAAGGTACCCTCACCTCCTGCTGTCTCTCACAGAAGTCAAACAGAACAGGAAACAACACATTTTCATTCCCATTAGATTTCTACAGGAGGCAGCTGCAGTGAGGCATCACAGAAACTTTCTATAAGTCTGTTGCTGCATAACCAACAAGCACTATTGTGACACTTTAAGGACTAACAAGTTTTATCTGACACTAAGCTTTCACAGATAATAACCCATATCTTTGGATGCTTCAGAAACATTGTATAAAATACAGAACTCGAAAATAAAATTTACAACAGTGAAATCACATCCTCTTTCTGTCTCATTTTCCATGAAATGAAACAGATGGTTTCTATCCTATAAACCGGCCTCTTCCAGAAAGAGCAGCAACACTTATGTTTTAACTCCCACGAAGGTGAAATCCATGTGTCCTGACACAGGATGAACTCCTGTCCTGCTGCTGGTGGGGATGTTCTGAAGAAACCAGCAGTATTGCAAAAAAATAAAAATAAAAAAAAAATAGCAACACCAAAGCCTCACTGGCTGGAAAATACACAAACACACAACTGGACACCCAAAGAGGAAAGGAAAAAGGTTTCCAAAAAATTACTTTTGTTGAAAATGTGGGGGCATAGCCAAGCAAGGACACTTGCTGCAGGGGAGGCAAGTAGATTCAAGGACCCAAGTTTTAGCTGCCTTTACTTTTTGACAATCAGTTGACTGACATTTAGTTTTCAGAAATAAGAAATTCAAGATCAAATTTTAAAAGTTGTTCATTCTATTCCTCTAAGAATGATAGTTGAAAGCAACAACGAACTCCACCTAACAAACTATGATTTATGACACAAAAGGGAAAGACAGCTCAAACATTACTTTCAAGAAATTTTACATATTGAGACCATTACCTGCGTTTCGAGAGTGATCTTTTCCTTCGAGATTTTGAACTAGATCTGGACTCTGAACGTGAATGGGAGCGCGATCGACCACCTTTCCTTTCAATGCTCTTTCCAGACTCTGAGAGAAAAAACGACTTTGCAGTGTAAGCTCAGAACATTTAAAGATCCCAGCTAACAATCTGGCACAAGTAGAATGTACCACATATATTGCAAGGGGCCTACTCTCTGCACATCTTCCTTCTTTGCAAAAATCCTTCAGAAACATCCAAGAAAGTCATTGCATATATTCGTTGAGTGCAGCCATCCTGCAGCAGTACACATAAACCAGATAATTATAAACAGCTAGCTAAATAAGGAATGGGATTTATGTTGCTGCCACAATGTACAAATTTAAAACATGTTTGGCAATACTGACTTCAGAAAGAAAACACACAAATTCCAACATAGTATTCTGAAAAACTATGCAGAAATGCACACACTTAACACTATTTTATTGTGAGAGCACTTTCATTACTGACATAATTTATTCTTGCACATCTAGAAAGTTAGACAGTGGACTTGGCCTGAACTGGAATAAGCAATTCCAGAACCATGTGCAGGAAGATATATTCCAACATGCAGAATGCAACTGGTTACTACACGAAGCAACAGATGGATGTACTCTGTTAGTCGTCTTCAGTTCTTTCCAAAATCTGTATTTAAAGTCACTGTTTTTAGATTAACTCTAGTTTAGATTGATACAGTAATTTCTAACTGTCCAAATCAAGAAAAAAACATCAACTAGAACACTGGTTCTCAACCTTGGCTTACTCTGGAGTTGTGGACTGCAACTCCCAGAAGCCTTCACCACCAACTGTGCTGGCTGGGGTTTCTGGGAGTTGCAGTTCAAAAACATCCGAGTAACAAAGGTTGGGAACCTAGGAACTAGAAGACGGTCACCTTATGCAGTTAACTAATTTCTAAATCTGAATGTTCCCTTTTGCTTTAAAAGCACCATTTAAATCAAGAAAACTAAGAAATCTAAGATTCAGAAGTATCTGTTTCTTTATAAGCTAGGACAACTGCACATAATAATTTAATCTTGTCTCTGAGTCCTCTTTGGAAACTGCTAAGTGACTAACAGTATCACTGAATATTTGTGAATATTACACCACCTTCTGTGAAGAGGAGGAATTGAGACAGATGTTAAGTTCGGATGTAATGTTCCCAGTTCAAAAAACTATCTTACTTCGGAGTGGCTGCTATAAAGTGGATGCAATCTACAGTTGTTGGACTATGCTGGACATTAATCCAGACTTTTGTCCATCTCTCCCATGTTCACTGAAGCTGCCAGAATATTCACAAACTTTTTGTGTTATCAGTCCCTTATCACTATGTGTTCAGATACTACACAAAACCATTTAACTAACTGTTATGTTCTGTCTGGAGATTTAAGAAAGGGATATGGAGAATACTTTAACTTGCCCCGTGATATTGTAGAACCAACAATGTTACATTCAAACATGGGAGAACGAGGATGCAAACCCAAATGCAACGAGGGCTCAGAGACAAGGGAGGAAAAATAAAAGGAAACACAATGAGCTACTAGAAAGATAAGTATGAAGAGGGGAAAAATGAAAAAGATTGAAGCCTGAGAGAGGCAATGGCAGAGGAAGGGAAGTGACTGAAGAAGGGGCCAACAAGAGAAAGGGGCTAGGGAAAAAAACTCCCCAAAATATTTAATGAATATTAAAAGGTCTCTGTTCACAGCCCTCTGACACTTACTTAATGGTGGGCAGCACCATTTTGGCTGTCAAATACTAAAACCACCCAGTGATGAAATCACCATTTACAGGTCCCAGAAGATTCTATTAAATGGCTGTTGCTACCCTATTCCATTAAACTTTTTTTTTAAAAAGTATATCCTAATGACACACCAGGATTCACAGCAGTGCAAATACTTTCTTGCAGTGCATATAATAACATACCTGGCTCAATAGCAGCAGATATAAAAGACTGGGCTTCTCGCACTCTCTTCATCACTTCTTCTAATTCCTTAGCAGCAGCCTGTGGAGTCATTTCAGGAGGCTTCACTATTGCATTATTGGAGTGATTTATTCTAAATTAAATAAGCAGATTGATTCAGTCTATATGTCAGTGGATGTATGCAAGAACTCGCACTAAAGCACTGCATCTATTATTTACTATGCAGCTCAATGCAGAATTAAGTGGTAGCCAACATATACCATCAGTCCACAGCTGACTCAAGACTAAACCCTCGAACCCTACATTTGCAGGTCAGGAATGATTAAAAACTGTGCCTCATGATGGCCCTTAATGTTCACTGGGGACCTTTGCTGGAAACCTTTCCACTTTATATCCTTTCACCTACTTACTATTATTTTTAATATGTTACTATGCAGCAGTAAGGAGAGGCCTGCTGACTCCATTTTACATCTGTAGGTTATCCTTATCCAATTTTTACAAATCTTACTTATTTCTTTTTACATGCCAAAGTCCCATATTCACTGAAATTTATGTAGTAAATTTACATTAAATATTTCTACCATAAAAATAGCTAATGTAAAAAAAATTAACAAGCTTGATTAACTACTAGTTCTGCTGTTAGCACCATTTAGATACAACTTTAGCAGGGAAACCCTTCACTATTGCACATCTTACCCCAAAAGTTAAGAAGTGAAACCTTCAAAATCATTGATTTTAGCTAGAGTAAAAGCAAAGGTGTTCTAACCAAGTTTACACTTAACAGGTACTAATATCAATATACCAAGCAATAGCTTCTCGAGGACAGACCAAACTGCAGAATTCCACAGCACAAGGCTACAATTACATTCAATTTATTTGTCAAATTAATCTAATTTTACAGGATTTGCGTAATTTCTTACTTCAACGGTCTGTCTCCAAATACAACTCCATTAAAGGCAAGGGCTCGAGGTACTGAGTTTTGATCAGCAAATTCCACAAAAGCAAAGCGTGTTGGTTGAGTCTCATCACCTGCCATCCGCACAAACTTGACTTCTCCAACTTGTTTAAAAAACTCAAGCAACTGGTCAGCTGTAGTAGTCTTAAAAGAGAAAGGAAGAGAAAATTCAGCTCAAGAAAATTTGCACGATTCTTCTGTTGCCTGCAATGAATTTAGGAGGTCCTGCATTTTCTTCCAGCCTCCTGAATGTATGTGTGCTGCAGGGTTATCTTCTGTCACAACTACTTGATTGGAGGAATAAAACATGTCACTGGAGTCACAAGTATTAAGAGCAAAAGGCAGATTGTGTGTAGGTGAGGGATTCTGAAAAAATAAGGTGAATGCATGCAATGTGCTCTGGGCGCCGGGTGGGGGGTAATTAGTCTGGTTCTCTTATTTTTACTTATTTATTTACTTTTCTTTTTTACTTCAATATTCTGATCAATTGTATTTAATTTACGCTTGTTTATTTTATGTTTATTATTTATATGCACTAGCTTATTGTATATGGTTAATATTTATGTGTTTTATTATTATTTTTTCCCTTTTTGTTTAATTGATTCACTTGTATTAAGTTAATTTTGCTTATTATTTTCTCCTGTCTCTTTCTATTTCCTGCCCTTTTTCCCTCCCCTTTTTCCTCCTTCCCTCCCCCCTCCCTTCGATGGAATGGAAGGCCTGCCCTCCCAGCGAGGGGCCCCAAAATATTTCTGTGATCACGGGTAGAGGTAGATATGGCTTTGGCCTGGTCCCTACTCGTGTAAGAAGAACGACGGACAGATGTCTGAAGGCTGTCCGTTGTTCTGAGACTGGGACCAACCCTCAGTATCGAAGCAGCCAGTTCAGTCATCCTTCTACTCTTCGCCTGGTGTTGTTGAATGCCAGGTCTGTATCCAATAAGGCCCAGGTGATTTACGATCTTATCCTGGAGGAGGATGCAGACCTGGCATGCATAACCGAAACATGGATCGGCGGAGAGGGGGGTCCCCCCTTAGCACTCATCTGTCCGCCCGGTTATGCTGTCCAACACCAGGGTAGACTGGAAGGACAGGGGGGGGGGAGTCGCCATTGTTCACAAATCCATCTTGGAGGTTACTAGGCGCTCCTCGGTGGTAAAACCAGGTCTGGAGGCCCTCCACGTGTCGATTGGGGCTAGGGACGGTATTGGGATCTTGCTGGGCTACCGTGCTCCCCGCGACCCAGCCATTTCCCTACCAGAGCTGGTGGACTTTGTCTCTGCGGCACTACTGGTCTCCCCGAAGCTGCTGGTTTTGGGGGACTTCAATGTGCATGCGGAGGCAGAGACTTCCGGACCAGCTCTTGAGTTCTTGGAGACCATGGCCTTCTTGAACATGTCCCAACATGTCATCGGCCCCACCCACGTGGGCGGCCACACACTCGACCTGGTTTTTTCCTCCAGTTGGAGCGAGAGTGGTCCGATGGTGACTGACCTTGAGTCGGTCCCTCTGCCATGGTCGGATCATCACCTAATAAAATGTAACCTCAACATGGCCCTCCCCCCTCGCAGGGAGCAGGGACCTATTGTTATGGTCCGCCCTCGAAGGCTACTGGATCCGATTGGATTCCAGGATGCCATGAGAGGTGCTATGGCAGACCTGGCTGGCGCTCCTGTCGAGGCTCTGACGGACAGCTGGTTCGCCGCTGCGGTCAGGGCTGTAGACATGATCGCACCTAAACGCCCTCTCCAACGCAGAGCTCGCCCGGCGCCATGGTTTAACCAGGATCTCCAGGCATTGAAGCGGATTAGGAGACGGCTAGAGCGCAAATGGAGAAAGGACCCGACGGATTACAATTGGATAGCTGTTAAGGTCGCCACTAACCTTTACCTGGCTAAGGTAAAGGCTGCCAGTCGAGTATACTTCGCTAACCGGATAAGCGAAGCGTCCAACCAGCAGGCGGAATTATTCCGTATAGTGCGCGACCTATCCGGAATTGGCCCGGGTGACGGGCCTCCCCCTAGTCTTACACCGGACCAATTTGCAGCATTTTTTAAATCTAAAGTGGAGGCCATCCGCCGGGACCTGTCTCCTTTTTTGAATACAGTGAGTCGAGCTGAGATGTCCAGCGCTCCGTCTTGCCCGGTAATTTTTGACACATTTCAGCCTGTCACGCCTGATACTGTCGCCAGGGTGCTTGATCGCTGTCGTGCCACCACCTCCTCCCTTGACCCCTGTCCGGCCTGGCTAATCAAAGCAGCCAGGCCTACAACAACGGAATGGGCCACTGCAATAATTAATGGGTCTTTCCTGGAGGGCCGATTTCCATCTGCCCTCAAGGAGACACTCATTAGGCCCATTAGGAAGAAACCAAGTTTGGCGGCGGACACAATTGGCAATTATAGGCCCGTCGCCAATGTTTCTTTCCTAAGTAAGGTGGTGGAGAGGGTGGTGGCCGACCAGCTTCAGGCGCACCTGGACGAAACAGATGCCCTGGATCCGTTTCAGTCGGGCTTCAGGCTGCGCCACGGCACAGAAACGGCATTGGTCGCCCTGTGTGATGACCTACTGAGAGAGGCCGACAGGGGCAACGTGTCCCTGCTGGTCCTCCTCGACATCTCAGCGGCCTTTGATACCATCGACCACGGTATCCTCCTGGGGAGGCTCTCCGAGTTGGGAATTGGGGGCCTTGCACTGGCCTGGCTCCGTTCCTTCTTGGAGGACCGTCCCCAGAGAGTTCAGCTTGGGGAGAGCGTCTCGGCCCCGTGGAATCTCAATTGCGGGGTTCCACAGGGGTCGATCATCTCCCCAATGTTGTTTAACATCTATATGAGGCCGCTGGGTGGGGTCATCAGGGGGTGTGGAGCTCGGTGTCATCAGTATGCTGATGATACTCAGCTCTACATCTCATTTCCACCTTCCGCAGGAGATGCCGTTCTGTCCCTCCAGTGCTGCCTGGGGACCGTACTGCAATGGATGCAGGAGAACGGGCTGAGGCTGAACCCGGACAAGACGGAGGTACTAAGGGTGGGCGCCCCCACAGTCGGGAGCTTGGGAAACTCCCTCTCTTTTGGGGGGGTGACCCTTCCTGCTAAGGATGGGGTCCGCAGCTTGGGGATCCATCTGGACCCGGCGCTCACTATGGAATCCCAGGTGGCGTCGGTGGTCCGAACCGCCTTCTACCATCTTAGGCGGGTAGCCCAGCTGCGGCCCTATCTCGATGTTGGGGCACTCACCACTTTGGTGCATGCGCTCGTAATCTCAACATTAGACTACTATAATGCGCTCTACGTGGGGCTGCCTTTGAGGCTGTTGCGGAAACTTCAGGTGGTGCAGAATGCGGCGGCCAGACTCCTCAGCGGGGTGAAAAAATTCCAACATATCTCACCCACTCTGGCCGCATTGCATTGGCTGCCCATCAGATTCCGCATCGACTTCAAAGTGTTGACGCTTACGTACAAAGCCCTAAACGGTTTAGGGCCTCGATACTTGGCGGAACGCCTTCTACCACCAAGATCTACCCGTGTCACTCGCGCGAGCCAGGAGGTGAGGCTGAGGAGCCTAACGCCGAGGGAGGCCCGGAAGGAAAAGACAAGAAATCGGGCCTTCTCGGCGGTGGCTCCTCGCCTCTGGAACAACCTTCCCCCTGATATTCGCGCGGCCCCCTCGCTCGGTATTTTCAAAAAGCAATTAAAAACATTGATGTTTCGGCAGGCCTTCCCTCCTAGTTAATTCCTGATCCCAATTGACAGTTGGTCAAGATGGCGGCGCAAGCACTTGCAGCGGCTAGGCATTCCAGAGATCGGCCCTTATTACGGACTCTACATGCTCAGGCACAAGTAATTTACAGTCGACAAGAATTATTATCTATTGGCAGAGAAGGTTACAACTTTGAATCGACGGTCTCAACTTACAACATCCCAGCTGAGCTTTTAAGACAGCCTGCATATCCGGGGGTTACTCCCCCTGCTCTCCCTGTCAGGAAGAAAAGAGCACGGAGAAAACGCAAGCAGAAAAGAGGTTGCAGGGCCGGTCTACGAGTGAGGTTAGGCAAAAATCCTCACAAGCCTGCATTGCCAAGTCTTTTTGTCTCAAATGTTAGATCTCTACCCAACAAGATTGAGGAGCTGGAACTTACTATCTCCCTACAGAAAAATATTCGAGACTGTTGCGTTATGATCTTTACAGAGACATGGCTTGACTCTTCCATCCCAGGGGAGGTAATTGAACTACAAGGACGCAGAGTACATCGAGCAGACAGATCTGTTGAATCTGGGAAGAGCAGAGGTGGAGGGGTTTGTGTTTACACAAACGATAATTGGAGCACAGATGTTAAAATACTGGACATTCACTGTTCTCCTGATTTGGAGTATTTGGCAGTGAAATGCCGCCCCTTTTACCTGCCTCGTGAGTTTAATGTTATTATAATAACAGCAGTATATATACCTCCTGATGCTAACACAACCACAGCTTTGAGTTGTTTGTTAACTGCTATCAGCAAACAGCAGCAGGCCTACCCAGATGGAGTGCTGGTGGTAGCAGGTGATTTCAATCAAGCCAATTTAAAGACCGTCCTCCCTAACTTTTATCAGTATGTGGACTGTCCCACTAGAGGGGAAAATACCTTGGATCAGGTATATAGTAACATCATACATGGATATAAGACGAAGCCATTGCCTAGCTTGGGACAGTCAGATCATATATCTCTTTTTTTGATTCCATCATACAGACCTCTTGTTAAAAGAATCAGACCATCAATTAGAGAAATACAAGTGTGGCCAGTGGATGCATCTGAGCAACTTCAAGATTGCTTTAGGAGCACTGATTGGGCACTGTTTGAGGAGGACAATGTTGATACTTATGCCTCAACAGTACTGTTTTATATCAAAAGCTGCATCAATGTTGTTACTACTACCAGACAAGTACGAGTGTTTTCTAATAACAAGCCTTGGCTAAATATAGAAGTGCGCCTTTTATTAAAAGCCAGAAATGCTGCTTTTCATTCTGGTGATGAACTACAGTACAGAGAGGCTAGAGCTAAACTGAAAAGGGGCATTAAGGATGCCAAAGCTATGTACAGCCAGAGAATTGAACAACACCTTGAAAGTTCTGACACTCGCCGAGTGTGGCACGGCCTAAGACAAATCACTGGTCAGAGTAACAAAAACAGTCTGTGTAGCAGCAGTGATTTTTTGGCTGAGCAGTTAAATCAATTTTTCAGCCGTTTTGAGGTGGAAACAGGAACAACCATTATTCCAGCACCTACTGTCTATAATACATCACTAGAATCTACCATCAACAGACAACCACTAGTACTGCAGATTTCAGATGTGAGACGCGCTTTCCAGAATATTAATGTTCGAAAGGCAGCTGGACCAGATGGAATCATGGGACGAGTTATTAGGGGCTGTGCTGCAGAATTAGCTGGAGTTTTTACGGATATTTTCAATCTATCCTTGTTGCAGTGTTCAGTCCCCACTTGCCTGAAGACATCTATTATAGTGCCAGTCCCCAAGCAGTCAGCTGTGGTATCTCTCAATGATTACAGACCAGTAGCTTTAACATCTGTTGTTATGAAATGTTTTGAGAGATTGGTGCTGGATTACATTAAGGCTAGTCTTCCACCTTCTTTGGACCCATGGCAATTTGCATACAGGAAAAATAGATCTACTGATGATGCTGTGTCCATTGTACTCCATACTGTATTGAGCCACTTAGAACATCAGGGAACTTATGCGAGGCTGTTGTTTGTGGATTATAGCTCTGCTTTTAATACCATTCTACCAAATAGGTTGTTTTTTAAAATGATCAACCTGGGATTACCTCAGGAGATATGCATGTGGATAAAGGATTTTCTGACAGATAGGCCACAGTCAGTAAGGATGGGATCTCACCATTCTTCTACCCTGGTACTAAGTACAGGAGCTCCCCAGGGCTGCGTGCTAAGTCCCTTCCTCTATTCCCTGTACACACATGATTGCACCCCACTGTATAACACCAATGCAATTATTAAATTTGCGGATGATACGACAGTGGTGGGGCTCATAAATAAGAACAATGAGTCTGCTTATAGAAAGGAAGTACAAAGGTTGATACTTTGGTGTAAAGAAAATCATCTCACACTTAACATCAAAAAAACTAAAGAACTCATAATTGATTTTAGGAGGAAGAGATATGTACATTTACCACTGTACATATACGGTGAGGAAGTGGAGAGAGTTGGTAGTTTTAAATTTCTGGGTACTTACATCTCAGAGGACCTCTCATGGACTATAAATGCCAACATGCTAATGAAGAAGGCACAGAAGAGGCTGTATTTCCTGAGAATGCTCGGCAAGTTAAATTTATCTCAGCATTTGCTTCTGTCATACTATCGTAGCACCATTGAGAGTGTCCTAACCTATGGCATTCTGGCATGGTTTGGGAGTAGCTCTGTAGCGGACAAAAAAGCTCTACAGAGAACCATTAAAATTGCCCAGAATATCATCGGGCTCCAGCTACCAACCCTGGATGACATCTTCACATCCCGCTGTCTAAGGAAATCACATAGCATCCTGAGAGACTCTTCCCATCCTGCTTATAACTTTTTTGAACTGTTACCATCTGGCAGAAGATATAGAACAATTAAGACTCGGACCACACGTTTTCTCAATAGTTTTTATCCCAGAGCTATAATTGCAATTAATAATGAGCTTAAAGACCACCAGTAGTGAATAATTAGTTGGACTGTGTAACTTGGCCTGCGGTGTAGATGTTTGTATTTTTAGTGGGGGACTTTTAGTGGGTGGGGAGTGTTTGGGAATTTTATGTGTGTGCATGTGTCTGGTCTCTGGGTGTCTGTGAATTTCGTTGTATGTGTATATACTTACAATGACAATAAATTATTATTATTATTATTATTATTATTATTATTATTATTATTATTATTATTATTATTATTATTATCCCCTTCTCTTTTCTTTCCTAATGTTTTAACCCAGTGGTTGAAAGTTTTCTATTATGTAACTCTTTTGTTTTTATAGTGTTATCCCATGTTGTAAGCCGCCTAGAGTGGTCTATCGACTAGATAGGCGGGATATAAATAAAATAAATAATAATAATGTGGCAGAAAGAGCATTCCAGAGAAAGAAACAAGCCTGAGGGAAAGAATGCTGTTCTCCTTCACTGGTCAAGTCTAAGTGAACTAATTCTTCACACTGATACACAATAGATCTGTGAGGCAGGTTATTCCCTTACTATTCTATCATCTTTATTCTTGCTCTATCCTCCCTTTAACACCACTGTGGGATTACCACCCCAAAATGGAAAACCTTGTAGAGTATGCATGAACATGAGTATGTGTAAATAAATACTTTTTGGGATTCACCAGCAGAACACAAGACTAGTGATGATAGACCACACAGAGAAAACATCATACAGTACATTTAGAAGCCAGTTCAGTAAAATTGAATGACACTGCAAAAAAATCAGCTGTGTCTCTTTTGCCCATCACAGAAACAGCAACCTTTAAGCACAATGAAGGATGGAACACCAATGAACGATGGGGCCCAAGAGATCCATTGTGCATTTGAGGATGTGTGAAAAGCCACAAGTTTGCAATCCCTACGAGTGGCACCTTTGATTCAGAGAGAGACAGCCTATACAATCTCTCTGTCTCTCACAGCCTCTCCCCTTACCTTCTCACACAGCAGTTAAGCTTTTAAAATCAAATGTCAGCACAGGCTTTCTAAAAGCTGGGGAAGGAGGGATGCATAGGTTACAGCTAGGAAGGGCTGCACTAACTCTTCTAATTATATGTTGGAATCCACACTTGTGAAAGTATTTTTAAAGGTTTTTTTTAACTTTTCCTGGTGCCATAGATGTTGAAAATCTTTGTTATTATTTTTTACTAATTCTAGATTTTATAGGGTTATATTTAAGATTTTATTACCATATGTATTGGTAATACCAATATGGTATTACCATATTGTTTTTGGTTTTTTGTTTGCTTGTTTGTTATTGTGTTTAATCTTGCAAAACCACCCAGAATAGTGCTTGCACTAATGGGGCAGTATATAAATCGAATGAATGAGATACATATGTAAGCATTCAAGTACTGGAAATATTTGACAGAAAAAGATATTGCATTGATATGAATAGATAAAGTGAGTGTCTTCTTAAATGTGATCACTTCTATATCCCAAATATTGTGTACCTCAAGATGAAAAGTTCCCCACACCTTTATAAATGAATGGTAATGACACTGCAAATTTGGTGCAGGATAGAGATAGCACTTTACAAGTTAGGAAGAAAACTTATTTTTACAGCTTCTGCAGTTTGAACTGCCAAACTGCAGAAACTAACAATCCCTATACAATTTGTAAAGGGAAACTCAGTGCAGCAGATGTCATTTCAGTTTATTCAAGATTAGAATTGTGACGCTATGACATATAAAACTACTTCTCACATTATGGCAGCTCACTGTAGCCAAAAGATTTACCTGGGAATTCAAGTTTCCAACATACACAGTCCTTCTAATCTCATCAATCTTGGAAGGATCCACATTGCCCATAATAGGTGGCTGGGGTATGTCTCCAATTGCTGTAATGTTATGATCCAACGCTGCTGCTGGTATAGCTCCCAGTGAACTAAGGGGAATTCCAATCTGAAAAAAAAAGCACAGTTTTTACAGAAGTGAGTACAACACTGTTTCTCAGGATGGGATTTAGAGATTTTTCGGACCTCAAATACCATAGCTCTCCATTCTGGGAAAGATCTACCTACCTTACAGGCACCTTGCAAATATCTGAACGTGATACATTCAGGACAGTGGCTCCCAACCTTGGGTCACCAGATGTTCTTGGACTTTAACTCCCAGAAATCCTGACCAGCACAGCTAGTGGTGAAGGCTTCTGGGAATTTTAGTCCAAGAACATCTGGAGACTGAAGGTTGGGAACCAATGATCTAAGGCCTAAATTAGAAGGAAGACCAAGCTCCACCAAAGGGTCCTGATCCGAAACAAACCTCCCTGATCCGGCACAAACACGACGACTGGGCAGAGAGTGGTCCAGCTAATACTACAAGTCTTCTACCTTAGGCTTTTTTCCCAGGTGGATCACACCGAGATGTTTTTGTCATGTACGTGCAAGATCTGTAGAACTCCCAGAATGGAGAATTATGCTATCTGTGTTCCAAGAAATCAAAAAAAATCTCATCCCTAGTAGTTTCTTTCTGCTGTGAATAGATGCAATCTTATTAATTTCAAAGACCGTTAAAATCAGTCGTGCCTAGAAATACCTAATAAATGGCCACAAGTCTCTTTAACTGACCCTAAACATTCAGTAGAACAACATTCTTTGTTGCACAAGCTATACACATGTTCAGTTTGTGATGTAAGTGTGTTTTTTAATGCTTAGCAAAAACGTTAGTATATAACCAGGTGAATCCTTTCAATTTCAGAAAGTTTAGCATATAACAGATGCTACTCCAATTAAGCTTTCATAACCGCTCCTGGAATCAATAACAAGACTTCACCAATTTGTTTTACCACTGTGCCATCATTCTCTATCTATCCCTGACCCCCATATTCTAGTCCCTTTTCACTTAACACCCAACTGTGGAGAATTCTAAAAAGAAGGCTTGTGGCACAATGGTTAAACTGCAGTATTTCAGTGAAAACTCTGCTCGTGACCCGAGTTCAGTCCTGGGTTCAGGTACAGTGGACCCTCGACTTACAGACGGCTCGACTTACGACTTTTCGAGTTACAGACTTCTCTGGCTGCAAAATTTAAATTCGACTTGCAGCCAGAGAATCGACTTACAGACCAGAAAAAAAACAAAATGGAACAAAAATAGAATAAAAACTGCCAGTTATGGGATTAATCGGTTTTCAATGCATTGTAGGTCAATGGAGATTTGACCTACAGACTTTTCGACTTGCAGCCACCATTCTAATACGGATTAATTCCGTAAGTAGAGGGTCCATTGTAGTTGGTTCAAGGTAGACTTCCATCCTTCCGATGTGAGTACCCAACTCACTGCAGGTTGCAGCAATATGTAGTCTGCATAATTAAAAATTATAAACCACCCAGAGAGTGTTTTAAGCATTATGGGGCTATATATAAACTTTTTCTTTGATTCTGCTTTAAACTTTCCTTACTATTGGTACTATTGGAACTTAATGACTGATTTTATAATTGTTCTACCTTACTAAAATTTTTGGGTTTCTGTTTAGATTTAGGCCACCGCTATAATGCAAAACACAGCTAAAATGAAATGGAAACAAAATATATACCATTAGATAGCATCATGTAGACCATGTCTAGATGGGCGGCATATAAATGAAATAAATAAATAAATAAATAAATAAATAAATAAATAAATAAATAAATAAATAAATAAACAAACAAATAAATAAACAAACAAATAAATAAATAAACAAACAAATTACATTCAGTCCTACTTACCGAACTCACAGGTGGTGTTGGTATAGGAAGCAATCCTCCACCAGGAATCAGACTCGTCATCGTAGGAGCAGGAGCCAAGAGAGACAGAGCTTTGGCTTCATCTGGAATTTTACCTGAAGAGCAAATGTTTTTATTAGCAAAGGTCAGGTCACCTTCCAAGTGTAACTTTCTATTTACCATACCCTTCAACTTAAAAAAAGAAACGAAAATAAAAACTATGAGAGCCTTACAAAAAAATAAAATATTTTTTTCCTTTTCCCCTGTTCCACCAGGAACAACAAGTGAGCAAAACTAGCAAGCTCATTACCAGATTTTTTTACTTTAAAAACTGAACAATGTAGACAATTATTTAACACTTTGAGCTATGGGTCACCTGTACTGGAAACTTAATGTTCATGAACCAAACGATATCAAGCATGGACGCTTTCGCAGGACGTTGTTTTCACGGTGATCGAAAGTTGTGTTACACATGACAACCGTTCGTGTTGGCTGCATCACTAATAGCACACAGAACATCAGATACAGAAAAGAAGAACATTTTTTAAAGTTTAATCCCCAGAAATGGCAAATAACCAAATTAGTCAAAGGAAAAAAAAAGAGGAAACAGGAGTGTGCTAACCAAAATCTGTGCTTTTCTTCTGCCCCAAGAAGGTATAAAAATATTGCAGATGCCTGCCAGAGGTCAGTCTGGCACAAGACAAAAATCTAGAATTCGACTAATTTATAGCTTGAGGACTTTAATTGAGTTCTGCATCCTACTTAAATTCAAGACAGTGTGAGTGATCTGAAGTCTTTACCAAAAGTCTTATGCAATCACACCATGTGTGCATATGCTAAAAATGGTTAATTACCTCTTCCAATAGCACAGTTAAGACAGTTTTATTTACAAAATGACAAAAAGGTATGGCTGGCTGTTCTCAATGCATCCTCTGGTGACAAGGCCAGTCTCTGCACAATATACTACATCTTATGTTTAAGGTTTTAACCAAAAAATGCTTATCCCTGGTGAAGCATTCTGTCTTCCCAGAACCACCATGGGTCCCGAACTTTGCTAAAACATACTTTTGTTAAGATGTCCTAAATTTTATTAAGTATTATAATTATAGGTTATAACTTAGCAGCCTAACTTAAAAAAGGTCAAGGATAAAATATCCAAATAGACATAGAGACCTCAAAGGAACAGCTGAATAACGGACCAGAAAGCACAAACTGCACCCAGCAAAGTGTTTGCCTAGCAGTCAATCTTGCCTGAAGTAACACTGAGTGTTACTTATCAAACTACCTAAAGGCATTTGAGTCAATTCAGTCCTCGCAAAGAATCTAAGAATCTGATGTTTTAATCCCATTTCCAAGGAAAGAAACTGAAGCACTTGAACATGGGGGTTCAAATCTTACTCTATTTGGCTAGGAGGTGGGATAACAGGTCTACCAATGTTAAAACCCAAATATGGCGAAAGTGTGTGCAGTAGAATTCAAATACAACTGTACTGTATTCCTATTTCTAATATTCCCATATTAATTTCAAAATTAAATTAGCACAATGATTTTTTTAAAAAAACTCTTCAGAATTCTGTCACTAATTTACAAGAACTAGACAGACTAGTTGTTGTAGGTTTTTTGGGCTGTTTGGACATGCTCTTAAGGTTTTTTTTCCTAACATTTCACCAGTCTCTGTGGCTGGCATCTTCAGAGGACTGGTGAAACGATAAGAAGAAAAACCTTCGGAACACGGCCAAACAGCCCGAAAAGCCTACAAAAACCATCGGATCCTGGCCATGAAAGCCTTCAAGAATACTAGACAGACTGTTGATTTTTCCCAGTACAATCATATATATTTATTTGGAAGTACAGTGGTGCCTCGCTTAACGAGTGCCTCGCTCAATGATGAATTCGCATAACGATGGCCTTTGCTGGAAATTTTGCCGCCTCACCTAACGATGTTTCCTATGGGGGATTTTCGCATAATGATGTTTGGGACCTTGCTTCACTTAACGATGACAGTTTTAGGTCCCCTGTTTCGCTTAACGTTTTTTTGACAGCCCTGTTTTCGCTATTTTAAAAATATTCTAAAATGTTTAAGATGCTTGGAATCGTTAGTGCACCTAATAAAACCTTCGTTAAAGTAATTTGGCTTCGTTCTGAGTCTTTTTGAATTTTTTGGTGATTTTTTTTCACCATTGAAATGTATTGAATAGGCTCCTATTGGAACAGATTAACCGGTTTTCAATGCATTCCTATGGGAAATGGTGTTTCGCTTAACGATGTTTTCACATAATGATGTTTTTAATGGAACCAATTAACATCGTTATGCGAGGCACCACTGTAACTAGTAATGGGTTTATCAAGGCTCACTTCCTGGTAGGCGGGTATAGGACTGAAGTTTCTCACACTTCAGTATTATGGACTGTATATGTTAAGAGATCTTTCTCTGTTGATGGGAGACTTTTAGATGCTGCCAACCTCTGCCAGTGGTACAGGGAGGAAGGTAATTCTTCGTCATTCCAACTCTTTTGGACAGAACCCCAGTCCACTCCAATCTGCTTCAGAGTACTGGGAACTGAGGTAGAAGTTGGGAGCAACACAGGGGAAATTCACCTAAAGGACTTCTCTCCCTGTTGCACTGACAGAAGTCTGCAGAATCAAGCCGTCAATCACTGAAGGGACACAGACTGGACATAATGATATGAATAAACCCTTAATTTATCATTCTAAAGTATTAAAGCTATAGCAAGTAAGCAGGAATATTTGGGACTATTTATACAGGAATATTTATACAGTGAACATTTTACTAGAAAACAAACCATTTTTTAAAAAAATTAGTGTTTTAAAAGATTTTCTTTCAAAACTAAACAAAAATCAAACAAAAATTCAATTTCTGATAACAAAAATAATGTTTACTAGCTGTAAATATTATCCAGGAAAAAAGGAAAAGAAAATACCCCATTCATCCATTATATCAAAACTTATATTTTGGACTATTTATTTTATTCCTAAATAATTGTAATTAGACATTTATCAGCTTAATGATAAAACCAGACCACAAATTCACAATAAAGTAGAAATGTATTCCATTGGTTACAATCTTGTCAAGACATTCACACAGATTGGACTCCTTCCTATGTTAAAAACACTGAGTATTGACAATGACTTAAATGACTTTCTTTTAGGCATGATATGAAGCGTGCTTGTGCGCACACATGCGCACATGCGTGTACACACACACACACACAGAGCATTCATTCAGAGCAAGACCATGTCATTTTAAACTGAATAATAACCAGTTACCCACAAATTTCCTGTCAATTCGCTTCCTGTCAATTTAAAACTCTTGCTGATATTTTATTCCCTCGCCTGCAAACATCTCTATACCTACCCAAAATTTAGTACACAGCTTTAGTACAAATCTTTTCAGCCCATCAGAAAAATCAGTATTTTAGGAGGTTTTGTTGTTACTAATATAATCCCTTATCTGCACACATTATTACCATATATTTCAGAGTATATGAAAAAAAAAATTTAAAGGGCAAGAGACACGATGAAAAAGATGGCAATGTAATTTGTTCTGTCATCTCTGCTGCAGAGAAAGGTAACAAAAGATGGTTGGCATTTTTCTTGGGAAGTTTTCGCAGAAAATATTCAAACTTGATGAAAACACTTCTATGAGGTGTCTCTGCTGTATCTAACAGAATATGTCGTAATCATGTGTCAAGATGCAAGGAAAAAAATAGTGGTGCTTGTCGTCTTCCCACAGAATGCTACAGTAAAGAGAAGACAGTATACAAAACAAAGACTGGTCAATACTTCAAAAGTTAATTCACAGTTATTCTGACTCTTCTCCAGTTTTGCAAAATTTGTTCTAAAAATTAACAGGCTGAATTTTAAAAATTCAAACAATAAATGATATGTTAATTTTGAAAACAAAATTGGCCCCTTTCATATATTCACCCAGACATGCAGAAGTGTCTTTCCCACACAGCTGCTCTAAATAGCTGAAGTATTCACATATACACAGCAGTTCAAACATTATGGGAAAGTGGCTCCTACACAGCCAAGTGTGTGAAAGGGGTCATTGTCTTTTTTATTTCTGGCAAACAACTTACTAAGGTCCATAACTTTACTTAGTTAAGAGCCAGAGAAGCTCCATTAAAAAAAACAAACAAACAACCCTAAAGTCAGGCAGTTTCAGAGAGCATTTCAGAAGGAATGAACTCTTCAAATTATAATCCAGAGAAAAATGTATTATTGGGCTAGCAAAAACAAACTGACTTTTCCGTTTATTTAAAAGCCCAGACCTAGCCTGGCTTATTCCCATAAATTTAAATGGATTGCTATTTCTAGTTACTTAGAATTAATCTACAGTCTAAATGCAAAGTCTAAAGCAGCTCTAGTGTTGTGCTGAAAAAATATCTGGTTGATAGAATCTCATCTATGAACAGTTTCACAGGGTCAAGTTTAAAATGAATCATGAACTCTTATAACAGAACACCATTTTACAGAACCAAAGAACCAGTTCACAGGTAGAAATGAAAGAATTAAAAGCAAAAAAAGGGATAAAATAAAAAAGAAAGAAGAGAAAAGAAAGCAAAATAAAATAATAAAAACAGAGACAGGGCGTCCATCTTCTGCAGGCCAGACTCCGCTCTCATTTCCCCCATGAAGTTGTCACTTGGCGGCAGGTTTAGTGGCATGGCAAACAATGCCTAATTCAGGCAAGTGTAACAGGTCTGCCTTGGCCAGTCTAGTCATCTAATAATGCACAAATATCACACAGAGAAAACATACAAAACCAAATTAATAGTCAAAATCCATCTACCAGAAAATGTGGACATAAAGTTTAGAATGATGATTAAAGATGGCATCTCTGATACATTGCAGGTTTGTCCTCTCTCAAGCCATAACAAAATTATAGAGCAATCTTAGATACACATACAACAGGTAAGGGAGCACATTTTGACAATGTAATGATGTTTCACTCTACCCAAAGTCACAGTACTGGTTAGTAATGTGAACAGTCTGAAGTATGTATGCAAGTGTTATACACTGAACAACAATTTTACTGCCCAATGAAGCCCTTTCCATGTGATGCTGAGAATCATTCCAGATAGACAAGATGGGCATATTTTAAAAACGTTTTGCAGTCACTCACTACTTTCTCTCCTTCCCTCTATTCCCACTTATTGTACAATGAGCAGTTGAGCAACAGAGGTATTAGATCCCAAACAAATGGATTTTCCAACAGAGGCCAGCCATTAGTAGAGCAGAAAATGAGAGCACTTAATTGTGCTGTAAGGTCTGAATCAACAGCTCATTTGTTCTAAGCAACAATCAAGGAAAGTGCTGAATCTGACCACTGCTCAACAAAAATACTTTGGAACACTTGTTACGTTCAACAATCATACCATTAAGGATCAGCAGTGATAACGTTCCTCTGCAAACAACTAAGCCCTTGGAACTCCTTCTGCGTATAGACTATCAGCCATAATTAATGGTACAATCATCTGCACACTTACCTGGCTGCAAATGCCAGTGAACTAAATGAGCTTACTTCTGAGCAAACTGTATGCTGAGTGATACTTAAGAAGCAGCACAAGTGACAGGAACTCTTTCAATCTTTTTTCCATTTACATGTATTGTGTAATGTATCTCTGCAATGTGCCAACACACTTGGAAATTGTAAAATGTAACTGAAGATAGCATATATGTTTGTATTTTCTTTATGTTCTATATTTCTTATTTTACTCTTGAATCTAGACAGCATAACATTTTATTGGCCCAGGATGCAGTGATAGCATCTGATAATCTTTCAGTTCATGCCAAGCATTTTATAATCTCTCCAACAATTTATCAGATCAATATTTCCAAAAAAAAAAAAAAAAAAACCTTATGTCAGAATCATCTGATTTCATATGAATTTTTATTCTGTAATTTAGTCCTAATAAACAGCAGCCATATGAAATGGGGTAAAAAGAGAAGATAAACACTACAAATACCACCGGAAAAATATTGGTGGCACGTTTGATGAAAAGTTTGATTGAAAAGTAGAAAGGCCTCTTTTTTTGTTGTCCCCTGTGGCCTCCCTAACAAGGTGGAAGAAGAAAGCTCTTGCTTTACTGAGGTTTCTCTAAGGAAAGATAAGAAAGACTGAAAAGGACACAGGAAAGGAAAAACTTTCTCAACTTAAAAGTTACATGGCGCACTAGGGAAAGGGATAGGAGGAAATGGGAAATTGGAATGCAAGACATCGTTTTTGAGAACAGATCAGCAGCAATGCTGCAGACTTCTTGACAAGCTAATTAAAAAATCTTTCTCCCTATACCAAAATAATTTAAGTAATAAATAAAAAATAAAGCCATCTTCAAACAGATAGGCAGACCAAGTATTTTTTTTTTTACTCTAGAAATCTGATTCTGGTTTGGTAAAATGTCCCCGTAACCCTAACAAATTACTGTAGAACTAGGAAATATCAAGAACATGCTAAACAAATTCTTTGGATCCATACTGAGATCACTGAAGAGAAACCCAGAATTAAAAATAAAAGTAAACATTAAAACTGGGAGGGAAGTAATTAGTTAATAATACTTTCAAAACTGTATTCTAATACAAAACAATTTAGCTAATTTTTTGCTTTCAATATATCAGCAACAGGGACACATTCTTAAGATTTTCTACTCCAGTACTGCATGTACTCCTGCTCTGGAAGAAAATTCTGATAATCAGCATATAAGAACAGAAATACGGCACTGTGTGCTCTCTACAAAGTTCCACCACTTGTTTCTTTTAGGTAGCACATTCATTTTTGGTAGATTGGCCAGAAACCTATTACATACATATACTGTACAGTATCCACATTACATATACAGATACATCAAACGATGTAAACTGCTGTAGCAAAATACCACTAGCTGGCATGTAACAAGGAATACAAGCATCGATGCCTTATAGCCAGCAGCAATTAACTGCTACAAATTATGCTGTCTGACTTGCACAACATATATTTTGTAAAAGGATGCTGGCCATTAACCCACACTACTAATTCTAAATCAAAGATTTTATAGAAGCTGCTAGTTTAGTAGAACTATGGGAAATGGTTATTTTAAATATAGATACAAAAAGGGTACATGAGAGGCACGAAATTCAGTTCTTGAATAACAGAAGTCTTTTCCATAGCTTTTTGGGCTTCCATGATTTAGCAAATATAACATTTCAACAGTAAGAAGGACTGTGAATCTTATCTAAATGTTTTTAAAAAGATGAGCTCCATAAAAATACACATCAATGAAATGATGCACAGGCATATCAATGGAAACCCATAGATTTTTATCAAATTGATTGCTAAAAGACATCTGATATTTTCTGACAAAACAATCTCAAGCAAAATGACAATATGGAAGCATCATTTCTTGTGTACTTTAGATATTGTTCCCAAAGTAACATTGAATCTGATATATTAATACATTTCAGTTAACAAATTAACAAAGTTATGGCTATGGGACAAACAGCAGATACTGTTAATTTTGAATACACATTACAGATATCCTTAGTAACCCTTCAATATGGAGCAGAAATCCAATTCAGTGAGAACATTTTGCCAAATATTCTCTCCTGTGTCCTGAGAAAAATGAAAAAATATTTTTGTTTCCTTGTAGCTTATATACAGTGGCTGGCTGTTTTGGAAGCCAGAGCAATCTAAGCAGCTACAGATATTTGACATATATTCTGAATATACATATACTCTAATCAGTGATGCGGATTTTCTGAAAAAATCTGAGTTGAAAAAAATACCAGGGTACCAAAGGTCAGAATCCTATTATTTACACCCATCAGTGTAATTCCATCAGTGTAAATTGCATACCAGTCACATGCCTCAACACCAACAAGAAATCTCTACACTGATTTTTTTAACTTGCATCAATTCAAAACTTTACATCAATGAATTTATTTTGGCATAATTTTTCAACTGGATTCTGGCCATTACTTTTTAATGACCCACAATGCATAAGCATTTCAACTAAATTATATGGTATAGGGGTTAGAGTGTCAGACTATTCATGAGACCTGTGTTAAAAATGACACTTAGACATGAGGCACATTGTGTTACTGGAGACAAACCACTCTTTTTCATTTATGCCTCCCTCACAGGGATCTTTAGCACAAGAATGGGCAACATGCCCATGGGCATCAGGTAGTTACTCCAACAGTTCCCAGTTCAACATAAAATATTATCCAAAATTGCTTATTCCCCATCTCAAGCTATGAGCAGCCTGTTTTTGTTCTTACATTTTAGCCCGCCTCAGCTAACTACTTTAGCATATCAACACTCTTTTTACTTAGTAAATCTAAAATATCTTGGAGGACCACAAAGAAATTTAACTTGAAAACCTGTGTGAAGTGGTTAGAAACTAAGAGGTTGTTATGATGATAGAAACTTCCCAAGCCCAAGAAAAAAGATTTGGGCTTGGGAAATTTGCAAAAATGAAATGAACATTGATCAAGCTTTGGTTTCAGTTTTGAACTGACCTACGTGGAATTTTTAAGTTGGTATTTGTTTGGATCATTACATTTATTTGCATTTGCATTTATAGCCACACCCTATGTATACTTAACACATATTTCCCAGGGGAAAACATCATTTCAGAACAGTACAGCAAAACTGATTTTGGTTCTGATTTAAGTCTTGCATGAGGATACTACTTTGTTGACTACACAAATGTTACATTTTTTTAACAGAGTTTTTTTCTGGAGAACAGTCAACACTGGAAAAAATTTCACCTCATTTTACTGACTATCTTGGGTTAGTGACCATCTCCACTGACTGGAGAAAACAACCTGGACAATTTCCTGTTCTATTTACTACCTTGTTTTTATGTATGTATGTCTGCATTTGAAATATGTATACTTTTTCCTCAAGAAGACCTTTGGAAATGCCATCCTTCTTGCAGGACTGATTCAGTTACAAATATTTCTGAGGTCATATTTTTCTACCTGAAAATTAAGAGTTAACCACAATTCTGGATTTTGGCTTATGCCGTCAGATGCCCTGT
This sequence comes from Pogona vitticeps, assembly GCF_051106095.1. Lineage (NCBI taxonomy): Eukaryota > Metazoa > Chordata > Lepidosauria > Squamata > Agamidae > Pogona > Pogona vitticeps. The sequence goes on from NC_135784.1 coordinate 281,206,020, forward strand.
CCACCAACTCTTCACAGAGAAGTCCTTTCCTACGGCTTTCTCTATGACTGTTTTATCACTTGCAAAATATCCCGAAACCAATTTCATCTCTCCCTTCAGAACTGGAAAGCTAGAATTCAGATCTACATAGGTGCAATGGTATGACAATCATCCTTCATTAACTGTACATACAATGCTATTTTTATGGCATACATTTACAAAACACAGTAGGACCTCCTGGGGTTTGGTTCCAAGGGACCCATGGATACTAAAAACTGTGGATAACACTGTAAAAAAAGGGAGGAAATAGAAAATTATTTTCATATGCATTACCAGAAAATGGGCACTAGAGGGAGCCAGAGACCATACTATGTATTCTTTACTAACAAGTAATCATAGCATGGTTGATCTGGCTCCCTCTAGAAGCCGGTTCTGGTAATACATGTGAAATAGTTTTTCTGATTTTTTTTCTTTTAATATTTTCAGATTGTGAATAACTGAAACTGCAGATACTGCTCTCACGGATATGGGGGTCCTACTGTATTTTCGATGTGATGTGAAGGTAACAAACAGAGACTTATACTAGTATGATCCACTAGAGCCAATGAATAGTTCATTTACTCATTAACATCCCAAATTAAAAACTACGTTACTAATGAATGTAGAATGAGATACCATCTCTTGAGTCAATTCATAACTGAAAAAAGCTGATACTATGGTCAGGCGAAAGCGACTCATCTCAAGCCTATAGGTTTTACTAACACCTGAGGAAACTGGGCTTTCACTTCCATCTGTGTTACTCAATCCTTTATTATTCCACTTTCAAGCAGATAGCCAGCACAAAAGATGTCAGTGTTTTAGTGAAAGAAGCAAATGTTTGTTCTCACAAAATATAAAGGAAACACAAGCATATTCCATTAGGGAAAATGCCCAAAGTTTAGACCTAGAGAATAACACACACGCACAAACACACTCAAATAAATACCATTTCCAACCCCCTTTGAGCCATTTTTACCATCTCCCTCAAATGACAAGAATGACAAAGGTGAAAATAAAATCAACTCTTCTGGCACTACTACAAGCAATAAAACAGAACAAAAACCATTAAAATAAAAACGTGTGAAATACCAACCTTCTGCACAGGGCACAACTATCAGAGCTCTGTCAATAAAAACCGTGTTTGTTAGATGCTGGGCCACACCAACACTTGAAGATTCCCGAAATTTAATATAACATACTTTGGAGGAAAATGCGAGTGGTGCATTGCTGTAAGAAAAAGAAAGTAATTAAAGTCACCCAGTTTTCTCAGCATTGTTCATTTATAAATACTACACATGTAAATATGAAATACAAATGCACTTCACTTTGCGTTGGCACAAACATTATACTGACTCTCACTCATTAACAGAAGTTAAAGGATCAGGCTGATCTCTTCTGCTGAACCAGAGGTGGGCAAAATGTGTGTCCTGCAGTCCTCCTCAGGAGTGTTTATGTATGGAATTTTCAAGCCTCAGGAGCTTTCTTTTCTTACATTAGGGATTCTCAATGTCATACCCAAGAACCCAAAAAACAAAGTAAGACATGGCCATCTGTTTTGTTTCTTGCATTTTTCAGTGATTTTCCAAGCCTGAATAGTTAATGGCAGATACTGAGGGAGAAAATTCTATCTCCAGGCCTGCCAAGTACTGTAGTTCACCTCCATCCCAGACTGATAATACTCAAATTTTTGGCTTACATTACTTTTTAGTTAAATGACAGGGGCCACCTGCTGGAGTGCAGTGTAAAATATCTACACCTGAATTAAAGTATTCTGTGGCCAAAAATTTCTATTCCATACTAAAAAGTTTACAGTCATCCCAAAGTTAATTAACAATAATCATATGCTGTCAAACTTTTTTTTAATTTAGTTGTACACTTCAGAGTGGTGGTGGTGAGAAATTATTCTGTTACTATTATTAAACACATGGGGCATGCAAATTAAAAAGGAGGAGAGGACATCCAGTGAGTGATGGGGAACACTGGAAGAATTGTATATTATGAGTTTAATTTAAAACTGAATTTATCTTTTTGTCTTTAGCTATTTTTCTTTTCTATCTTGCATGTGTCATCTTATTATGAAAATAAAATAAAAATTAAAACAAAAACAAAACAGTTGGGAGTCAGAAATTCTTAATAATCTACTCCAAGTCACCAAAAGAGTGATCAATAGACCCTGACTGAGGGACTCCCCACTTTGACCTAGATTTTTCCCTTTTATGCAAGTATTTTCTGCACAAACATGATTTTCCACATTTAAGAATTTTGCTTCATTAACTTTAATCACAGTTAAGGAAAACCTTCAAACAGTTTTTTTAATAAATACATTCTATTCGCAATAGCCTAATCCCTCTTAATCACTAAACTAACAGTCTGCATTTATTCTGTCATTATTTTTTAAAATATACTGTGTATACTAAAATAAAATTGCTTCAAGTACTGTTGAAGAAACATTCCTTTATCCAGCAGTGAGCTTTAAATTTAAAATAGTAAAATCATTAAACTAACATTTTAACATTTGTTCATTTGAAAGAATTAAAAATAATTGTACAAGCAGCTGCATATGGTTTAAGAGCTACAATTATGCTCTTTAAAAGATCTTTAACAAATGGGACAATATTATAATAGTTGCAGTCCTGTTGCAGTAGGTTACTTTATTCATAGGTATGCCTCTGTGATTTTTTTAATGCTCAACTCTAAATACTGTGGTTAGTCTACAAAGTAATAGGGACATTTTAGTATGTTCGCATTTTCCCCATGCCTCCTTTTACCTTCCTTTTCTGCATAAAATGTAGGCTTGGACTATTCAGTTAGCAGGCACTTCCAGGTACCTGTGTTAATAACTATTCTTTGGCCATACAATAATATCTGGTACAGTACTATACTAAGGCTTAAATTAATTGTGACACTATTCAAAGAATTAGGAAATTGTAGTTTCCTTTAGAAGTTAATTGCAGAGAGGGTTATCTTAATTCAAATAAGTGCTGTGGGAGAGAAGGCTAAACCCTCCATGCTAGAGAGCCCTAATGTAACTGTCTCCTGCTGCTACCATTTACTTTCAATAAGCCATTAATACAATCCCTAATTGTTATGTTCAATCTGTTTTAGGCCTGATTTACTGCAGAGTGATCTATAAAACCATAGTGTGTGCTGCAAAGTCTGCAATGTCCAATATCAGCACAGTGTGAACTCTAAAATCCCAAGCTGTTTGTGAAAATTCCAATAGGATCTCTTAATTTTCAGTGACAGGAAACAGAATAGTAGAAGAGGATCAACATCAGTAAGTACAAAAGGGTGTACAAGAAGACAAAATATCCTTACTATATATATAAAACTGGTGGTAGCCATCACTGAAAGATCTAGGATTCCTAATATAAACAAACTGCACTCAAAACTTTATGTCAACGTACTGTAGCAGTGAAAAATGCATACATAGTGTTAGACATTGTTAGGAACCATTTGACCTAGAGGCCATTAAAAAGGAACTTCATTACATTTACTCTCTAATTCACATGGTAATATGTGAACTGTGCTGGATTCTATGGAAATTAGTCAAATTCTCTGAGGACAGAATGAGACAGTAACAAATCCAAGGACAGTGTAACTATGAAGGTGAATAGAGCTGTAGTTTGCTGGAAGAACACATGATCTGCTTGTAAAAAAATCCCATGTTCAAGTAAGTCTCAAAAGTCTTCTGTCTGAAAGTCTGGAGAGCTACTGCCAGCCCACCGAATGCTGTTGGAAATAAACTCCCATGAGCTCTAGTCAGCACAGCCAATGGCAAGCAATGCCATAAATTAGTTCAACTCCTGGGTGCTGTACTTTATTTATCTTAGCAAAGCAACTACACTGTAGAAAATATTGAGCTGCATGAACTAACAATGACCAGAGAGCTTCATACTCCTGTAGCAAATGGGCACAAACTATCCTATTCTGTTTTGAATTTTCCTGCACCTTTTGACAAACCATTTTAGGAAAACAGACTGGATGAAATTTGTCATGATTCAGAAAAACAACAGTTATTTCAAACATACAAGTGGCTTACATTTTATAACTAATTGCTAATAGCCTAAATGTGAAAGCCCATTGAACATCTTTGCTCTCACACAACTAGATGGACAGTACAGTGAAGATGACTGAATTAGCAGCCATCTTTATTGTACTCGTCTATGAACTAGAAGTCACAGCTGTTTGCTCAACAGCTATTTAGCAGAGAGCGGCTTGTCAAGCGCTTACCTTACACACCGGGTTAGGTTCATCTTGGTTTTAAAATTTGCACAAAGCGCTTGATTTTCTTTTAGGTAATACATACGCATAGAAGGGAAATGGACACTCAAGTGCTCACAGTTTATATTTCACTGCATTTTGATTTAAAACCTCATTTTACTGTTTTCTTTTGTTGTGGTGGTTTTGGATATGCTAATAGCAGGTAACAAACCTGATGCAAAGAGTCTCTATCTCAATGCAATGATAAGGAGTGAAGTGATTACTTTATAAAACTGAGCATCACTTCTATATAAAAATAATGTGTGACAGTACAGGAGTTAACAAAGATTTATAGCTTATTTTCTAAAACTAGATTGGTTTTGAGAAAATCACATTTACACTGTTGACAATGCTGACTTCACCGGGCAGTTAAGAGAATTTGAATGGAAGAATATATGTGTCTTTCTAAGGGGACCACTGAAAAATAAAGAATGGCTGCAGAAGTGTTCCAAAATTTTTATAATTATAATTTTTATAATCGTAATCAAATAAGAAGTTAGGTAAAGTAAAGTGCCATTAACATGATGAGGAAGCAGGGCTGGAGCAACTCCTCTGTCAGGCATAGGTATCATTAGAATTCTTAGATACTAAAAAACAATGGCAGAAAGAAATAGAAGTGTATAAATTGTGCATTTGGAGACAACAGACAGGCAGAGGTTTTTTCTTCTTTCATAAGGGCAGAATACAAGGTCATCATAAGCTGAATTGTGGGAAATTCAAGAGTAAAAGAAATATTTCTTCCCAGAATTTATAGCTTAAAGTGCTAATTTCATTACAGGATACAGTAATGAACACAATAAAGAAACACACAGAGAGAAAAGAAAAAGGTTGCTTCAACCAACACTAGGAAGGCCTATTACACCAGATGCATTTTTGTAAGGAATAAAGTACCAGCATTTCTAGGGAGCTTGTCCCCAAAGAATTGCAGCCTGATACTGAAAGCTCCTTTACTCCCCAATAACTAGGCGACAGACTGATGTGTAAGGCGGTCAACACATTCGTGCCATGGGTTTAAAAAAAAAAGGAGCCCTGAAATATATCAAGTATCTTGTTCGAGGGCTTTCTTAACGAAACGTACGGACAAACATGGCTAAGAGATGCAAGTCTAAAAAGGTCTGCCGTGGTTCTTTCCGCGGGACAGGTAGGCCCAGAGGGCCCGCGGTATCCCCTAGCACCAACGCCCGGGAAAAGAGTGGCAATCCTGGAGCTGCGCCTGAAGTGAAACGGGGGGGGGGGGGGTTTGGGAAAAAAACCGTCACCCGCCGCCATCTTAACTCCGGGCATCTCTATCTCTAAAGCTCCCGCAGCAGCAATCAAACAAACCCCCTGAAAGCCCACAAGCAACATGGCGGAGAAGGCATCCGGTCCGGTTTTCCCTCTCCCTCTTTCCCTCAAGGACCGTCGTTCCCGCCATTCTCTATGGCCTCAAAGGGCCCAGCCGGGCCTCACTTACTCCGGAGGGTAGAGGCGCAACTCCTCGATGTCTCCTAAGAAACCGAAAAGCGTCCTCATCTGCTCGCTAGTGACTGCCGAGGATAAATTGGTGACCTGAATAACTGAAGTCGGCGTCAAAGGGAAGCCAAGCGGCACCCCGATCCCACCGCTGTTCATCATGATGGCGGCTTCTTCACTGTCTCCACCGTTCTAACAACCACAGGGCCGATGAAACGGAAGTCATCATAAAGGAGAAAAAAACGTGTCTGTCCTAGAGCGGCCACGTGTCCTGGATATGCGTGGACTCGGTTTCCCCCTGTTGTGGAGGCGGCTGATATGAGAGTTCTTGCGTAGAGCTGAGCCATGAGCGTAAGGGCGTGTTAGCTGGTGATGTGGTGACTAAGAAGGCGACAAGCGGACTTCACTTGATGGTTAGCGAATTAGTGGAAGCGGTGGACATCCATAAATACCACCATACTCTTTGAACTTTGAAGTATCACCATTGTTTCCTTCTCAGTCATCTCAATAACTTCATACAGCAAACGGGAGTTAGCAGCATTGGATTAAAACGAGTCATACTTGTGACTTTTAGTACCTTAATGAAAATATTATTTTGTACTTTTATGAATTTAAAAGATCAAAATATCAAATCCAGCCTCAACTACCTCTGGAGGCCAAAAAAAAATATTGAAACTGAGGTTGTCCTACTTTGGGCAAATTAGGTAGGGCTTTGCGGGGGGGGGGGGGGAAGGGCAATGCTGGCAAAAATGGAAGGAAAAGAGGAAAACGAATACAAGATGGATTTGCTCCCTATAGGAAGCCACAAGCTTGGGTTTACAAAGGCTGCTGAGCAGAGGACATTCTGGGGATACCTCATTCATAGGGTCGCCGTAAGCGAGACAGCACATTACAATAGAAATCCTACCGAGTCTTACCTTGAGATTCTTTTGGAAAACTGAGTTTTAACTGTTACAAACTGTTTCTAACTTTTTCCTGAGGGTGTTATTTTAAAAAATTAAAATACCACAATTAGGGATTCAGTTACTTCTGGAGAAAATGGCTTCTACATTTTCAGACAGTTATTGCTTTTATGGGTGTTACCAGGTTTTGGAAATCACTCATTCATAGGGTTGCTATAAATCAGAGGTGACTTGATGGCATATAATAAAAATAACATCACATCAAGTGAGACTTTTATCGGACACTTGCTGTGCCACATACTCAGTATTTTATTACAGCAGAACCAAACCCTGATAACATATTTACTTTGTGATTCAGAGTCTTGTCCCTGCTACTAGTTGCACTAGCAGCTCTAGAAACTATGTAAAACAATGCTTAAACGTTGAAATACTTGAGATGACTGAACTAAAGTTCAGAATAGGTCATTTTCAATTAGGTATGTGTGTGAGATCAGAGGCGAGGTGTTGTCCTCCTCTAAGAGAGAACAGGAGGTACAGACAGATGCACCACCTTCCCATGTCGTGACAGTACAGCAGGGAGTAGGCACTGAACTTAGAGCGGAGGATGACAAAGATGTTGGTATCTACCCAAACCGGGACTGAAAAGGCGGGAACAGAAGAAAGTGGCAGGCCGTTGATGGAGGCGGGAAGTGGGGATATAAAAGGGAAGAAGGATGACATACCAGGGGGTTGGGAGTTGATATGGATCGAGGATCCCTGGACAGGGAAATGTTAAAAGGTCCGGGTGCCTCGGAAAGAGGCAGATTATCACTTCCGGCTTGACGTCGCGACGAGACAGCAGCAGGAGGACAGAGCTCTGTCGCCCTGTGCTGAATTCTGACCCGTTTTGGGACTCCGTGGGGGTCGGAACCACCCTGGAGGGGTGGTGAACTGGGGGAGGAAGCCTGTTGATCACGGGGGGGCGGCGGCCGCCCCGGTTCGATCCAGGAAACTCCCTAAACAGCCAAACGGGCAGAAAGAGGCAGCCTCGGCGAGCCTCCAAGTCGCTGGCAGCTGGCGGAGAGAAGCAAGGAATAGCACCTGGCATCGTTGTTTTTCCTTCTGGTGAGAATTCTTTTACAACTAATTGCCTACGTACTCCTATATATGGGAAAAAAGAATAGCTATCTTGTCTCAGTAACTTTTTAAAGCGGCAGAAAATCTGGTGAGAGGGATAGCTGAAGAAAGTAACTTTTTTTAAAATTACACTTTAAGAGTATTTACTACCTGGCGTTATAAGCTTAAGAGACCTTCCTGCAAATGAAGTCTGGATATTATTTTGTCTATCTAAAGCATTTGGAACAATTCCCAAGAGGTGACCTTGGACTTTCTGTGGTGGTTTAAGGCTGAAGCACTGCTTATCCCCTCGTGAACTTCTCTTTGTATTTGGCTGGAATTAACCCTAAAGTGGACTTTCTAAAAACTGTTCCTTGGGTCGAATTTGGTTCAACTCTACATAGCTAAAGCGGAACTCCTGAAATGATTCTGGAAATGTGGAACATTTGTTTATAAGTATCTAGGCAGCAGAAACAGAATGGCACAAGGAGAATTTTGGAATGAAGTCAAATTTATGCTCCAATAAATTTTATCGGCTGTGACATCTCATTATGAAGAGGCCAAAGTATCCAACCATCAGAAAGACTATAGTCCACAAGCAACTGGAAACAACAAGGAAGGAAATGGGAGCATCACAGAGGATGTATGCCAAATCAAGCAGCAGCATGAGAAAGTTAATCTAAGAGAAATATCAGTCTTGGACCAGAGGACAGTACTAGAGGAAGACAAAGGGGAAAAAACAGCAAAATTAACCAAAAAAAGTCTGGAAGACTCATCGAAGATAGATCAAGTACAAAAGGAGTTAGTGGACATAAATCAGATCTACAAAATGGTTTTAGAGGACATGAAAGATGACAGCATGTTTAGAGATATAGCAGGGAATGGGAAAGGAAGAACCAGAGAGGGAATTACCTAGAAAGATGAAAAAAGGGAAAACAAGGAAGGGCCCCTTAATATTGGAAACATGTTTATATTTATCATTTGGATCTGTAAAAGGGTATATTCTATATATCAAAAGGAGAACTAAATTGGAATAAGGGAGCCTGAATTAGGGTAATGATGTAATATGGTGATTTCTTATTTTAGGCAAACTAAACTAGATACAAAGCTGGGTCATGGATCTGGAACTACTTTCAATAAGAATGTTATCAATAAGATCTTGAGAATTCTATATAATATGAGAGCAATATTATGATAGTAGCTATACTATATACTAAAATCTGTATATGAATGGTTTGAAAGATGGTCGGAATTTTGGGGGATAATCCAGAACACACTGAGATGTAAAAAACAAATAATTGTAAGCAAGTATGTAACACGATGTCTGATAAGCACAAACAATGTAGATAGATTGGAAAATTAATAAAAAAAGTTTAAAAAAAAAAGAGGCAGATTATCGTCGGAGGAGAGGCTTGCCTCCTTGTCCCTTTTATTTGGGGGGAATCCAAAGCCAGAGAGTGGTGTCAGAGGTTACAGGAAGAGAAAGAAGCAGTGGAGAAGGAAGAGCAAGAGAGACGAGCATGGCAACTGGAGGAGGCTTGCCAGAGAGGGTATTCACAGGACCGTGGGCACCCATCTCAGAGAGAGATGAGCCCTTCCACCTGGAGGGGAGAGATGAGGAGATCCTTCCCTTGATTGACCCCGGACTTAGAGGACACTAACCCTTTCAACAAAGGTCTGTGGAATGAGTCAGTTTATAACGCGTTCTTACAAGATGTATGGATGTCCTCATGAGACCCGTTGGCGGCGAGAGATAAAGTTGTTGATGATTTCAAAGTTGCAGACCCTACGTTATTTACCAATAAATCCAGGTTTTGAGTTCTCAAAGACTAAGCGTCCTGTGTCTATGTACAACCATAAAGAGGTCCCCTTCGAACCCTCACAATGTGCTACTGGTGGTCCTATCATGCCCAGAAGCTGCCAGTTTCCTTTCACTAGTACTGGAGCCTATATGACTAACATCTGTTATGCCAATTTTCCCACAAGTGCTTTGGCCCCTTAATGTAAAGGGTTAAATTCCTATTCTGAAATTAATCTGTTACGGGTGAAGTGCACCCATGAGCACCCAGGTGCCTACAGAATTCTGCCTTAGCATCTGTCAGGTCCACTGCCTCTCACCCTTTTCTTCTAAAAAAACAGCATGCTAAAAAGCAAGGTACCGTATTTTTCCGAGTATAAGACTATACTTTTGCCTAAAATCTTTAGACTAAAATTTGAGGGTCATCTTATACATGGAAGTAAGCTGAGAAGAATAACAAGTGGAGGGAAAAGCAGAGATCAAAGCAATCCTGCAGCGCTTTGATCCCTTTCCCCCTACATTTGCTAAGCTCCACTAAGATTTCTTAATTTTGGGTTAGAAAAGGAGGAGCATCTTATACATGGGGGCATCTTATACACGGAAAAATACAATACTGCCTTTATTTTTATTTTTAAAAGGCTGTCGAGTCCTAAATAGCCCTCAAAAGCACAGCTACAGTTCAGGGCTCTCTTTTGAGTCATGGCCAGCTGCCCAAAGGAAAAAACAAGAAGTAGTAAACTTGGGGCTGTAGTTTGGGGTAGTTTTGGGGTGCTAGAGGGAAAGGGGAGGAGTGGTCTGGTTTCGCTTGGTGTTTTTTTCTGACCTTTAACCAGAATTTTTCCAATTAATTAACGAAGAAATGAAAGGAGACAAAAAAAACCTGATTTCAGAGAATATTTGAACATGAAGCAGCATGTTCTCAAGTAGTGTAAGCAAATCTAGTCTAAGAAATTTCCAAAATCTATTTTGAGCTCCATAAGAAATATAAAACTGCCTTCAAGAGACTTTGAGTTTCTTAAGGAAAGCAACAATGGCTTCCTTACTATCTACAAATTTATGGTTTTTTGTCCTGTAAAGTCTTGTCTAACAAATTTTCTGAAAAATATCTGCCAGATAAAATATGTCTGTCGTAACATCAACAGGTTTCCCCCATGCTCTTTATTAGATATGAAGGAAACTGTGTCCCAGAGTGTAACAAAACATTTAAGACAGTTTCCCTTGGAAAGCGTCTAGAAGTCTTAGTTATTTTCTTCACATACGTAACTGCCAGAAAATAATCCTGGTGTGGGATTTGATGAAGTTTACAGCTTTTATAACAACTGAAAGTTAAATATTGAGGTGTCCTCACAAGTTGTTAGATACTAGGTGCTCCCTGTGAATTATGCAATTAATAGTAAATACAGATGGTATAAGTATTTTCAGATAGGCGATGAATCCTCTGTATCGACCTACCATAGAAGCATCAGCTGCACAAACAATTATATTCTAAATTGGAATATTGTTCTTTTGACTTCTTAAAAAATAGACAGCCCCTTTTTATCCATTTTAATCTTCCTGGCAAACAACATCTCTTTCACCTGTTCATTACCGTTCCAGAATCTCACATATGCCATGAGAAGAGCATCGTTATCTTGTAAGGTAGTTTCATCCAACTGTAATGATAATTTATTGAACTGAATTGATCAATCCCTCTCTCAATGTCATGTGCTATCTCATAGATTCTTCTGACAACAATAGAGTGATTCAAATGAGTTGCCTGAATTGTTTATTTGGCACTCAAATTCATGGCATCAAATATTATTACAGACACTGAAGGCAGGATAACTCACCAATGTTATGAACATTTCCAGTTTACTAATTTTTGATGATGCAACAAGACCCTTGTCTAGTTTTTGTGATGTTTAAGTCGGTGTTCACCTTCTCTCGAAGGCTTTTTAAAGAAATCCAAGGGTTTATCTTCCTTCTCTGGATGCAAGGAATCCAAATGTTTTGTTTTTCAATTTGCTTGGCCTCATGCTTTAATTTGAAAATGTAGTCAGGCAGTTCAAACACATAGGCAAAGATGGGTTTTGCAGAAATGCAATGAAACCATATAAATATTCCACAGAATACTGCCAACATTTTTTCACCAAGAAACTCATGGGTAGAACTATTTCTGAAATTAATTTTAAAAATAGGAAAACAATAATAAAAGAAAGAACAAATATCATGTACTGTATACTTGATTATAAGTCAAGACATTTAGGTCTTAAAATTTATCCTAAAAACCTAGGTTGACATATACACAAATGTGCATGCGCATGCGTCTGTGCACACGCACACGCACACGCACACGCGCACACACACACACACACACACACACAGAGCAATACAGAGAGAAGTACCTTGCAGCTGCTTTGCTGCACTCATGGCTGGCTTCCAATAAAAATAGGCAGGGTGCCTGCATCAGCAATTGCTGGGGAGGCAGCTGGCAGAACTGCCTGAGCAGATTAGTTTGTAATTACAGCTGTCTTCCAATAAAAAAGAAGGGCGACTGGCTTCCAATGAAAAAAAGTGCCTGCATCAACAATCACTGGGGAGGTAGCAGACAGAGTTGCTTCTGTTCTAGAGAAGCCATGAAAACAGCAGGGAGCCTGCTGTTAGGGCCATGTTGCTTGGGTATTTAAACTATTCAGTTGTCAGCCCCCCCTGCAAACCTTTGGGGCTCCCATTCGCTCAGATTTCAGTCTGTGGCCCCCTTCAGATGTTCGAGGGGGCCCAAGGCCCCCCATTGAGAATGAATGGCTGCACTACACCACACTGGGAATCAGGCATATTACATAGGCATACTATCTCTTAATTTTGAATTTAATGGATTTTTCTTGGGGGTTTTTTATTGCTATGTCTCATATAATAAAGCAGTAAATTCAATTATGAAGAGCTACCTTAGGGTGGTAAGTTGACATAATTCCTATGAGATTTCAAGGGTAGGAAGAAGCCAGCAATGTATTTTGCTTGGAGTATGGCGTACATGTCTGTTAACATGCTTGTTTATGTTGTGTCTTTTCTGTTTTTCCTTTCATTGCAAGTATGTGATTTAACATTTGGAGCTCTGACCTTTTTACTTGTTTCTTTACCAAGTGATTTTCCCTTGAGACTCATCCGTTTGCCTTCTTTGAAAAAAGTATTCAAGCAGAAAACTCTGGTTTCAAAAGTAGATTGTATTTAAGAACCCAGACCCTAGCTTGTACTTACACTGTTGGGCAAAATATATTTTTAGTGTCACAGACAGAAAGCCATTTTGTGATTTGCCACTGACTTCACATACTATCACTATTAAAAAGAAATGTATTTCAAATTGCACTCTTACCTTGTAACAAGCCTTCCAAAACAGTCTCATTGTATAGGCCATGTCTGAACCCATTTTTTATTAACTCTTGCAAATAATAGTATTCTGATAGATCAGAAAAACTGGTGGAAAACATTACTACGATAATCTCTATAATGAAGCCTTCCATGAAGAGATTGGATATGCCCTCTTTTATTGGCACTTATGGTGAAAGCATTCATATTGGCATATGGCCACTAATATGAAAACACTTTCACTTACTGGTGCTGTTTTAAACAACTCCACCTTAAGAGGCAAGGCATAGAGCTTCGCAACTAGTGGATATGGAATTAAATCTTAGCTTTTACCCATTCAATCTATTCCAATCTGTTACTGAATGAGTTCTTTCTCAATTGTCACAGGGCAGAGATTCAACAATTTAGAAAATTCCAGTGAAGTCAATAATATTAGACACAACTTTAAAGAGCATTAGTTTATTATCTATTCTCCATGTGTTACTTCAGAAACAATTTAATTATATACAAAAATTTGGAATGCTGAATAAATCATGATCAATAAAAACATGTTGCTGAAAAGGGAATAACTGCTTTTAAAATAAGTAGTATACAGTAAATTAATGATAACGTCTTGCTTCTGTGTGTTGTTTATTGCTATGATTGTGTTCCTAGGATGTGTTCAAGTATATACACAATTTTAAAACTCCAGTCAAAAAAGTAAAAAAAAATTATTTACACAATAAATATTTGGGGTTTTAACCAGAATTTTTGTTTGAACTGATTCTTTAATGAACATAATGAAAAGAGCACTCAGTTGACAAAGAGTATATTTGTTCTATAACAAATCCATCAATTCTGCAAATATATTGTATTCACAAGATGAGAAATATTAAAAATCAATGGTTTCAGAATAGTTCCACTGCATTCTAAATGAGCCTCTTCTTCCACAGATTCTCTCCAATAAAGTATTCTGGCCACATCCTAACACAAAGGTAGTGCATTTAAAAGTAGTCCTTTTACCCCAGAACTGATAGCTATTATCAATGATTAATTCCAAAACTAATTTTCCTTCTTATATTAAAGAACCTAGAAGCACCAATTTTCTTTGTATTCTCCTTACATATACTGATCATTCTGGCAACTTGTTATACAAAACTATTCCAAATAAACTCCTAGTAGTACAATTGACAATGCTTATTATTCATATGAATTTCAGAGTATTTGAATAGCTTATATCTTGTACAAAAGGAGAAATTTAAGTCCATGATCAATAAAGAATCAGTTCTGAGTTGGGACTTTTCATCCTTCACATAATTATAGTTTTATGTCTGAGATCAGGTTAGGATCAATCTTTTTGTATTCCCTTTAAAAGGCTGAGTTTACTGATACAGCTGGAAGTGATGAGTATGGTTTTTAAACTGTTGATAAAAAATAATTAAAAAGAAGACACTTTTAAAGCAAGGTAACACTGAAGCCTGCCATAATATAGTTATGTTTCTTGGGATTAACAGCACACAGAAAATAAGTAAATTTTACCAAAATACAGCACATTTCTGCTAATATAAAAATCAATTCCTATGTAAATATCAATGAAAACCAACTAAAATTAATGTACAAAGAGTTGTTAAAGGGTTTCAGTTAAAATTATTAAAAACTATACACATTACAATATGCAGTTGATAACTTCTTTGAAGTGCAATATCACTGGAGTTTGTATATCTAGAAAGGACTATCTGTCAAGCATGTAAATTCCTTTCTATTCCAGCATTTCTTTCCAAAATCTACAGTAGGCTGGTGTTTTTGCTGGGTTTCTTTTTAAAACTACCAATTTATATTTATTAAGAAATGCAGTAATTGAATATTGCTCCAATGACAGGTTAATCATTCACCTTTAAAAAACAGTTATTGGTCTTCTATGGCACTTTTCTCTGGTCCATAATAACCATGTATTACTTATTACCCCACAAGTTAGACAATTTCTTCTCTGTTACATAAGGAGAAAAGAAGAAAATAAACACGTTCATCATAAACAAAATTAACTCTGTATAATCCAATATTTTATAAAAGTAATAAGGAACCAAGGCAGCCTGTGGTAAATCACTATTACATTAATATAGTTAGAAACCCTTTAATGACTCTGAAGTGTCTAGTTCACATTGAATGTTACCTGTAAAAAGAGCCCTTTGAGAACGATCATTACAAACTGGTGGGCTCCAAGTACCCATCCCTTTGTCCTATAACTTTCCAACAGCCATTCCTGTGCAACAGTTTCACAAAAAAAACCCTGGCTTTGGTAACTTAGCTCCATACTTATTGTTTCCTTTTAGTCTAACAAGGCATTTCAAGGCCAAATAAAATCAAGACTTCTGTCAGAACCCTTCTTGAACCATTTACTCCTGGGCAGCCCCCTCTCCTCATAGGGCTCTCTGCCATAAGCCCCATTTTAAAAATGAAGCTTTCTCCGGCAGAACAATTAAGAAGTTTGAAACATGCACATACATGGTATATATGTGTGTGTGATGAGTTACATACAGGCAACACAGTAAAAAAAAAAAACTGGCCATTTCAGTTTGTTTTTTTAAAAAAATCTATAAATAAATTGAAAATGAAATATTTAACACAAGGCAGAAGAAAACTACCTTTTTACACAAAACTGGGGATTTTCATAACAGAGAGCATTCTCTCAATAGCACTCCACAGCACAAATGAAAAAATAGTGATTAAAAACAGATACTTAAAACTGAATTACATATAGGTAATAATACAGTGGGTGAATGTGATATGAGCCAATCCTGCAGAACTCCCAGAAGTATATTTATAGTCCCTGTAAAAAGACTTCACATTTTATTGCATTTTTCTACTGGTAGATATACATTCTCATTTGAACCCCTTCCTTTCATTCCTTGTTTCCCTACTTTCTTAGCCATTTTATCTGGCCTTTTAAATTAATCCAACCAGCTCCACCTTCCATCTACCCATTCATCTATACAATAAGCACATAGCAAAACCAACATTTCAGATCTCTTATCCACATCTACAGAAGTGGTTTCAATAAAGAAATTAAAACAAGGTGATCAAAAAATAAAGGCAACAAATAGCAACAGGACAGAAATCCCTACCATCTGTCCATGGGATACAATGGAGGCTCCTTGTACAGATATTTAGTAATGTGTATGATTTATCCAAAAATAAACCTACCATCTGTACAAAATTCACCACAGGTTTGTTCTTGGAGGAGTGATCTTTGATTGCTACAATGATTTAAACTCAACAAGGTCTGTTGCCTTTTGCATTTCCAAAACTGTTTCCTCTATGTTCTTTAAGTGGTTTTCCCCCTATAACCACAAGTTCATTATTCTATTTCTGTACATAATTTTAAAAGTTTTTGTATAGAAAAATAATCAAAATATTCATTATCCCACAAGTCTTTCCGAGGATCACAGAGATGTTATCCCTTCCTCCATAGTATTTAGGAAAGCTCTCGAACAATGATGAGTTCCACTGCACTCTGAAAAGTCTTTAGTAAAGATACTGCTTGCCCATGATCAATGTCGATGAAGCTATATCCATTAGCCTAGAAAGGAAATGAAATCCCAATAAATGCAAAGCAACATGTTTTCAGTGTGATTTTTAAAAAATTATATTACTAAGAGTTAAATTAAAACTGTTACTTTTTATAATTAGCAGAAGGGAATTCCATGTGTTAAATTAGTAGTAGGAAAGTAAAACTACAGTGGTGCCTTGCTTAACGATTACCTCATTAAACGATGAAACCGCTTGACGATGAAGTTTTTGCGATTGCTTCTGCGATCGCAAAATGATGTTCTAATAGGAAAAATTCGCTTCACGATGATCGGTACTCTGCTTTGGGAACCGATTTTTTCGCTAGACGACGATTTTAAAACAGCTGATTGGCAGCTCTAAAATGGCCACCCGCTGTGCAAAATGGCTCCCCGCTGTGCTTTAGGATGGATTCCTTGCTATACAGGCACCGGAAAATGACCACCCTATGGAGGATCTTCGCTTTACGATGAGGTATTTAGCCCACTGGAACGCATTGAACCGGTTTTCAATGCATTTCAATAGGCTTTTTCGTTTCGCTTGACAAGGATTTCGCTTAACAGCAATTTGAACGGAACAAATTATCCTTGTAAAGCGAGGCACCACTGTACTGTTAAGATTATAAAGTTACCATGCTCTGAGAAACACATTTTTAAAAACTCTTATTTGTTAATTATAAACTCAAAAACGAATGAACCCTTTCCTCTAAAAACATTCTATTATGAGAATGATGAAAAGGAGAAATCATCTAGTGGCTATTTCTCATCCACGAGCTGAGAGAATGAACTGAATTTAACCAAAATCTTAAGAGCAATATAGTAGGAACAGAGCAAGAGTGAGTGAAAGCATCCAACACATATTTTTCCAGACTAATAATACCCTACTGGTTTAGCACATATATTTCTCTTCTATTTCACAGGATGTTTATTCATTTCTATTTTTCTCTTTGTGTATTTCAAGCAGTAACCAAATGCTGCTGTATCTTCTTTTTCTGCATCACTGAAATAATCTCAACATCTCTTATCTAGGCTATATACATCTCTTCTTTGCTGATCGTCCCACTTATTAGTCTCTCAGTCTTTTTATCAGGGCACAGTGCTCTCAAAGCATTTATATTTGTACCTTTCATTATTACAGCAAGAAACCCATCTAAAACCAAGTCATGGGGATCTACTAGTTTTTGGTTAAAGGAATTATCATTTTCAATTGCATCAAAAGTAGCAGAAGTCAAATAAACAAGAACTTTGAAAAAAACTGGTTGGTAGCTTTAGTAAGAATGGTTTCAGTGAAGCATTAAAGGGTTAAGGGAGAAAATGAATATCTAACAAATTACAATCTTTTGGAGATGGAATTATACCAAGCTTCAATGCAGTAGGAAGATCCAAAAAGAAGAATTAATATAGTAGTGTGAAGCCCTGAGTCTTTCTGAAGTAAATGGTGATTTAGGGATCACCTGGTGGCAGCAAGTATAAAAAGAGTGAGGTTTGTTTGCCTTCGTGTGCTCTGGGGCTTGAAGGTCAAGCAAGGGGCACGAGGGTGGACGCCACACATGTCGTCAATAAAATTCTGCTATTTATTCTTGCAATCTGGTTGTGATCTCAGATTCAGATAAAGCCATTGCAGCACTAATAACAAAAACAAATAAACCTGCTGTTTTATATTACCTGAATAATTTTATCTCCTGGCTGCAACAGTTTAGATGCTGGTCCTTCCGGCTGTACCCTGGTTACAAATATACCCTTGGAAAAATACATAAAAATATGAATACAAATAGAGAAATGTTAATATATATGAAACCAATTAAAATTATTTCTAATTTTGTTATTATTTCAAGCGAAATTAAAGACTGTGTTTTGATACCAATGTGTAGTCAAAACTTGAGGAAAATGTTCTAAGAAGTAGTCATGTTAGTCTATTGCAGCAAAAAGAACAAGGAATATGGTGGCACATTAACATTTGCAGGATTTTTTCCCAGCATACACTTTCATGGCCTGCAGCTCACGTCTCCAGATGCATTTCTAAATGAGAAATACAACTTTTCAGTTTTCAAGATAGCATAAGATTCTGTTGTATATTGGGGAAAGGTTTCCATGCCACAGCCTGTATCATCTAGAAATCCAGGGACGGAATGAATTCAAGTACTGCACAACTGCTGGCTGTAGATTTCTGTACAAAACCAAAGGGGAGGAGGAAGGGTACTTGGGATTTGCAGCCCAACGTTACACACCGGAATTGGCTCAGAGAAACATAAGTCAAAAGAGTAGGCAATGAAAACCATGTCTTGGGGCTAAGTCCTCAATATTGCAGAAATTAGGAAGGACCTAATGCTGTCATACTACAGACAAACTGCTTCCCCAAGTGAAACTGGAGAGGATAATTCCCCTCTTTATAACATCCTAGTAAAGGTAAAGGTTCCCCTTGACAATTTTTGTCCAGTCATGTCTGACTCTAGGGGGCGGCGCTCATCCCGCTCTTCAAGCCATAGAGCCAGCGTTTGTCCGAAGACAATCTTTCCGTGGTCACATGGCCAGTGTGATTTAGACACGGAACGCTGTTTACCTTCCCACCGAGATGGTACCTATTTATCTACTCGCATTTGCATGCTTTCGAACCGCTAGGCTGGCGGGAGCTGGGACAGGCGACGGGAGCTCACTCCGTCGCGTGGATTCGATCTTACGACTGCTTGGTCTTCTGACCCTGCAGCACAAGCTTCTGCGGTTTAGCCCACAGCGCCACCACGTCCCGGTTTATAACATCCTATGCACCCCCAAAACCTACTACAGAGGGCTATGAAACATGCATTAACAAGTTTGTGGTTAGCATGGTGGGCTGCAAAGAGAGGAGGGGAAGAAAGCCTTATTGTGCTAAAGCAGTGGTCTCCAACCTTGGGCCTCCAGATGTTCTTGGACTTCAACTCCCAGAAATCCTGGCCAGCAGAGGCGGTGGTGAAGGCTTCTGGGAGTAGTAGTCCAAGAACATCTGGAGGCCCAAGGTTGGGGACCACTGTGCTAAAGGACATAGTGCAGTGGTTCCCAACCCTGGGCAACCCAGGTGTTCTTTGACAGCAACTCCCAGAAGCCTTCACCATTTTTTGTGTTGGCCAGGGTTTTTGGAAATTGCACTCCAAGAAGACCTGAGTTACTCAAGGCTGGGAAGCACTGCCCTAGCGCAATGCTGAGACTAAGCTAATTATAATTACCCATTATGCTAGTCTTTAACTGACCCTAATCCATAATATACAATTCAACATGACACATTCAGGGGGAGTGCCATCTAATTTCTATCCCATCCTCTTCTTCTGCTCTGAGGAACCTTAAACTTTGCTGAGGCAAAGGGTCTTGGGATACACTGTCCATGCAGAGGTTAGGAATTCTCAGCCACACTTCTTTTGCAATTTTACATGCAGATACCCAGCAATATACTGTATTTGTGGATATGTGCTTCTGGGACCTGTGGTCTAAAGAAAGCAAGATTCCAAGCTTGTGAGTAAAGGTATATTATTTCATTTTCCACACACAAGTGGAGTAAATCCTTTTTTACTATTCTTTTTGCCATCCTCTCCATCACCCTTTTTACCATCTTTATTGCCATCTGTTTTAATTTAATTTCCCTAATCATGTATTGATTTATTTTTATCGTGTTTTTAATATTATAATCCTTATATTGTTGTTAGCCACCCAGAGTGGCCTGGTTCCAGATGGTACGTGATATAAATTCAAATAATAAAATAATTAAATTAAATTTAAAAATATATGTTTGTGTGTGATTATGTATGTGTCCCCAAACTCTGATAACTTCTGTTGTAAGCTCCTGTAATTCTGTAAGGATGCAAGTATACATTTCAAGATATTCTATATATGGTTGACCAGTTAGCACCATGTCCTTAAATGTATGCATTAACATCACTGAAAAAATAAACAATATTGCATTGTATATATTCTAAACATACATTTTTAAACAAACTCAACTTTATAGTACTCACATCATCATCAGGCCTGAAGGGGTTTCCTCTGCCACCAATTCCTCCTGATATACTAAACCCAAGCTCTGGATCTTTTTCAATTCTCACTCGAATCTAAAATATAAAACAGGTGATTTAATATACATACTGTACATCAAATATAAAACAATACATTTCAAACAGGGTTAACTACATATTGATGTCCTACAAAAATGAACAGATGACCCATACAACTACTAATTATATTGATACATTTATTGTTTCCTGCTTTATTTCTCTAATCAGTTTGTAGATTTTTTTCCCAATTTGTTGCTGTATATCTGGTATATTTTCATTGTTCATACTAGTACTTCAAACTACCTTGAGAGATGGTTAAAATGTCTTTATGTTCAAAGTTACAGCACAGATATATCAGAAGAAATAAATAATTTTCTCTAAGCTTCTGGCGATGTTTTGGAAAAATTTAAATGAGAGCAAAAACATTAGCAGTAAGGATCATAAGTAACTGTTATTTTAGGGTGCCTCACAGAGGATATCCATAGGGTCAAACTGTAATAACAGCAGCCAAACTTTACCACTGCTAGAATGGCTATGCCAAAGCATCACTAAATATTTGTAATGCACTCCAGCAGCAACCTGAGAAACAGCAAGGCATCATTTTTGTTCTTACCTCCTGCTTTGCCAGCTCGTGGCACTGCCTGGATGGACCCTGGGGCTGACTATAAGGAGGCTGATGGGCAACTTTAAGCATTAGGTAATCAATGAGCTGCTCTCTAGAAGGATGTCTTGCAACATTTGCCTGGGGTGCAGGATGATGGACTTGACTATAGTTCGCCTGAGGTCTTGGGGGCTGGCACATTTGCCCATTCATCAAAGGTATCTGAATAAATGACACACCTTTAAGCAACTTTTTACTTCAGCTATTTTGATATCTCATGCCTTACTCAATAATAGTTTTGTAATGCTCACATGGTATGACTTTAAAACAAGACCATTAGATTTCTCAAAACAAAATGAAATAGAATAATTTCAAAAATCAAAATTTATTCATCACAGAGCAGAAGGACTCCTAAAACGCTCAACTAATCAATGTCAACTGAGAAGTATTCTAGGGGAAAGCATTCTTGCAGATTTTACAGGACATTCCCTGCTCCCATTAGAAATTTCCAAATGACTGAGAACTTGCCAATGTATTAGCTGTGTCATTTAATATAAAAAGCTACCTAAAGATGATCTTCCACAAAATCAGAAACACTAGTCAGTGTGAGGAGCTAATACTGGGAACTAGTTTATAACTATCTTTTATGCTACTAAGCAAAGACACTGTGCAACTATTTTGAGTTTTCTTCTTTAATGGATTTTCTGTGGTAGAAAAACAATGGAAGTAAATCAGTGCAAAATAAGATGTTACAAGAACTACCTGCAAAATTCTATGAATGGGGCAGGTCTATTACATTATAAAAATCTCTGAGATTTTGAACAAAGTGGTATAAATTAATATAAGTAAAAGTCATGGCAGATGTATGAAGAACTTTTAAAAGATGTGATGTAATGTGAAAGATGAACTTGAGAATAGCTCGTGTTTTCTTCAGTTAACATATCCTCTAAGGAGAGCTTGATTTACTGATTTACTGGTACCAATTTAGTTAGTTCACTAGCAGCTCATTCAGACCAACAATTGTGCATGTAAAAAGTTGTTAGTTCTTTTTCTTTTTCCATTTTGCATTACTTGCAGTTAAACAATGGTCTTGTTTGGGCAAGCTGTTACATAATGATAACTACAATTAACTGAAAACTAAAGTGAACATTTCTAAGTTCTTCACAGCTGCACTTGGAGTTTTTTAACAAGAAAACCCCCACATAACTGCATTATGTCCAAATCAGACACTTGTGCCCAAACCATACACCTGTTGATGGTTAATGACATGCAGCATTAGTACCTGCACGGGAAGTTTCTTAATGCCATCTGGAGCAACATCTTTGAGACTAAGCGTGGCAGACTGGTAGTTCTGCTGCCCAGAAATGAAAACATCCTCTTGACATTGTTCTGCTGGAGTGGATGTCTGGGGATGCTTTAAGTGAAAAGCAAATAAATATAAACATTTTTGCTACATTCAGCACACTTGCAAAGTTATTCAGATGAATGTTAAGCATATATTAATCCTACTAATCAGCCCTGAGATGGCTGTAAATGTTAACCCTGGTATTTGGAAAACACTGGAGCTATAAAAAGGCTTAGAACTGCACAATAAAACCATTTACAAAAATAGCTGCTATTTAAGTATTTGCAATTATAACATAATAGCCTTTTATTAATTTTGCGTGACTGAACTATTTTAGTCTATATGAATAGTTGTACACAGAAATGCTACTATTTATTTTCCTTCGAGAAATGAATAGTAATGCAGTCATTTTAATTCCACTGCAGATATAGGAGATTCTGTTTCAACACAGCTCATAGCAGCTCTGCTATGAACCATACAGCAAAGTAATAGTAACACCTGAAGGACACTATTACATTTTGTAGGCTACAGTAGAGAGCTATATCCATGTTCCATTGACGATATAAATGTTACATACTGGGATGCAACAGAATAAAGGTCGAAAAGTAGGGCTTCTGTATTTCTTTATACTCCACCTCTCCCCCCCCCCCACACACAAATGGGACTTAAGGCAGCTAACACAATGTGACTAAAGATGAAGTCAAACCAACAAGAAATACATGCTTATGTACTGTAATTCCTTATGCTTAGGTTCAGAACAAGATGAAAACTACAAAGTTAAGCCAAATGTCATATGGAAGAGCTGTAAGAATTAAGGACAGCAAGCACAGTTATGGAAGAGGGAATCCTCAAGTACTCAATGAAGCTGCAGAAGTGAAGTTGACAAAGTAAATACCAGGAAACAATTTAATGAAATACAGGGAGGGGAACAAAGCTATGTAGGTTACAAAACTGGACTGGATAAAATACAAATCCAAGGGCAGGTGATACCTTTATGAACAACAGAGACTATATACATGAGAGTCCCAAAAATTCATGGCAGATTATTGTGCCTGGTCTACATCTTAAGGCGAGTTGAAATGCAAGCTGCAAATGCCATTGCACATGTGGTTTCAAACTGCATACCAGGTTGCAGCTGGGCGGATTTCTCCTCCCAATTCTTCAAACAAAGTACTGTACTGCTAAATAACCTGCATTTAACTCCCCTCCCATTACCTTCTTTGGCTGAGGGTGGAAAGGAGGTAATACAGAAAAGTGGCAAGCCTCCATTAGAGAACTGGGATTAACATTTAGTCCACCTACTAGAAGAAGCCAATTGAAGCCACATTACAAGTACAGTATTACCTAGTAGAGGTATGCAGTTGTTTTCTTCAGTTTGCAATCCTGCTTGGCTGATGTAAGACTTCATCTTGTCAGTCTATCTACCTATCTATCTGTACACACAGAGAGAGCACTAATTCACAAAATCTTGGTCCACAGACTGAGAAAGATTTACTAACATCATAAACCAGCTGTTTGTTTGATTTCTTAGTTGTCTGACAAAGGTATTTTGTGCTCTTGCATTTGTATTGTGTAAGGATCACATGTCCTTTTCTATTTTTTTCAGGACTGGATAAGACCCTAGTATAGCAATTTAAAGACATGAATGATATGGGCTGAAAGGTAAATTGTTTAAGTGATAAAGATGCAAGAAAATGTAAGAACAGAAGGCCAGAAAGAAAAAAAGTTAGAGCAACTAAGAGGAGGTGTGACCATAATATGAACAGAAGTTTTTGCTAAGAGAGCAGACAATGAGAGTTGCATTTTTCTCTATGGAAAAGTGACATGGTTTAGGAATGGACTAAGGAGGGTATCAAAGAAAAGTAAAAGCCTTATGTCTGATCAGTATTATGGACAGATGTCAGTGGTCTAAGACAGTGTTCCAGAAGAAAAAGGCACTTGAGGACAATTCGACCTTGTATAACAAGAAAGGAAATATTCAGGCCATTCTGAGAAACAAGGTAATTCGTCCAGATTTGTGGCTGCAACAAAAGAAAGGTGAACCCCAAGCAGAACAATGTAGTCAGTCAAAACGTGTGCCTTTACAGTATGAAACTCAAGTACTACTTATTTTCATGAGTTCATGGAATACTTATGAAAAGGACCCCTGATCTAAGTGTGTGTGTGTATTTTTATATATATATATAAATTACAGAAAATATATATATATATATATATATATATATATATATATATATATATATATATATATATATATATATATATATATATATATATATATATATATAAAAAACAGAATTAAAAAAAAAATAACATGCAAAAATCCAAGATGTAAAAATGTAGATATTAAAATACAGCAGGAGGGAAAGCCTGCCTAAATTGCCATGTCTTAAGTTTACTTCTAAAGACACCCAGAGAGGGAGCCAGGCGGATCTCTACGGGCAAGTTGTTCCAGAGGCGAGGGGCCACTGCCGAGAAGGCCGGTTCCTCATTCCTTCCTTGCGGGCCTCCTTCGGGGTTAGGCCCCTCAATTGCCCGGCCTGGCTAGAATGAGTGTCTCTGGCAGAACTGGGTGGGAGAAGGCGCTCTGCCAGATATTGAGGTCCTAAACCATTTATGGCTTTATAAGTAATCGTAAGAACTTTGAAATCAATGTGAAAACAAATGGGCAACCAATGCAAGGCAGCCAAAGTGGGGGAAATATCTTGGTGCCTCTTCACCCCAGTTAGCTTAAAAAAAAGCTAAATGCAGATTAAGGGAGATGGTGGACACAGACACACTTTCAGAACTGCTCTGCCTTCAGAAATGGCCACCTGTCATACTTTAATAGAAACTATAAAACCCAAATATTAAGAGGAAAAATTATTCAATAATTGAGATTATTGAATCATCACATTACAATACAGATGGAATCAACCATAACACAAATCACACAAATTATAGAAGGAGATTGCTTTAAAGACATATTCTTTGCAATGCTTTACCAACAATCATCTTTTTACACATGTACTCACACGAATAATATGAAAACCAGAACTTCTTCCGTCTGCAACACTCAGGGCAACATTGCCCTGGCTGCCATGCAGATCCCTAGAGCTGCCATAGTGAAAGCTGCTAACTGGTGCATAATTGGAATTAAAGGACCTAGACAGCATGCTCTGAATAAAGAGGGGACAGATAACAGAGATTAGTGCAGCATGCGTAAACCACCAGACATGTTATACACAGAGTCAGTCAGTACAGACACACATATTGCAGATCATGCAAAAAAATATCATGCATATAAAGGGTAACATCCAGTGTGAAATCCAAATCTCAGTGGCACAGTGGTCTCTTGCAATGTAACTGAAATTGCAACCTGACAAACAAATTACTTGAAAACAAGTCCATTCAAATGTGGCCAAAGAAAACAAACATTCCATTTTCACATTTTAAACACAGGCAACATACGCTATCATTAGCTTTGGTGACAGAAAGGGGATAACTGAAATACACTTTGGGAGGGAAAGGTTCTGAGTAAAATGCCCAAAGCATTATTTCTTCAATACAAAATAGGTGATTTTCAAACTTTTTTTATGATTTAAAAAAATAAAATAAGGATAAATACAGTTTATAAAGCTTTTTGTCAAATTTAGAAAAAGTATACAGGATATGTTCCGATTTTTTACAATGCCATTTGGATTTTTCCCCCTTTTGGGAGCTACATGACAGCTCTTTTTCAGGCCTATTTTGACAGCCCATTAGTTTTACCCTGTTTCCCCGAAAATGAACCCTAACCTGAAAATAAGCCCTAGTATGATTTTTCAGGATGATCGTAATATAAGCCCTACCCCAAACATAAGCCCCAGTTAAGTGAAACCCCACCCTCCGCCATTGTGCAGCACCCAGAAGATGACATGACTGTATTTGAATGAATGTAGATTGAGGTACATGAAAAAAAAAACCCTGAAAATAAGCCCTAATGCGTTTTTGGAGCAAAAATTAATATATTAATTAATAAGACCCTGTCTTATTTTGGGGGAAACATGGTAAACCACCAACTTTTACCACAGACTTTTGTGAAGAACACAAAAACAGATGCAACAGAGATCAAAGGAAGAGTTTTTGAAAATTAACTGACTTGTAAATTGAATTAGCGTGTTGCTATAAAGATCAAAACACAACTGCAATGCCAGAAATGTCTGCCATATTGACAGAAGGTAACAGGGGAACAAAAGAAATGCACAAAAGGTAACATCCTAAGAACTATTAGAAGACTTCATGATATCATTTTCCCCCTTCTCTTTTTAAAGGCAACTAACAAGAACAAATGAAACAAAAAGAATAAGTGAAAGAGTGTTGTTAAATTTAACACAACAAAAATTAAAAGCATAAAGAGTTAAAATTGTGCTTGAAGGATGCCCCAAAAACATTAAAACACATTACAACAGATTCAGACTGTGACTACACGGTCACTGTGCGATTTGTTCCACTTACAAAATAGAAGAATTCAAATCTTTTTTTACTGATCATTCATTCATTCATTCATTCATTCATTTATACCCCACCTATCTAGTCAATTACGACCACTCTAGGCAGATCACACGACACAAAAGCCATTTCGAATCAGTCAGGCCCTTTTTGCTCACTATGCAGTTTTTTCTCCACTACTAGGGGCTTCTTTTTTCAAGCTGGAGCAATTCAAACAGGCTGTTTTGCTCTGCAAAAGGAGGGGTGCATCTGTGGGTGGTGCTGCAGTGGTATAGGCAGTTGGGGGCATGATCTTTGGGGACTGCAGGAATATTCTCCCCCATGATTTCCCCCCAGTGTCCCTGAATGAATCAGCTAGTGCTGATTCATTGCATCAATACATTAGCATTAGATCACCTGTGCCCGGGGGAAAAGGTAGGAAAGTAGGAGCTTTTTGGCTGCCCAGCTGAGGCAGAACCCTAAAAAGAAGCAAGGCGAAGGGAAGGGATGGAAAGATAGGTGGGTAGGCAAGTTGGTGGCGCTTGTGAAGGCAGTTGTGCCCATTGAGTGCAAAGCTTCAAGCTCAGGGTGTCTGAGTGCAAAGTCTGCAGCCACAAATGAGAGTGGCTGGCAAGGCATGGAAGGGGGTGGGGAAGTGCCCAAGGTTACTCTAAACACAGAATCTGGCACATTGCCCAGCCTGCCAGCCATTCTGATTTGTGGCTGCAGAGATTTCTTTCCACTCACCAACAAACAGAGAGCAACAGCAGACTTTCCAGCATCGACCAGCAGCTGATACGAGAGAGCTGGCAGAAAACTTGCTATGGACACTTCCAGGCACTATTGTTTCCACCTTCTTTGACACCACTAGCCCCTGTCACCCCCTCTTGACATTTTAATGTCCCTGTCTTATCTAGTGAAAGGGTAGAAAAGTCAGCAAGGACAGTGAGGGGACTGCACATGCGGCTAGAAGTTGTGAATGCTTCAATCTCCCTTCCCTACACACCACTTGCCTTAGTGAGAAAGTGAGTGCCAACCCTTTGGAACATGGCATGGTCCTCCATCCCTGTCTAATCTGTGAGTGACAACTCTGGTCTGCTCTTATCTCACCTGAGAGGCAGGAATAAAGGAAGGAATGTGGATTGTGCCAACAGTGGCATTGTGAAAAATACACTTTGGGAACTCTGTCCATGTGGTTTGATACTCCTGTTCAAGCTGGATTCTGAATAGAAAGAAGCACTCAAGATCATATTGGAAATATCTGCTAGCTACTAAAGTTCACCAAAGAATTTCAGAAGATCAGTCTATGCTTTATAGACTACAGCAAAGTTTTTGACTGTGTAGATCATGAGAAACTATGGATTGTTCTGAAAGAAACTGATGTGCCTCAGCACTTGATAAGTCTGACACATAAGTTGTATTGTGAACAATAAACTACCACTAGGACAGAATATAGAGAGATGCAATGGTTTCCTATAGGCAAAAGTGTCAGACAAAGGTACATTTTATCTCCTTATCTGATCATTCTGTACGCAGAACAAATCATACAGAAAGCCAGACTAGATTCAGATGAAAGAGGAGTGAAAATTGCTGGAAGAAACATATAATTTAAGATATGCAGATGATACCATATTACTGGCAGAAAGCAGCAATGTTACTTGAAATGACTTCTGGGGAAAGTGAAGGAAGAAAATGCAAAGCAAGGCAGCTGCTGAACATTAAGACAATGAAAATCATGACTATAGAAGAACTTTATAACTTTAACATTGACAATGAAGAAACTGAAACAGAGATTTTGTACACCTTGGTTCAGTCATCAGTTCAAATGGACACTGCAGTCAAGAAATTAGAAGGCTTGAGACTTTGAAGAGCAACAACGAAGGAACTAGAAAAAAAATCATCAAGTATAAGCATGTGTCACCAGAGACAAAAGCCAAGATCACCCACACTCTTTTATTTCCAATCAGCATGACAGGTGGACAACAAAGAAAGCTGATAGGAAAAAAATTGATTGATTTAAAATATGGTGCTGGAGGAAAGCGTTGCAGATACTGCAAAGAATGACTATCTGTGGAAGTAAGAATGCTGAAACTGAGGATCTCCTACTTTGGGCACATCATGAGAAAGCAGGACTCTCTAGAAAAAACAATGATGCTGGGAAAGGTTGAAGACAGCAGGAAAAAAAGAGATGGACTGGCTCCCTAAAGAAAGCCACAAGAGCTGAGCAGTGCTGTTGAGGACAGGACGTTTCGGAGATTGTTCACTCATTCATAAGGTCACTATAAATCAGAGATGTCTTAAGAGTACATGCAACAGCAACAATGACAACACATCAGTGTGGTGCTCTTTTACTTTGCAGTGGTTCTCCTATTGCTGAAGGTTCCCTATTGTTTTAGGGAACATAGCACAAAAACATCGGACTAAAGCAAAAAAGGAAAAGAGGAAAAAAAGCAAAATGAAATAGCCGTTACAGCACTCTCTGGGCAGTTTACATGCAGGCTACACATAGCCCCAATGCCCAGTGAGCTGGGTACTCATTTTACTGACCTTGGAAGGATGGGAATATTGAGCCAGCTAACTGGGATTGAACTCCAAATCATGAGAATAGGTTTGGCTGCAATACAGAAACTTAACCAC
Organism: Pogona vitticeps; assembly: GCF_051106095.1. Taxonomy (NCBI): domain Eukaryota; kingdom Metazoa; phylum Chordata; class Lepidosauria; order Squamata; family Agamidae; genus Pogona; species Pogona vitticeps. The sequence goes on from NC_135784.1 coordinate 281,235,483, forward strand.
TGTGCTATGAGGCTCTCTAACCTTAGCCTGGTCTATTCATTCTGCAAAATGAGGTCCTAGGGGCATATCATTTAAAAAATATAGGGGGTAATCCTATTTTAGAGTGCCCCGATATAATATTTTACAATCAAGAAACATGTCACAGTGCAGAGTGCTTTGTTATCTGTTTAAAGGTAAAGGTTCCCCTTGACATTTTTAGTCCAGTCGTGTGACTAGGGAACGTCGGCCAGCATGACTAGGGAATGTCGTTTTACCTCCCCACTGAGATGGTACCTATTTATCTACTCACATTTACATGCTTTCGAACTGCTAGGTTGGCGAGGAGCTGGGACAAAGCAATGGCAGCCCACTCCGTTGCGTGGATTCGATTTTACGACTGCTGGTCTTCTGACCCTGCTTCTGCGGTTTAGCCCGCAGCACCACCATATACAAAATATGACACCTGGAAGAGCAGTAAAAGGCAGCATCCCAATTCCTACCCCCTCGTATCATTGCTATAACTACAGATCTATCCTACCTACTTAGGTTTGTTTATGAAATTGAAAACTTATCCTGGCTCTTGAATAGGAGATTTGTTTGAGTACTTTGGCCTATATTCTTTTAATAGCTTTTCCACCAGTTTCACATGTGGAGTTCATTATCCCTGATGTGACCTTTATTGAATTCAATCTCAACAGGGGCTAATTTAAAAAAAACTATTGCTGTAATCCAAAATATACACTGAAATGGTGAAAGATGGATATAACTACATTACTATAGGAACTAAAAGTAACTCTTCCATGAAAAATATTAATTTTAAGTGAGCTCTTCCAAAAAGCACCATAGTAACTAAGTACATCCGTGTTTCACAAATTTCATGAAAAATATTTCATATTAGTTAAGAAATGAGAGCAAATTCTGATTCTTAAAACTGCTATCATATTGGAACCAGATTAATTGTTGCTAGACTTTTATGTTGTTTTAATTATGGTATCTAAAGAAATCATTCAAGACCCACCTACAGGATGTCCTTGTTTTGACAGTATTTCCTTGTCACAGTTAAAAACAACCTGAACCATTTTAACACTGCTTCACATAAGTTGACAACAGTGTTATGCACTCATGCAATGTACCTCCCAGCAGCAAATGAACACTGCCACATGAGAAATTTGCCTCACTTACACATAATGCTGAGCCATGGTTTAATGCTAATAAAAATAAGCCTGAACAATTCTTGAGCTTACTTCCAAATAAGAAGTAAACTTATTTGTGACTAAGCATTTACTTCTGTTTCTCAGCTAACTGCAGTGAGTTGTTATGCTTAAACCAGAAACTGTTGTTAGATTTTAACTATGATTTATCAAAACAAGTCAACTTCAGATTGCAGTTTATCATTTTAATTTGATCAGATAGAACAAGGTATATTACCTTTCAGTCCTAAGGAACATATTTAATGTTGATTCAGGGGTCACATGCATATGCATGCACTTGATAACAATACTCTCTACCTGATGGGAGAGGACAGCCTTCTCTACACTCATTCTCTCAGCAACCCTGATACATATCACTCTTTCCTCGTTTGTAGCAGCAGTGTGGAAACAGTGTCTTATATTAATCTAGAGGCAGAACAGGTTGGTGACAAGGCCCTCAGAGAAAAGTGAAGCCCTTAAATGTGAGTTGTGCACCCTTCAGATAAATCACATTTGTCTTGGACTGGGCAGAACAAGAGAAAACTGAAAAATGAATATGGAATGGAATGCTTGCTCTCCTAAATGGTGCACTGAAAGATATGGAAAGGGGAAGAGTATAATCTCAAGGCTAGCTTTAGTTATATTTGAAAGCAATCTGAGAAATATGGATCTAAACCTGAAAACAGTTACAAATATTCACATGTTATAGTACAGCTATTTATTATAGTACGCATAAGATTTCACCTATCAGGATGTAGAGAATTCTCACTCTGACCACAAAAAGCAGATATATGCAACTTGTAAGTTCTATGGAACTAATGATCACTGGGAAAGAGATGTCCAGGGAAGAATTTAATATTAATGTTTTAATGACTGTTTTAAATATAGGGTACTATTATAATATTGTCTATTTTAGTGGTTTTAATGTTTTTAGAAGTTTTAATATTGTTGTACGCCACTCAGAGACCAATGGTAATGGCGTGGCTAAAAAACCTTGTAAGTAAATAAATAAATAAAATTTACATCCACCCAAAAGTGGGTAAGAACTAGCCTGGTGCATCAATACAGCATTTTGATTTCAAGAGCAGCCACCAGATGTCCCTGGCAACCTTGACTGCATAGCCTGAATACCTTTGTTTAATGCTTCCACCTTTCTTACATTCTACATAAAACTATACACAAAATCATGAGCTACAGATATGCCTGCTTCGTCCTTTTGTATGCAGCCAATTCACAAAGCAAATCTTCCTAGGTGATTGTTTAAAAATCTACTTGAATGTACATCAAAGTGGCAGGAGCTGTATGTCTGGGAGGTATTTATAATATGTTTTAGGGTGAAAGGCTGCATCTGAGGTTGCAAAGGTTCTTCAGGCTACTGTTGCTGCATTTTAGGAAGATAGTGCTGGGAGTGGGATACACAAAACAGACTGTGTGGGGGAAGCAGCTTTGCAGACAGACTGAGAAGAAAGAGAAAAACTGGATAGAACACTGAGAATTTAGAGCAGTAAATATTGTATTTCACCTGGTGCCCACTAATACCATATGCTAATCAAATTATCAGTCCTTCAATAATTCATTCAAATCTACAAAAAGACTTGTTGAAACAAGGCTTCCCTTTTTCTTATCTACTGTACTCCAAACAAGAATCTGTTCTGATACCACCAACACAGATTGTTCTCATATTATTTGTTACACATTATTATTGGTCTTGTTTTGTTATGACCTGCTAACAAACATAAAAAACTGTAAAAAGCATTTAAAAAGTATATTACTGTATTTGTGCATAATGCTCCAATGCTAAAGGCATTCAAATCTGCTTTGATTTGGATTTCTGCCTTGAGCATGGGTTGGACTTGATGGCCCTTGATGACTCAACTACAGTGGTGCCTCACTTAACGGCGATAATCCGTTCCAGGAAAATTGCCGTTAAGCGAAAACATCGTAAAGCGAAAATAAAAACCCCATTGAAACGCACTGAAAACCTTTCAATGCATTCCAATGGGCTTAAAACTCACCATCCAGCAAAGATCCTCCATAAGGCATGCCATTTTCGCTGCCTGTATAGCGAGGCATCCATCCCTAAACACAGCGGGGAACCATTTTAGTTACCCGGCGGCCATTTTGAAACGCAATCAGCTATTTAAAAATCATCGTTTTGCGAAGAATCGGTTCCCGAAGTAGGGAACTGATAATTGCAAAGCGAAATTCCCCCATTTAGACCATCATTTTGCGATCGCCAAATGTGGGGTTCGTCGTAATGCGGGGCAATCGTAGAGCGAGGCACCACTGTATTCCATGATTCTATAATTTTCAGATACTCAACACAATTTGTCATTTCCTATTGTCCACACTTGCCTCCTTTTCTTCTGGAAAGGTAACAAGGTCTTAGTGATTTCTATTGTGTGCAATGTTAAGAATCTGATATTTATATAACTGGTTAAAAATAACCTCTTTTTATTTTCCCCCCACATAAATTACTTTGGAATCCCCTTATTATAGGATAATAGTTTTCAGGAAAAATAAAGCTTCACCATTAGCTTTTTTCAAAGATTCTGAATGTATGTAATCAGTTTCTTGCCAATTTTCTATATTAAACTGCTCATCTCCAAAACTGAAAAGTATCAATAGCTGTCACAAGACTGTATTTTGTTGTCCTCTACACATCTTATCATCTATGTTTAGGTCTGTTCTGGTATTATATTGAATGAAGTATTGCAGCATCAAATCCAAAAAGAAAATGATGTCTGACTCATTTAAAACAATAGACAGAATCCTACTGTTTGTCTAAGGTCTGCACAACTTGCTGTGCCTAACTGATAAGGCACAAGGGCACATACATCTTGGCTGTGCAATTGGTAGATGATCAGACATGCAACTGAGATGTGCCTCAGCATCTCATTAGTTAGCTGCAAATAGTGACTATAGATTACACAAACCTTATAGAAACACCAATAAGGTTCTGCCATTATTTTAGAAGTGCATGGACCATGGTCTACAACAAGGAGTGCCTTTGCACAATTAAAACTAGTGTGCCAGTTGTACCCATTCCTTGAGAGATCCAATCTGGCCATGATGATACATGCCTTAGTTGCATCCTGGCTGGGTCAAAAATATGGCTAACGGGTTGATCGCAGGGATCACATAACCCACCTGTTACAGCAGCTTCACTGGCTGCTGATCCATTTCTGGGCACAATAGGTTTTAACTATAAATTCCTAAACGGCTTGAGTCAAAGCTATCTCAAGGATTGGTTCCACCATTATGACCCTTCTTGACTGTTAAGATAATCAAGAGAGAACTTTCTCCTGGTCCCACCACCCTCAAAGATGCATTAAAATAACCTATAAATGGGAGAGAGCTTTCTCTGTTGCCACTACGAGACTTTGGAGTTCCCTCCCACAGGAGGCCAGACTGGCCCAATCTTTGCTGTTCTTCCACAGGCAGGCAAACACCTTTCTCTTCAGGCAAGTTTCACTTTAATGACTTGTTGCCCGAGTGGCATTTCTAAATGGATGGCTGTGCCTTACTGCTTTGAATGTGTTTTTGGTGTTGCTTTTTTCTGCTATATTTCAGTGTGGCATTTGTTTGATCCTTTTAAATATTTGAATACTTACTGCTTTTTTGCTTTAAATACAGTGGTGCCTCGCTTAGCGATTGCCTCGTTTAACGATGTATTCGCTTAGCGATGACGTTTTTAGAGCGATCCTGCACTCCGTTTAGTGATGTTTCCTATGACGAAATTTCGCATAGCGTTGTTCGGGACCATGCCTCGCATATCGATGACAGTTTAGGCCCCCCTGTTTCACTTAGCGATGTCCGTTTTCGCTATTTTTAAAGTGTCTTAAAATGTTCAAAAACTGTTTAAAATGCTTGGAATTGTTAGTGCACCTTGTAAAACCTTTGCAAACTTAATTTGGCTTTGTTCTGAGTCTTCGTTAAGTTTTGGTGAATTTTTTTTCTCCCCCACTGTAATGCATTGAACTGTAGGTGTGAGCTGTCAAACCTATAGTTCAATGCATTCCAATGGGGGAGAAAAAAATTCACCAAAAATTAACGAAGACTCAGAACAAAGCCAAATTAAGTTTGCAAAGGTTTTACAAGATGCACTAACGATTCCAAGCATTTTAAATAATTTTTGAACATTTTAAGACACTTTAAAAATAGCGAAAACGGACCTGTCAAAACCATTGAAATGCATTGAAACCTATTCAATGCATTCCAATGGGGGAACCGCGTTTCGCTTAGCGATGTTTCCTATGGCGATTTTCGCTTAAGGACAGTAATCCGTTCCCATTGAAATGGATAATCTGGTTTTCAATGCATTCCTATGGGAAATGGTGTTTCGCTTAGCGATGTTTTCCCATAGAGATGTTTTTTTGGGAACCAATTAACATCGTTAAGCGAGGCACCACTGTATTGTCTTTTAATTATGTAAGCCATCTTGGGTCCTTCTTAGGGAGAAAGGTGGGACAGAAATATTTTAAATAATAATAATAATGACAATAATGAAAAACATCTTAATTTTTGTTTGCCACAGATTTAGTGAAAAAAGAATGCCAATATTTAAGCATGTTTACTAATATGAACATTTTCTGAAATCTACAATGAAAAAACCATTCAAATACTGTACCTCCCCTCCTATCCCACTGCTTGTGTAAAAACTAGAATTATACAGTATACTGTAGGTTGTTGGGGCCCACTAAAACCCTCTCAATACAGAAGGCAGCATGAAGTAGAATTTGGGGGCAAACACTGTGAGATCTATGTATAACATACTTTGGTTAATGCATCTATAATGCAAACAACTTCCTTTCCATCTCATGTCAAACAAGGCTCAATTTTGTTCTTGGGAAAAAGGTAGGGGACAAATGAAATAATTTCATAGGAAGTTATATTGCTCCAAAAGAGTTGCTTCACTTGATTCTAGAGTGTCAAGTAAGAACTGATATATATATTCTTCCCCAGTTAACATTAGAACAGCAGGATCACTAAAAGCTGCCACATCAATGCTATCAGTCTCAGCAACATATGGCACTGATACACGAACTGCTCACTCTCTCCTTAGAGGGCATTATGAATGCCAATTAATCTATTGTTCAAAAGTTACTAAAGTAATGTGGACACCAATTATGGCAAAACACTACCCATATGACTGTGTCAATACATTACTCCAGTTTTAATATTCAAGCTTCAAGAATACCAAAGCACTGAAGATTCACATTCAATAACTTAATAGCAAATAATCTTCCCATATCCTTGGAACTAACTCTTCTATTATTCTGTATAACTAGACCCATGCTATAAATTAGCTTCTCTTATATCTTGAAGATGGGTTTATATTTGAAAACAGATTACCAATATTTTAAAGCGTACCATCAAAATTATAAAATGTGCATCTCTTACTTAAATGGTTGGCTTTTATAGGTTGAAACAGGAAGAAGAAAGTACACTGAAAGAGAATAGTAAAGCTATTTACCTTTTCTAACTTTTTGGCTTCAATGTGTCGCAGCACCTGCTCTCTCCAGTCAGGAGGAACTTTACTTTTCCCAGGAGGATCTAGCAGAGAATGTTCAGAGTTAACTCGTGGACTTGTTCGTTTAGAAGGACTAGTCCTTGAGTAATTGAAGTCACTAACTGACATAGTTCTCTCTGGTATTTCATTTGCTGAAGGGCGAGCACTCTGAGGTCGAGGCACATTTGGTCCATCAACACTATAGGTTCTTGCAGAAAGAGGTCTTTGTGGCCCTGCCATTATTGGTGGTGGGCCTCTTGCCACTGAGTGCAAATCTCTGTATGTTAAGTAATCCCCTTCAGGAACTTGAGGACGCCGTTGAAGTGCAGAATCACCCATATTCATAGAAGCAGTGGAAGAGACACTGCTCTGCCTCTGAAGAGTGTTTCGGGTTGCTCCAGAGATAAGTCTGTCATTTGGTGGAACAGCCCACATTTCCATATGCCTTCCACCCATCCTTTGGTGCATATTATATGCAGCATTAGCTCTCACGTTGTTATGATTAGAAAAATTCATGTTGGCAGAATGTTTCACAGAATTGCAGCTCTCTGTAGTATCTGACCTTGGCAGGCGTTGAGGAGGCAAGCAGCTTTGTTCAACTAGGGAGTTTTGTTTCTGGGGCCACAATGACTCTTTGGCTGCCATGCTAGTACTATACTGAATATTATACTGGGGGGTACTGAATGTTTGTGAACTGCTTGTACCTTGTCCTCTTATTACATTAGTACCTTCAGAATTATGATTTGAATCAAATTTGTACACCGTTTTTGCTAAATCAGATGATGATGAACACCCAGGGAACACTTGTAATGCCTGGTCATAGAGAAGAGTAGCTGACTTGCTTCGGACTATATTTTTTCCTTCTGCGATAGCTGCTGATTTTGCCACTGGATTTGGCTGCTGGGATCCATTGTCATTGATAATATCATAGATTTTTAGATCCCCTGTCTCCATGTTAGTTATGCTATGAGATTTCACAACTGGCCCACTCCTCTGCGGGGACAAGTCTTCAGTACTCTTTGAAATGCACATTTCTGAAGAAGAATCAGTATCAATAGTAGCACTTCTCTTTAGTTCTGATTTTCCTCCACAATGAGGCACTTCCTCAGAATGTCCATTAACATTATTCATAGGGCACAGATTAGAATATTTATTTCCATTCTCTAAGTGCTCTATCTCTTCTTTCATGCTATTGTTTAAAATACCTTTCACTGATATTTCTTGTGTTTTTATTCGTTCTACTATATTTGTTCCTTCCTCCTCAGGCAATTTGCAGATATTCTTGTTAATTTGGTGCAATTTTTGAGACTCATCAGTAACACTGCTTAACTCAACACTTCTCTCTATTAAAGCTAACCTCTCTTCAATGTTTAATCTGAAATCAGTGAATTTTATAACTGTATCTTGGGCTTCCCGTTTTTCCTCAGTCATGACATCTACTTCACTTCCATTTTGTAAAGGATTAGAATTTTCATCTTCTTGCCTGAAAGCAAAAAAAAAATATTTGCTTAACAAACTGAAGAATGTAATAAGATGATGATGACTAAAATGGCTTATCAATTACATTGTGCACAATCTATATAAATGGATATTAGGAACTGGATACTTAGATTAGACCCACTGAATGACTAACTTAAATCCCATTGAGTTCAATAGGGCCATGGATGGATGAAAAGCAAAGCAAATCAATAAATAATCTGCATATATAATATCTGTCTTCTTAACAAGATCCATTAAAATATGTTAATAGTGAACTTCAATAAAGTCATTATTATCATGGGAATGGTCTTCTATGTCAAGCATTGCTCTTAATAACAAAAGAAATAAAGTGACTAGTCACATGAATAACCTTATCTGTTCTACACCACATGATTATTCATGTAAAGTGTTTATGGAAACAAACATAAAATCAAGAAGACAATATAAAAAGTCTTTACATCCAAATGCTATACAAAATTTCATTTCACTGCTATCTTCCTAGTAGTTTAAGAGCTTGAACTATTCCAGCACCATCTGACAACCAGCCCCTCACTTACCTATATCAGTCAAAGGTCAGGCAGTGAAAAAAGCAAATAGTTACCGTATTTTTCGCTCCATAAGACGCACCTTTCCATAAGATGTACCAATTTTTTAGGAGAAGAAAACAGGAAAATATAATCTGTTTTCTTCGCTCCATAAGACGCACAGACTTTCCACCCCCGTTTTGTGGGACAAAAGTGCGTCTTATGGTGCAAAAAATACGGTAACTTTTCTTTTAGTCATGATGGTGACAGGTGCTACAGGAACTGTGGGAAGGCAGTGCCAACTGCTTCCAGATCCTATCACCTCCCAGATAAACTGCCTCACAATGGGGCAAGTAGGAGGATCTTTCTCTCTGCTTTCTTACATCACAGTTTGAACATGAATGGACCCTGTTGTATACAAATCCCTTTTCAGTACAAGAAATACAATCACATCACAAGGACACTAAGACCAAACAAATGGCCTTTGAAATATGAAATGGGACTATGATTTGTAAAGGAAATGAGAAAATTAGATTTTAACTTTTAAAATTAGTATGAACATTTTAAAATCTTTTTCAAGAAATCAGTACAGAATCAAAATAAATATTTAATATTCCAAATGATCTGCTGATTTATACTATTTCTCAAACCTGATTTTGGAAGTGATATCCATGTTAGTTTCTTTTTCTGGAGAACAAAGTGATGCTTCACGGCTACTGTCAGTATTTAAAGAAACCGAATCGGACATTCGTGAAGGAGAGGAACAATTGCTGTTATTCTGATTGCTGTTGTGGGTGGGGTCATCTGACAGGGAATCTACATCTTTACTGTCATCTAAAAATAGAAAACTTTCATTCAGAATCTCTCTTTTTTCCTAGTTTTTAGGATAAGAAAAGCTTCAAAGCGTGCCAAATATATCTACCAAGTACATCTGACTGGAATGCAAGACTTCAAAATAGTTTCATTTTAAAATCTGAACTGGCTAAAAGTAAAAGTATTTGCTGTCTGCTGAAATGCTGTTATGCTTCCTCAACACGTTCCACCAACCCAAGATAGCCAATAATTATTCTGCATGTATTCATACAATTCAAGCTTTATAACAGATCAAGTACTGTGTATCAATTTTACAGTTTGTGTAGTTCTACTTTAAATGTTCTGCTATATGCGTTTTGGAAGACAAAGCAACCTTTTAAAAACTCCATAGCCAGAATGCTACTGCATTTGCACAGCATAGCCCCGATATTGTGTAACCAGTGTGATCATTCTGATTGTTTTAGGTGTGAATGTGGGTGCATAACAGAATGCCAGAAAATTGTGAAAACCACTTGTGCAAATTCCATTATGCACAAGGTAGTAGATTCTGGTCCATTTGTTTACTGAAATTATTTAGACTGCTTTTAAACATAAAATATAACATAAAATAATCCAGTACAATAAAATTGACAACACAGCCTTTGTTCATTTAAGCTGATACTAAGAATCAGTGTCAGGGAATACCAACACATATAAGTCCATCTGTATTATGTAGCAGAATATCTGCACCAGAGATACCATAGATCATTGAATACAAAATACTGCAAGGTAACTACTACATAAATTGCTTTCTTCCAAATCCTCCAAGGATTATCTTTTCACAAAGAAAAAAACAGATTTTAAAAGAACACATTTTATACCTATTACTTAAGTATGGCAATCTTCACCACATTCAGTTTTTTCAGTCAGAAAAAACTTTAACACCATTATAGTGTGGTGTTATCTTGGGTTGCTTATGGAACTGTACTCCAAGCAACAAAACATTTTATGCTCATATGACTTAAAATGTGTACTTTGCCCCTTTAGCACTGCTATAGACTAATTTTAATGTGTTGCAGCTATATGCTTTCAAGAAGAAGTGTTTAACTATATCTAAGAGTAAGTTATGAAAGGTCTAATGATCTGTTACAAGTAAGTCTCAAATAGGAATGGGTTCTCTTTGGAAAACTTACTAATGAAAGGTTTGCTACCTTTTTTACTATTGCTAAGTGCTACTACTTTTGGTTGATTAATTGAGGTTTCTATGAGAGGTGGCCTCATTTCTGCAATTTTCATTTCTTCATCTGAAGATAGTTCTTCTGACTCCTGTCAAAGGAAGGAAACACAGAGAGAATATTATCAGAGAACTGCCAAAGTAAGTACCAAATAAGCCCTTACATATTTCTAATCACATTTGCTTGCATTGTTTGTGTACATAGTGACTTCTCTGCTGTTGTTACTGCATTCAGGTTTCTCTTGAAAAGAACATTTTATTAAACAAGGACAGACTGAAAGCTACATAAATAAATAAATAAATAAATAAATAAATAAATAAATAAATAAATAAATAAATAAATAAATAAATAAATAAATAAATAAATAAATAAATAAATAAATAAATAAAATAAAATAAAATAAAATAAAATAAAATAAAATAAAATAAAATAAAATAAAATAAAATAAAATAAACCCCTGGATTCAGTCTTCAACAAACAGTAAAAAAAGCACAAATGAACAATGTTTATAGAAAGAATATATTGTCTTCTGTAAGATACTGCTTGAGATACAGAAGACCAGGAGTGGGTGTGGGAGAGGTGGAAAAACAGGAGTTTTCAAAGGCTTCAAAACAAAACAATTGGATATTTGGGGGGGAAATGGATTTGGTATTATTTTGCCTCTCAGAATTATTAAGGACATTCATAATGAATGAAAGCAAATTTAGGTTTGTAAAGGGGACATAGATGAAGCCTCCCCGAAGAGTGGAAAATAATTGTAAGTACACTCGGGTGTCTCCTGGGCTACAGCATGCAGGCGGCCAATCCTTGATTTCCATTGGAATGTATACTTGTTGATGAGCAAAATGACCAACATTCCCTCCAATTTTCAGCTCTGCCCCCAGCATGTGCAACTCTGCCCCCTGCATGAGATTCCATCATGACTTGAATCAAAGGAGCTGAAAATGATCACTGTGGATGTGTGGAGGACGAGGAGCCCTGAATGGAGAGGGGGCAGAGTTTCATGAGCATACCTTTGAGGGAACCTGAAAATGACCCAAAGGTTATTTTAGGGCTACAAATACAAACATTTCTAGTTTGTTTTTAATGTTATCTATATTTTTTTATGTTCATAATTCTAAATTGTGCAACACCCTGATATGAATAAAGGAAGTTAGATTTGGTAAGATAACATTACATATATTTTCTTTCCTGCCAAATTTTGTGTCCCTGTTTAAAAGAAAAAAGACCATCCCTCCACAACATGGCTTCAGGAAATTATGCATCTCTCATAGCAACTACAGGAATACACCACTACCATCTGTGCAAAACAACTGTAGCAAATACTCTACTGTATTTTTAATCAAACATTTCACAGGTTACAGATAACACCACCAAGTCAAACTAAAGGAAATATTCCTTTCCTGTAAAAATAATTCTATTTGCTCTTATTCTGTATTTCAAAATCACATTCTTCTTACTAGTAAAATAGAACAAGCTCTGTTTTATTTCTCAGTACAGGAACAGATAATATGTACTAAACTACTGGTTTCCTTAATTTAGGAATTAATGCTCCTAATGATTATGATTTTACTTTTAAGGCAGTTTTGTTTAAGACTCAACATTTTTGTTAGTGTCTGTGGTGGAATTGGAAACAGATACTACACTAAAGACAATGCTACCTATCTTCCAAACAGTTTTGCATTCTCTTGCAGTTCATCCCCCAAAGCTACTCGTGTTCTTCTACAGACCAGACTAACACTTCAGTCACACAAAGTTGGTTCAATTAGAGATACTCACAAATAAATTTTGCTGTTTTGATAAATGTACCTGGATTTTAATAGCACAATCCTATGCAACTCTATGCAGAAGTGAATTCAATGGGCCCTTAGTCCCTAGAAACTGTGCACAGGACTGCGTTTTAAATGTATCTATGAGTGTAATTATTGATTCAGATTTTTAAAAAAGATATTATTGTATTCTATAATAATTTTCATCTTGTTTTGTTGAACTTCAGATTCTAGTTAGGTGGCAGGGGTTGTGGCACACAAGTAAATAAAATACCTCAAGAGTATCTTCATGATTAGCAACTGGCTGTGTGTTCTCCAAAGCTTTTACTTGAATATTCATTTGTGAGTTACCATTACTGTTCTCAACATCTGGTTCATTAGACTTCTCAACACAGTTTCCAATCATCATCTGCTCATTTTCCATTTTGCTGTTCGGTGGAGTAATTTCTGAAGTCTACAGCAGATTGAAAAATGTTCACATCACCAAAAAAAATTCACAAAAAGAAAAGCTTTGCATATTTGTTAAATATATTACACAGATGGTGCAGGTGGCAATGACCACCAAAGCACCCCGTATGAGTAAACACAGATCTTAGGGGTGTACTCTTTCAATTTTTTTAAACTCAAATTCTCTGAATTCTCCTCAAATTTCCCAGGCAGAATTCCAGGAGTTTTCACCCAAAAACAACTATCTATGGACACTTATCCTCTGCTCACCTGGAGAAATACCTGCCTTCATCATACTTTGCTTCCTGCTGTTAATGTAAAAAAAAAAGGGGGGGGGAGTTGCCACGGACTCACTGCATATTAGGCTCTATAGAGGACACCTTCTGAAGAACTGCCTTTTAACACAAGTAGTATTCTCCCTACTTTCACTCATTGTACAATGATGCTGCTAGTGTAAGACTTCTGGGAAGATGTCTGAGCCTGATGTCTCAGGAGAATGAGAAGACCCCAAATGCAGCAGGGCTGGCTTACTTCAAGATGATTACAGCAAGATTTTAGTCTCACAGTGGAAGGGCTTTCACCACTATTTGTAGTTGTTTAAACTACTTTGAACAACCATTGTAGTAATTTAAAATTTTAAAAGCAGTAATTTAACTGGTAAACAACAGCGAGTGAACATGGTTTACAAAAGAAGGGCTATTTGATCATTTTTATTTTTCAATAGTCAGATATAAATCAAAAGAAAAAAATGGGCCAGAATCCATTCAAGTCCAAGAATCATCTGATTCTTCTCTGCAAAGTTAATCACAGAACAAGGATAATGAAAGGGGGCATGCCCTTTTGGCAGAATCAGAATAGTTTGCCAGATTACTGAAGCTACTTTCTTAGCAATGGCAAACATACATGCATCACTTACTTTCAATGTAATATAAAATTTCCTGTGGGTCTATGCTAGAGGAATGCTTTGTGAAATGCTGAGAATACAATTCACAGAGTAAAATATATTCAAAATAATTAAAGGGCATGTATACAAGCGCGGATGGTTGAAGTTTTAGTATTTCACAACAATGATCACAGTAGCACATGACAACAAAATGTTCAGATTCAAAGAGAATATTGAATCTAACCTTTACACCTGCATCCTTCACTGAAACCTGCTGGTTTTCCTGCTTTGTTTCTTTACTAGCATCTTCTGGGTTTTCTTCATCTTTCAATCTATGTACTATTGTTTGAACGGTTTTGACCATATTCTTTAGCTCATCAGGGTATGGTGTTGGATATCTCTTCAAATTGCCTTCCTAAATTTAAAAAAAAATGTTTTCAGAAGTCACAATAGAAAAAAATTAATTGGTGCTGCAAACAAACAAGCATGCCACTACACTCATTACAGTGTCCTTAATAATTAAACCAAAAGACAACCACAGTACTGTACTTGTTACATTTGTATCCAACTCCTTCTCCAGGAAATGCATGGTTTATTCCCTGGGTATAGATCAGACCAAAATTAGCTAAACATGTAAATCTGTACTTATTACAAATCCCCTTAACTACATCACTTGATTTGTTTGCACTTATGGTATTTTAATCCTTTTTTTTCTCTATGAGAGACATGAAGGCCATATGGTGTTCTCAGCCAGATAGTGACTACACATAGACTTCCTTAATTTCAGCAGATAGTTGTGCAATGGGCCTTCAAAACCTCATTTTCAAATATCATCAGAATAAACCAAGAGCTCTAGGCCAAATACCATCTAGAGGTTTTCTATCCAAAAAATAAGATCCTAAAGAGTTTCACAAGGGCCTTAAGGGTGTATTAACCAACAAACAACAACCATCAGTTGTAGACAAACTATGAGGTTAGCCACAAAGCAAAAAAAAAAAAAAGTATCTAAAGCAGATAGCGCAACAAATACACAAGATTTAAAAAACCCTACTTATTTAGTAAACTAATACTAAATAAAACAATTACATACCCTTGGCGGCGCCTCTCTTTCATCTTTATCTTCATCACATTCAAACGCTACCTGGGCACGCTGTTTCCTCTGCTCCTCCCACAGTGAAGGATTGAAACTTTCATTATCAGATACAAACATAACTACAAAAAGGAAAAAAGGGACCTGAGTAAGTGAGGTTGCTTACTTATACATTTGTTGCCCAGGACAGACCCTGCCAATTTAAACAGAATCACTTTAAATCTAAGAGGTTCAATTTTGATCACTGTACTTTACAAATGGGCAACCATTCACAAAGAAGAACTGCAACCTAACTAGAAGGTTTGGGGAAGCCAGACTGCATGAATCTACTGAAACGGAAGTGCAAAGTGTTTAAGACTGCCAAATTAAGAAAACAGTTTGTCCCTGCTCAGAAAGTCACATTTCAAGCATTGATTTCATTAGAAATTATTTGTGAGTACAGTGGTGCCTCGCTAGACAATGATAATCTGTTCCACTGAAATCGCTGTTTAGCGAAATCATTGTCTAGCGAAAAGCAAATCGTCGTCTAGTGAAAATCGGTTTGCGAAGCAGGGACCAAACATTGTCCAGCGAAATTTCCCCATAGGAATCAATGTTTTGCGAATCGCTATAGCGATTGCAAAAAGTCAATGTCTAGCGAAAAAACTGTCATGCGGGGTAACTGTCTAGCGAGGCACCACTGTATAAATGGATCAGGCATTGCACTTAAGACAGCACTCGTGGCCTTGATTACTGTTTCGTTATTGGAAACACTGTACCAGCTGATCTTTTTCTAACAGTTATGGCCATCAATACTGAGGACAATGATTTGGCAACATCTCCACGGAATCTTCCTGTGGTTCTGAGGAGCATTTCAGAGGTTGACAGGAGGTTGCTTATCATCTTGTATGGAGATTTCTGTGTGTGCATGAAGAGCTGCATTTTGTATTTCTATGGGAGTACTGGACAAGCCCGACAAAGAAGTGCTGCTTATTTTAATCTGGATAATATGATGCAATCTTGGTGATTATTCAGTGTGTGACCCTAGCTGCAGGGAGGACGAAGAGACCTATGGCACTACTGAAGAAATATTGGAAGCACACCCAAATCAGAACTTTGCAAACTGCCAAAACCCAAAAAATATCTTTTTAAAATACACAGTTTGTCTAAGTATTCTGCAATGGCTAATACAGATCATAATTCTTGAATTTAAGTATTACCAATACCTCTTTTAAAGACTTAAAGATAAACTATTCATAATTTTAAATGGTGTGGTTTTTCTTTTGCTTTGTTTTTTGTTTTTGTTTTTATGCACATCACCACATTAAGCATACCAATCCAGTTTAAATAGATGTTCCCTTTTTACCATCACATAACATTTATCATGTAGAATTTTTGAAATAGGAAAATTAAATACAACTCATACCATCTTCAGATCTTGGTTGCTGTGGGAACATGTAATTAGTAAGCACTGTTTTCTGTGTTTCTGGGTCAACTTCTTTTTGAAGGGGAATGAGTGGTTTAGACTGAAGAGAAAAAAACATAAAATTAAGATATATATACAATATGCAGATATAAACAATGAAAACCCTGCTTCTGACAATTGAGTGCATTGTATCCAGTTAGTACCTCCTGACAAAGGAACAACTTTCATCAGCAAATGGAAAAGGGGAAATTCCCCTTCTCCGCCTTCAACCTCTGTGCATGCCTTCTACTTCAAAGAGGATGGGAGACTATCCAAAGCAGATTTAGAGGAGGAGGGAAAGGGCAAGTCCCACTATGCAAACAAAAATATGCTCAAGAAACAAACAGATTACTTGCAATGTTTTTAATGAAGTGTTTCATTTTATATAGTGGTTTGCAAAGGAGAACCATGTCCAATCTTTTCTAAAGAATATACAAGTTTGAAAGGTGACAATAGTTCATAGGATCCACACTGAAATACACAAAGGACCATGGCTACAGGAAATGAAAGAATGGCATATCCAACTCTAAACACTGTTGCCTGTATTTGCTGTATTTACTGTTTGGTAAAAAGATAGGTCATGGCCCAGACCTAAAATGAACTATCTCCAGCACTGGGAAACTATGAGAACAAAAAGCAATCTCTGCCTGATTATATGGTCCAGATCATCTGTCCCTCTCCTGTTCCACTCAGATGCACTCCTTTGGGTCTTACACCATGAATTAGTTGGCAAATTGTTCCACTCTACAACAGTACATGCAAGTGTAGTAGCATTTGCTGATAGTCAGTTTGTGCCTCTCTTCTCTAAGTGAATTGTGGGAGGGGGAGGAACAGAGTAGTTGGCAGTCTTTTGTTCTTAAGAGCAGGATGTAAAAGATTCCAAACCATGCTACAAGGATGCCTGAGACCTCAGCCTCAAGAAGACTGTGATCACCTCTCAGACATGTACCATCAGTGTTTGGACTCTTGTCTACTATTTTTCTGTACTATCCATGAAGGGGTTGTGCTAAACCTGAAAAAGTAGAATTTTATTCATGAAATCCTGCAATTGGTATGATTTTTCAGTGATCCAATGACAGATATAAGCCACCCTTACATTTGTGTAAACTTGGGGCCCACATAGCCTTATCATTGTTCTTCTCTCCTTGTAACATATAAACATCACTGTTCCTACTACTTTTCATGACAAGGCAGCAAATTAAATTCTTTAACTAATCAGACCTAGCGTTTGCAGACAGACAACAGCTAGCATAATTACCATGCAGTCTATTCAGATACAGGAATGTCTAATGATGCAGAAGAAACATGCAACTTTACTAAGATTGAAAAATAATATCAACATATTTAACAGTATGTAGTTACTCTGACTACCACCTATTGAAGATGCACAGGCCTTTTCAGAACTTTAATAACAATATTTTCACCATGGGAAATAATTTTTGTGATCAGAATCCTATTGATTATTTACACTATTAAAATTGCAGTGATGTAAACCACAGTAACAAATTGCTACTACTATCTAGTCACTACTTGTTCTCTGCATCATGTCCCAACTCATGCAAGTGGAGTATAACAAGAAATACAAATGGACACTTGTTAACTAGTGGCAATTCACTGCTGAAATTTACTCCACCGATGCTTACACTGGCAGAAATAACCAACAGGGTTTCTGGCTTCAACCAATGTACTCTTTAATGTATTCATGAAGGCTTTCACGGCCGGGATCTAATGGTTGTTGTGGGATTTTCGGGCTCTTTGGCCGTGTTCTGAAGGTTGTTCTTCCTAACATTTCACCAGTCTCTGTGGCCGGCATCTTGAGATCACAGAGTGCTGTCCTCTGAAGATGCCGGCCAGAGACTGGCGAAACGTTAGGAAGAACAATCTTCAGAACATGGCCAAAGAGCCCGAAAAACCCAGAACAACCACAACTAATGTACTCTTTAGTTCACCAGAAACACATATTAATCAATTTGATTTGTTTATGAAAAATAACAAGTTTAGATGGCAAGATCACATCTACATACAAGTGATTTTAAAATATCACTGCTTTCAGTGTAATCGCTATTTTTCAAATATATTCTGATTTGAAGACATTTGACATTTATAATCATATTTGAAAATTCTTACCTGATTATCTGATAGCCACATGGCAGTCAGCTGTTGCAGTTTTGTAAAGCTATAGGGCAAATACTTCAGTCTGTGATTCAGGTAGACAAAACAAAAATAGACATTAAGACAAAATATTAGTTGAGAGCACACCAAATAGATTATAATTTCATACTAATAAAATCACTTATAATCTAAACTTTTCCACATCCTCAGCAATGTTAAGAAGTAGTACTTTTGACTTCTTTTTTAATTTAACTGATGAATTATTGGGTACATTTTTAAGTAGTTTCTTGAAATACAGCTTATTTGAACAAACATATATAAAATATTTGATATTTATAAAAAGTAATATTTCATTTTTATAAATACTGCCAAGAAGAAAATAACACAGCTACAGTTAACTCTACATAGGGTTGCAAGTTCTTTAATAACAAATAGTTGCACAGAGTAACTGTGACTGACATCTAAAAAGCAATGCTGTTTGTTACCCTTGTCCTTTTAAAAGTAGATCTCTATAATGTTATACAAAACTGCTTTTGATAACTTTCTTGAATTTCAAAAGCCATGGAACTATGGTAATCAAATCCACCTCTACTCTGGTACACAAAGTCAGTTGTGAAGTGCTTCAAATTCTAGTTTGGACTTCTTAGTGAGACAAAACAATGACCACCAACATAACTTTGAGCTTCTGGGATCATACAGTATGTTCCTTTATATCTTACATATATAAATGGTTTTTCACAAGAGTATCTACATGGCCCATCTTAGAATGTGAACTGGAAAATATGATAGAGATACATGCATTACAAGCAACCACCTGACACATAGAACAACCTAAAGTTCAACCTGCACAGTTCAGTCAGTACCATTCTCTAATCAGATAGCAGATGAGCCATACAAACAATGCTACAGCAGCAAATAGCTGTAGGTGTTTCAAAACAAACATGACCACATTCTATAGAGAACTCACACTAGGTTTACGAAACATTCTTGTTGACAAGGGAATCTCTCCTCAGCCCATACCTGCTGTCATCTGCTGGCACAACTCCAGACGTCATCAACATCAACTTTTTATATAATTAATCTTCTCTTGGCTAACTCTCACACCAAAATTGCTTTTATTCTGTGGTTTAATTATTTTCCCAATCTTCTCTCCATGAAAGCAACTTAATCTTTGTATATAAACCCTCTTCACTAAAGAAACCACTAAATTAAGAACTTCTACAACAGAAAATAAATTTCTGCTACAATATTTTATTTTTATTAGGTGTCATTATTTACTACATTCTCATTAAGGAGCTCAGAATGGCCTGTGATGAAGTTTGGGCTAAACTGGCCAAAGTCACTCAATGAAAAAGTTTCATTATCCATCACAACCCATAATTCATTAAATAAAATACAAATCACAAACCTATTGTCACTTAGATTGATGACCTTTAATTTCTGCATATCACCCATTTCCTCCGGGAGGAACTCCAACTTATTAGAATGTAAAAACAGAACAGTTACGTGTTTCCAGTTTCCAATCTAAAATAAATAAATAAATAAATAGATAAGCAAGCAAGCATGATTGTTCAGCAGTTCAGTGTATTAATTTCTCGCCATAAATTGATTTATCTAGTTACTCTTCTTTAAATAATATGGAAAGACATTACATGCAGCTATTCAAAGGTAAAGGTAAATCCTACTCAACAGGATTCACAATATTTTGGATGTAATATAAAGGGAACACAATAAGTGAGCATAATAATGCAGAAAATGAGCCTTTTACCTATAATTAGAGATGGGGTTATTTGTATTCGCATACAAATATCCCCACACAGGTGGTATTAATGAGGGCCCAGCCCCATGGGTCCCGACAATCCACTCACCAACCCGCCATGGACAGTGCAATTCTACCAATGGCTCCGCAGTGCGCAATCTGCTCACCACTCCTGGCAGGATGCGGGGGGACACGCCTCGCTGCAACGTCAAAGAATGGCGAGATTGCGTGCTGTGGAGCCATTGGTAGAATCACGCCATCCACATCCATGGTGAATCAGTGAGTGGACCATCCAGCTCCATGGGGCTGGACCCTAGTTAACACCACCTGTGTGGGGATATTCGTATTTGTATACAAATACCCCCATCTCTACCTATAATGCAGCTGGTGTGGGAGATAACAGCTGGTAATCCAGAGACCTCTCTACAGTCTCACAGCCAGGTTCTTTGTATTTCACTTCATCCTGAAGTGAAAACATTCTTGCTCTAAGCTTTTAAGGACATAATAACTGCTCTACTGGATCAGACCAATGACCTATCTAGTTCTACAGTCTGTCCATAAAACATATCTATGAGATGCCCAAAAGTATGACAAGAAAACAAAAGCATCTTCTGATTCATGCAACTGGTATTCAGAGGCATTCTTAGTTTTTTATGCCAACTGAATTTATTTATTTATTAGATATATCTTATGAGCTGTCACTTCAGGATTCTTTTCTGGCAACTAAATCAGCATCATGAGATGTCATAAACTGGTTTCCAGTCATGTGAAATAAAAACAGAAAAATAGCAAACCTCTGGTGGCAACTGTGTTAAGAAGTTATGATCTGCAGCAAAAGTCCTTATATTACAGAGCTGCCCAATAGATGAAGGCAAAGCTTCAATCTCATTGAAGCTGCAGTCCAGTTCTTCAACTGATGTTAACCTAAGCAAAAGTGAATAAATTAAAATATCAATCTTCTTTTCTTTGCTCAAATAGTTTAAATATCAATTATGGAAAATACAAAAGGAATCTTGCCACTTGCACACGTGCAAGGTAAAAATCTATATGCCAAGATAATTTTGTAGCAACTTATGCTAACCCATTTTAAATAAATTCACCATCTGAGCTATCTGCACCCAGAAACTATCAAAGGGCAGTGGATATGACTGATGTATGAACCACAAACATGCAATATTTAGAGAGTAAGAGATTTAATAATGATCTTAAAATTGCAGAGCTGGAAGGGACCCTATGGATCATCAAGGCCAGCCCGTCAAGAAGGCACAATGGGGAATTGAACTCCCAACCTCTGCTTCTGCAGCCAGATGCCTAAACTACTGGCCTATCTAGCAGTCTTGATGGTTACTAGGTTAAAAAAAAGTAACTTAACAAGAAATCATTAAGAAACATAAAACATGTTGTTCATTAGTGAAGGAATTTTTTTAAAAAATACATACCCGCCTATGGACTCTGGCAAATACATTAACTGATTTTCATCAATTTTAAGAATTGCTAGTTTCTTTAGACAACCTGTACAAAACAAATGACTTATTAAAATAATGTTCATAAAATAACAAGTTTCCAACTTTTTACCTGAGGAATAAATCAACTACAGTGGTGCCTCGCTTAACAATGTTAATTGGTTCAAAAAAAATCGCTATGGGAAAACATCGCTATGGGAAACACCATTTCCCATAGGAATGCATTGAAAACCGGTTAATCCGTTCCAATGGGAACGGATTACCATCCTTAAGCGAAAATCGCCATAGGAAACATCGCTAAGTGATACAATGTTTCCCCCACTGGAATGCATTGAAGCCTATTCAATGCATTCCAATGGTTTTGCGATGTCCGTTTTTGCTATTTTTAAAGTGTCTTACAATGTTCAAAAACTGTTTTAAATGCTTGGGATCATTAGTGCACATTGCAAAACCTGTGCAAACTTAATTTGGCTTTGTTCTGAGTCTTTGTTAATTTTTGGTGAATTTTTTTCTCCCCCATTGGAATGCATTGAACTGTAGCTGTCAAACCTACAGTTCAATGCATTCCAATGGGGGAGAAAAAAAATTCACCAAAACTTAACAAAGACTCAGAACAAAGCCAAATTAAGTTTGCACAGGTTTTGCAAGGTGCACTAACGGTCCCAAGCATTTAAAACCGTTTTTGAACATTTTAAGACACACTTAAAATTGCAAAAACGGACATCGTTAAGCTAAACAGGGGGACCTAAACTGTCATCGCTAAGCGATGCAAGGTCCCGAACATCGCTATGCGAAATTTCCCCACAGGAAACATCGCTAAACGGAGCGTAAAATCGCTCAAAAAAAACCCATCGCTAAGTGGATACATCATTAAACGAGGCAATCGCTAAGCGAGGCACCACTGTATTAATTCTACATAGAGTAGATTCTCTGGAGTGAATGGGACATGACAGACACAATTACATTTGATTTAAATAGTTCTATTCTAGATAAAATTCCCATAAGATTTAACCACTGAGTACAAAGGCAGACATGAACAAGATATAACACATTTGCATAACTGCACTCTTTTGTTGTTTGTTGTGTCCAACTCTTCGTGACCCCATGGGCCAGAGCACACCAGGCCCTCCTGTCTTCCACTGCCTCCCAGAGTTTGGTCAAAGTCATGTTGGTCACTTTGATGACACTGTCCAACCATCTCATCCTCTGTCGTCCCCTTCTCCTTTTGCCTTCACACTTTCCCAACATCAGAATCCTTTTCAGGGAGTCTTCTCTTCTCATGAGATGGCAAAAGTATTGGAGCCTCAGCTTCAGGATCTATCCTTCCAGTGAGCACTCAGGGTTGATTTCCTTCAAAATGGATAGGCTTGTTCTCCCTGCAGTCCAGGGGAGACCGGAGTCTCCCTCCAGCACCACAATTCAAAAGCATCAATTCTTCGATGGTCAAGCTCTCACTTCCATACATCTCTACTGGAAAAACCATAGTTTTCACTATGCAGACTTTTGTCGGCAAGGTGATGTCTATGCTTTTTAAGGTTTGTCATCGCTTTCCTCCCAAGAAGCAGGTGTCGTTTAATTTCATGGTTGCTGTCACCATCATTGGTGACAGCCAAGAATCATTTTAAAACGCACTGCAGATACCCAACGCTGAAATTCTGTTAATCTTCATGCAATGTAAAGTTACACCATTATAAGCCTCCCAGGTGTTATGCCCAGGCACAGTCTGGACTGCCTAAATAAATTGCACAATCTTTTCTTTTTTAAAATATCTTGTCATTAATCCAAAACACCAAGAGGCTTCTGAGATCAAATTAACATATGGTTACATTTTAAAAAAATGCAAGCTAAACACTTTCTTTGCTTGGGTGAGTGAATTTCTAATTTAAAAGATGTTCTTAATTTCGTTTATATAAGGCTAGAAGATTACAGAAAGTTATTATGTCTTTGTGAATTATTTATAGTTAAAATCATACAATACAAACCAATAGACTCTGGCAACTGCTGAAGTGAGTTACTAGATAACAGCAAGTCTTGTAAACTTTCACATCCTGAAATGCCTTCTTCAATAGTTTCAATGTTGTTTTTGGAAACATCCAAGTAGGTCAAGTGCTTCAAACTGCCCATAAACTGAAAGTATATGCACAAGAACAAAATAAAAAGATGTATTAAAGAAAACATATTTTATCCAATTAATAAAATTTTGATATATTCTCATTCTCTATCAGCTGTGACACATAAGCGTGCAGCATCTGCTTTGTCTTTTTCCAGAAATAAACTTGCATGTGCCTTTTGATCACTGTCTGTCAAAATCCAAACCTGGAAACTGCCTCACTATGGATATTTCAGCCTTTACTTTAAAGACTTAACAGTACTTTAAAATTCAGGCAGTATACCGGAACTATCCTTACAGGAATGAACCCTCTACAAAAAGGATAGACACAGCAATATCACCATGCTTAATTACATTTTTCCCAATGTCCATAATAGGTTAAATCTAACACTATGCTAACACTTGTGTTGGGACTTTCCTTCTCCCTCCTACTTCTTACAGAAGCACCAAAAAAACATTCTGGGAGGGTTCACAGCCGTCTAAATCATATTTTCAGGGAACATAGAGGACACTGCAGGAAGAATCCCTTCTGATACAAATGGCTTCTCTATTGCCTAGCTTTGTTCTAATCAAATGAAATACAATACAATGTAACTAATTGGTTGGCTGAATAACAAAATGAGTTACCGGTAGTTAGGGCAGTGATCCCCAATCTTGGGCCTCCAGATGTTCTTGGACTTCAACTCCCAGAAATCCTGGCCAGCAGAGGTAGTGGTGAAGGCTTCTGGGAGTCATAGTCCAAGAACATCTGGAGGCCCAAGGATTGGGACCACTGAGTTAGGGATCTGGCTGTGGAGCCAGAGATTGGGAATTCAACATCCCACCGTGCATCCAAGAAGAGGTAACTTATATGGCCTTGGGCAAGCTACACAATCTCAGAATCTCTCCATAAGAAGGGAATGGTAAAGTATTTCCAGATTCTAACTAGAAAAACCTGAAAAGACTTGCCATAAGTAAGAATTGACTTGACAGCACACAGTTATCATTATTAAAGAATTAAATATACATACTCCTGGAATAAGAGTTAGTCTGTTACCATCCATCCAAAATTCTTTCAACCCACTTAATTGTTCAAGTACTTCAGGCTGTTAAAAACAAAAAAGGATCACAGTAAATGGTTAGATTTAAATAAATTTACTAACAAAAATTGCAATATGATTCTCCTAATTTATTTTATTTTATATATCCATCTATTAAACATGTATCTACTTAACTACCTACCAAGAAGCACAATCAACTAGCCAAGATGGCTGAGGGTAGGCTCAGCTGATAATACTAAGCCAATTGAAGCTGTGCTGAATCCAAAGATTCAGCAGTCAATCTTCTTCTGGACTGAAAGGGGTCTAGATCTGGTCTCAACTCAGCTCGCCCCCTTCTCTGACTCTTTTTTTTTTTTTTTTTGGCTCTTCTGTTGGCCAATCTCCACCAGCACAGCAGGTGTGTCAGCAGATCCAGTTTTGCCAGCAGATCTAAAATGAACCAGCAAAAGAGCACTTGTGCTAGCATAGGACACTTCTGCCCACTCCAAAACCACAACAGCTGATGTATCTTTGAGTTGGGGTTGCTCTGCTTCACAAATTTTTCTACAGGCTCAAAATACTTCATTTCAACTATGATGTTGATTTATTTATAGAGACTGAGAAAACAGAAGGATAAGTTCCATCTATATATGTATGTAGGCAAAAACAGTGCAGTCATAGTTGCATGACCCCAAGTATTTATGTAATTGTGCATGTGATATAAACTGATAGGGAGTAAATTAAGAATATTGCTTGTCTGCAGTTTAAGGTACAGTGGTGCCTCGCTTAACGGGTGCCCCGTTTAACAACGAAACCACATAGCGATTAAGATTTTGTGATCGCAAAAGCGATCACATTGCGATGTTCCCTATGGGGAAAAATCGCTTTGCGATGATCGGTTTGCTGTTTCGCTTACCAATTATCGCTGTGTTTAGGGATGGATTCCTCGCTTACCGGGCAGCGAAAATGGCCACCGTATGGAGGATCTTCACTTAAAGGTGAGTTTTTAGCCCATAGGAACGCATTAAACAGGTTTTAATGCATTTCTATGGGCTTTTTAAAATTGCATAGTGACGAAATTGCTTTGCAGCGATTTTTGCTGCACGGATTAACATTGCTATGCGAGGCACCACTGTATATGGAAATATTTCCGGTGTGTCACACAAATGCCACACCAATAGGAAATGAAATATGAATCAAGCAGTCAGCTTTAAAAATAGATTCCTTAAAGCATTGCGATACAGGCAACAGTTGCTCTGTAAGATAGCAGTTAAGCTGATTTTTATATTTGACATTGATTAAAAATAGATTTAAGGATAAGAGGTTTTAGGAAAGCTGTGCTATTTAGCTAGCACTCACCACTTCTGTGAATTCATTACTTCCCAGGTCCAGTCTCTCCAGCTGAGTCAGTCTGTTCACAGTTCTGTAGAGAGAAAGGATTAATAAAGAATTAGGTTTAAGAAAAATACCAGTTACATCCAATCTTCTTGTGTTTATACTAATGCATCTTTTTAATCAGCATTAAATACTCAGGCAGTTCTGTAAAACAGACATACTTGATTCTGGCAGATTTCTATACAATGTAAAATAATCTATGTGTCTATTATCCTACAGGTAAGAGTAAACCAAACACTAGAATTCTGTATAATTAAAAGCATGCTCATCTCTCAAATCATTCAGAAAGCTATTCCCACACCTGCAGTTCTGCCCACAAACACTTTGAGCAGATGCAGCTGGATTTATTGTTAAGTGCTAGATCATTAGGAAACTGAATACTGTAATAAAGATGAAAGTATACACAAAACTCCTGAGGAATATACAGATGTGTACCTCGTCTGCTATTGTACACAAATGATTTTTATATATAAGTGGTACTGTATATGTCCAGATGTAGTATCTTTAAATGCTTTTTTTAAAACTTTATCCGAGAGATGCAAACATCATGGACTTATACATCATTCTTTTTCTAGTTCTGCAATACACTAAATAAATTAGCAGCATCATATTTTTTAATTTATATTCTTTCTTCTCATCCCTTAAGTTACTGTTGATATGTATTGTCATGTCACTTCCAATGTATGACCCTATAAAATTGGTGACTTCCTTATACTAACTGTTCTAATGAAAAATAAGCTCAAAAACAGTCAAATAACTTTTTCTTCTTTTCACACAAGGAGCAAAATTTCAGAAGGGACTAGAGGATTTTTCTCTAATTTCCTGTCACTGATTTTCTTCTTCCTAAAAATCCCCACAATGTTATGTTCCAGTTGGTTCCCCTACCCTCCAAAGCAGATTTTCAGGGAGCACAGGGTCAATTTTAAAAAAAATCTATTACTAATACAAAAAGAATACAACTTCATAATCCAGCCACTACATTTTGTACAGAACATGGATATTTATTACATTTATTATCGATTTCCATTTTTAGAATTGCTAACACTTTACCTTAAACATGTCCAAGTGTAACTGATTATAAATGGTATATGCATATGCTTAAGAATGTAAAAACTGTCAACAGTATTAGACAGAGGAATAAAACACTCATTTTCTTCATCTAATGATCCTGCACTTGTCCCGGAAAGCACCCTCCCATCTATTTATTTATCTTATTGGCAAAGGTGACCACACTTGTTTTTTCTGATGTGTTTGACTAAGTAAAAATAAGTCATTTTGATTTTTTTAATCAATTTTTGAATTCTGTGATTTTGCTTGCAGCTTAAATATAGCCAGGCAAGTCTGCCAATAAACAGTCCAGCTATTTCCTACACTGTCAACTGACAATTGCCACCAAAAATAGTTGATAATAAGGAACCATCAATTTCCTGAAAACTTACAAAGTTTTCCCTAGCAGGAAGCCTATAACACAGATTCAAAAAGAGGCATGCACTATTTCTAATTGAACAAAATGAGAGGCACTTATCTCTGGAGTATTACTGAAAGAAAAAATATATACAAATATCACTGGAAACTAGCTAATTCATTTTATAAATTGTTTGGACAAAAACTACTGTAGCTTTTTCAACGTACAGTATCTAGAAATTCAACTTGTCAAGTGGTTTCTAATAATGTAAAGCTTTAACAAAATGTAAAAGTGTCTGCATATTAGAGTGTTAAAATAAGGAAAAAATAGAAAAAGTAGCCCTGAAAATGAAAGTGATTTTAAAAATATGGCTTGAACAATAGTTTACTATAATCATTGCAAAACAATTAGCTAGTCTCCAGCCAAGGAAGGACTCTCTAACATAACAAACCTGTCAGTTTAATATGTTTATGCTGAAACATGTAAATATAGAGGTGGAGTTTGCAGGTCCAATAGCTACAATATTCTGGTGTTCCAGGACCTGAGTGTTACAATAACTTTGTGTTACAGTATCCTAGTGCATCAAATTTTATGCTACAAAGCCTCCAAGTTCTGCAAAAAGTTTAGTCAAAACAATGATGTTGTTATCAAAATGACAGCTTGCCATATTTTAAGTTACATAGCCCTGGTGTTATAAAAACTGCAGGAACAATCACATTTCATATTGAAAATTTTGTCTTCGCTCTCTAAACCCCTGGATTTCTAGGCCCCTGGAAAAGAGA